>NC_079333.1:31368441-31671471 GCF_029582105.1 Oenanthe melanoleuca | reverse complement strand
ACCATAGAGTAATTTATGATGTAAGGAACCTCTGGAAAACACTCTGTTAAAACTTCTTTTTGAAGCAGTGATGCTTTCAGAGTTAAATCATGTTTCTCAGGAATTCATCTAGTCAAATACTGAGAACAGCCAGTGATGTAGCTTCCATAACCTCCATGGGAACTGTGCCATACTTCATCCAGTCTCATCATAAAACCAAAGCAGATTTCAATAGAGAAACTTTGGTTTTGTCGCTTTTGTTTTTTCCCTTTATTTTAGAAATATTTACAAAAAAAGGAGAAAACAGAGACTTTGCACCAAAAAAAAATCAACTTCAGTATTTGTGATAAAGAATTGTATCATGTCCTGTAAAGAAAAAGAAACTTTGCTACACAATTGCAGCAAGAATTTTTAATCTGTTGTCACTTAAAGAAAATCTTTAATCTCTAATCTACACACACACTCATAGAGCCAATGTTTTATTTTTAAGGTCAGACTTTTCAGTGAAAGAAGACAAGTCTTTGGTTCATCTAGTGAAAAAAGATTATGATATTTACTTGGGATTTAGGACTCGGTTTTGTACTCTCAAAATTGCTGTATGACCTCCCATATTTCTAGAAATTAATTTGTAAATCTATTTATAATGCAAATGAAAGTCTGGTGTGCTTTTCAGAAACCTCTAAGTACATGTCCAAACCTTTTAAAATTGCATCTTTGCCTATCTGTGGAATTCAGATGTTTTATTACTCCTCTGTCTCCCTCTCCCTCTCTCTCTCTCTCTCTCTCTCTCTCTATATATATATGTATGTATATATATATCTCTCAGAGATTTCTATATTTTCCCTTTAAACTTGCTTTGTACTCAGCTGGGAAAACTAAGTCCTTTTAAAGGTCAATCCCTCTGAACAATTTTAGAATGTTGCATAGAGTACTATTCTTTCTCCATAAAATCCATGGGAAGTCCAGCTTGAGCAGAGTAGTTACAGAGACCTGTGTTTCCTCTTCTGAATTTACAGGACACCAGGACTTTTTTGTTCTTTCTTCCTAAGCAACTTAGTTGTCTTCAGTGAAAATTAAATAACTATGCATCTCAAAAACAGTAACATTATTTTTTTATCTCCCTGGGATTTTGAGTCTGGACAATTCCAGAGGGTAGGATAATAAGTGCAAGAAATCTCTTTTAACTGCATTTTTAACTGCATCTTCAGTCCATTTTGTTTTCCTGTATCTTTACAGAAATGTTGATAAAATCCCTAATTTTTTCGGGGTAATATGCAATACACACAATTGCTAATCAAAAGTTGCATTTCTATATGTAGTTGACAAAGAAAGGTTACATCTGGTACCTGTTCTTGCCCTTAGGTGAAATATTCTTCTGTCAATGTAATAATCTACCAAAAAAAAAGGTAATTTTAGGATGAAATAAAAGATGTGTAGGGTTGCTTTTGCTATAAGTTTGTTAAGCATCATGGACCACTGAGTGGACAACTGACCTGGACCTTACACACTGAGCTGAGATTCTTCCATGTTTCTGCTTAGTGACCTAGAAATAACCTTGGCCAAATCACTTTGCCTTTTTTAGGTGACTTCTCACATCTTTAGCAGTCATAACTGTACTTTGCTCTTCTGCAAAGTGACTAGAAATTGCCAATTAAAAATCTACTGTCCAAGATATGCAATCTATTATTATCCATTTCAGGACAGGCTTTACTTAGTATTTAAATTTGATTATCTTCCCTTTTGCTATATAATTACTGGAGCTATTCTTCCTTAAGGTTACATTTCTGCTTAAGTACTTCACTAAACTGAGACTAAATTCAACTTAATGGGAAAAGCTGACATTTAATAACACATAGGGGTGTACTTTCTTATTGATTCTGCAGATATTAATAATAAAGCTGCTTTAATTAGAATGAAGGATGTATACTCTTGTGCTTTAGTAAATTATTTCAATTTAATTCTTGCATGCCATTGGATAGTGTCTAAGTATCCATCAAACTGTGACTTACATAAAGGCCATAGAGAAATTCAGTATTAGATCAGTCATTCTTGGCTTTCTTTTCTGAGTCTAATGCTAAATCTTTTTCACTGTATTCAGACTATTTTGTATATTTATATATGTATATATTTATATTTTTGTATATTTGTATATTTTCATTGCAAAAGCCATAGAAAACATCACTTCTTTTGTGAAACCTTCATAATAATTGGCAAGTATCCTTATGAAAGCAGTAATATAATATTTTAATATTTTGTTTTTACATTGATTTATTTTAACTCTTGTTTAAAAGCTCAGATTATTTTTCATGCTACCTGTCATAAAGTGTAATGCTCCCAAATTTAAGGCCTCTTATAGCAATAATTAGAAGGTATGGGGATTTCCATGAATTAATTTTGGGGTCTCCAGAGATGGACATAATGCCATATCTCTTCAGAGAGGCCATATTTATAATATGCAATATTTGTAATAAAATTTCAGGTTAAACATGTGATAGTTTGATATCTTGAGCACAAATTCTACACCTTTCCTTAGCAGACTAGCTCACTTGCATGCTGATAGGTACCATGGCTAGGAAATGTTTCCCCCTTATTAAGCTTTATATTACAACTTTGCTTAGTGAAAAACTATTTTTTATTCACATTATGGTCCTCCTAGAATATGCAAATGTATTCTCATATTCCCAAGGCAAATATCAGACAGAGACACAAGCAAAGCATTTCCATCATCATTATGTTCCTACCCTGAACAGATGTGGATTAGTGATGCCTTATTGCCAAGATCACAGTCTGTAGTAGAATAAATTGATGTTGCTCTGAAACTCATCATGTCTTTTAATTTGTTATTTTCCTCAGTTTTTCCGAAACTGAGGAAGGAAAAAAGAGCAAGATACCAAAGTCTGCAGCTGATAGTGAATACCTTGGGATGGTGTTCCAAAGTCTTTAAACTTCCTAACATCTGACAGCTGACACTTGGGTCAGCAAAATTTTTATTATTAATTTAATAATAAAAAGTTTATAATGACACCCAAGTTACTGGAGGTTTTTTTATTCACAACTATCAAAACACTTCTACCAGGAGACAATAAGCCTCACCACCATCAGATTAACAAAATAAATTTTGGAACCTTTTAATCCTGTAGGATAAAAGAAACAAGTTTTGGTAAACATCTCTTGGGAAATTTCTAAAAATTATTAAATTTTTTTCAAAATTGAAAGATGAACAAGATGATCTCTTGAGATAATTTTTGTACTTGGTTATATTCTCATTTTATTAATAACAGTTGTTAGTCTGGAGGTAAAATTGTTGGTTTAAGGTCATCAACAGGTGAAGTTGGTTACAGAGTTGGTAACATTGCATAAATCTGCTACTCCATCTTCTTTTTTTTCATGGATGTCTATTATGCCTATTTAAACTGACTGAATATAGATTTAAAGACAGCAGCAGAATTAATTCTGTAGAATGTAAACAAATTATTTGAAAGGAACTTTAAATCCATCTATCAGTTTCCTTTACTCTGTCAGTTCTTAGGACACAATGTCTGCAGAATCTCCAGAAAAGGACCAATTTGAGAAGAGCAAGAACAATAGCATAAAGTATACCATTAAATTAAGTAATAGGTCGTGTCTGAGATTCACCATGTTCTTTTACTCCTCTTTCATGATTTGTAGCAAGTACTCAATATCAGTAAAAAAAATCTTTACCATAGGTGAGGGAAATTCCCAGAAGGGTTCTGTTAGCTGTAGATGGTTTCCTGTTGATACATGGGGTATCTTTCTACCCTCACTAGCCCTCCCAGCCAATTTCATATTTGCATAATGAAAGTTTGTGCTAGCTCTGATTCTGACATTAGTTTTTAATGAGTGGCTCTTACACCTATAGTAAAATTAGGGCAGTCACCAGAGCTTAACAAAGCAGCACTAATGTGCCTCGAGTTTAAGTTTGCTAAGTATTGTGTAGTACTACAAATAATATAAATAATACAATCTGTAAGCCCCATTGCAACATAGCACTGAATATTAAAATTTTATTGAAATATGCATCTCTATATTGGCATAATCTCAATATAGATGCTTGAAGCAGTGACTCTGGAAGGAAAATGGAGACATTTTTTTGAGCTCTTGCCTTTCAAGTATATAGTTTAAGAGAAAATACATGGACAATGGTGTTTTTTTCTAATCCAGAGACACTAATATGAGTGTAGCAACACTAAACAAGTAAATCCATATACTGAGGATAGCATTAGGCCTGTTTTCTGCCTTAAGATGTGGAAAATGTATGCTTGCAAATTAACAGAAAGACTAGGAAATTTAACCATTACAATTTGTTATAAAGACAACAAAAAAATGAAGTCTAATAAATCCAGATATCAATTTGGACACTATAGAGCTGTTCTGTTTGTACTTTTACCAGAATATATGTTGAAATAATTCTTCTAATTCTCTCCTGCTATTCTTGATCTTCTTCAAAAATGGCAAGTGATGAGTTATATGTTCTACTTCATGATAGAAAGATCTTCAGTGTTCTTGTAGAATTTGAATGAACTAAACTAAATTAACTTGTAAATGGAAGCAAAATTTCTTGAAATCTAGATAACTAAAAAACCTGCAGATGTTTAATTTAAAATTACAGAACATTCATTTCACAGTCTGTGCCATAAAAATGGTCCCAGGATACTTGGCTTTTCAGGGACATCTGTGAGTAATGCAAATGAGGACACCAACTGACAGCCCTGAAAATCATTCACAGAGCAGCAGGGTGGTAGCAGGAGTTTCTGCAAAGATGCTTGCAGCAAATCTGCTGCACAGCTCTGTTGAACATCTACCTCAAACTATGGCCAGTGCTCTATGTTTTTTTTATGAATGAAAATCTGGATGGAAATCTTGACTCTGAGCACTCTACCCATCAGGAGACCACAAAACTTTATACATTCCTGCTTGCCTGCAGTTCAAATGGGGAGGAATTTCAGACACAGAAGCTGGAATTCAGATAATCTCTTTTATTTCTGAGTGATAAGACCTTCCTGTAGTTGGCATAGTAATACAGTCTGAAGAGACACCTGCCAAAATGCACTTATTAGAAAATTTGATTGGAGAATTGCTTCCTTTGTACTCAAAAAGTCAAAACTATAAAGATTTTCTTTTAAATTGCTACAAAACCTCAATTCAAATATTTTTAAAATGTAGTTATTCTTAACAGTTATTCTTAACTATTAAAAGAAGAAAATAATAAGCAATTTTCGATGTTCTCTTATAATTTATCTTATTGTGCACAGTTATCTGTCAGAACTTTGTGCTTGTTCTATGTCACACATTTGAAGTAGCAGGCAAAAAACTTTTAAAGTTCAATGACAAGGTCTTTTGGAGTCATGGCATGGAAGCCCAGAGGCTGTCACTCTTGTTGACCATTCTACATACATGTCTTCATCTGAAGTTGATTTTTGTGAGTGTCACAGGCTTGTTTCCTTTCTGGAAGGAGTTCAATCTGGGTGCAAATTTTTATTTTGCATTGATAGGTAATCCTGTTCCATAAATGAATGAAATCACTGTGATTTTCTGATAGCCCAAACCACACCTTTACAGTTTTTGTGTCCAGCCTTCAAACATTTATGTGACAGAGTTCAAGGTCATGTTCCACAGGGGAGAAGACAAGACATATATGACTGTCTAAATCTTGTTATTGGGCTCTCAGTGCAGTGCTCATGAAGTAAGACTGTCACAGAGAGTGAAATGAAGTGAATACAATGGTTATTGATGTTCAAGAAGATAGAATTTCAATGAAGGCAGCATGTGGGAGATGTTCTCTGTGTTTGGTGCTGGCCTCAGCTGCTCAGCTCAGGACCTGCATCCTCCTGAACCTATCACACCAGCTGGAGTTCAAATGCAGGTTCAGGCCTGGGAGGTGGGGGCACTTCTGGACTTTTGCATCCCTACTTTTTTCTCTGCTTCCCAATGAAGTTTTCTGCCTTAGTAGAATAAAATTTTGTTAAGATTCCTTTTGTGACAGGTCAGTTCTGTTGTAAGACGAAGTACTCTGTGATATTTTATCACCCACTTTGATATAAACCAGTGTTGCTTGGCAAGAATATAATGCACCTGGATACACTGAGGTGTTCCACTAACACTAAGTTTGTTGAGATCTTCAAACATCCCCCAACCAAATGCTTGTGGTCACTTGGTATATTTCTACCTGTAATTTCAGCATTTAATTCCATATCAACATTTCAGAATGAAGGAAGGGGAAGAGCTGAGTATTGGTACTCCCAAAACTAATCTGTGCCAAATTTCTACTACCATTATTTTCAGATATGGAAATGGAATAGATGATGCAGTATATCCCTTCTATGTTTTGTTTACACAAAAACTTTTCCAAAGAAAACCTAAACTGACACATTTGTTAGGTGAAATGAGGGAGTGATGGAGAACATGAAATTTCTTCAGAAATTATTGCATCAAATAATTTTGTGAATCTATTTTTTCCACATCAAACAAATCTGCAGAGTTTTTTGGTTAAATAGGCTAAATAAAAACTATATATGTCTTTCTTGTGCTGTTGCTGGAGATATGGCCAGCTGGGGCATGTACTGAACTGCTTTTATATTAACAAATTGTCAGTGCACATAAAAGTTTCTCCTTTGTTGTTCTGCAACTTTGAAACATCATCTTTTCCCACTTTGGTTTATAAACCACCAATATTTTAAACCCTAGCAAGTGCTAAAAAAGTAATTTTCTTTTCCTTCTTCTCTGTCATGAGCATAGGTGTGATGGGTGAATATAAAATAGGGGTTGTTATATTGATGTGACCTTTCAGACCTTTTGTGTGAGTCACTTACAGAATATGTTATTTGGAGATGCCATTAAAATCTGTCCTCTTCTAGTGCCAGAGGGCTGAGCTCTGTGTTCAGCATGATACATTTTTATGAAGATGTAATACAGTCTGGGTAGCATTTCCAGCTACAAAGGTATCTGCACCCCACTGATGAAAGATTTATTCACCCTTTAAGATGAAATATGGTCTGGTTCTACCCACATCAGTATATTAAACAGAGCTGAGAACAGAGCCTGGCATGGGAATGTGACTGCACAGACTGCAGAATTTCTCAGGCAGTTCCTTGCAGGATTTTTGCTTTTGCCAGCTCTACCTTAAACAGCTCCTGAATTCAGTTTGGAAGCAGGATTCTTCCAGTGACTTCTGCCAGGAGACCCTCTCCAGTCAGGCTGAGAATTTACTAGTGCTATAAAACCAGAGCTCTTCTAGGCCAGCTGGCCTCAGTGATACACAGGCATGCTCCCAGGCACGTGTGCACATCTGAAGTAGGCATAAAAAATGCCTGGGAGTTTCTTTGTAGGTAGAATCAAATAGTCTTCAGTGTCCTTGACATGACAGGCCATCCTGTTCTTGGGATCTGTTTGGTTAAAATAGGAAACACGTGTGGCCAATATTGGGCAGAACCCTAAACATATGTATTGCAGCTAGATTTCTCAGTGGTGCACAGCTAAATAATATGTTAAAGATAAACTGGATTTGTTTTTCACAAATCACCCTGGCAACGTGTGATTATAGCTCTTTTTGTGTGAAAACTTTAGTTTCTTCACCTAGTGTCATAGCTGGATTGCTTACATGTGTGAAGTCTGCTTCCACAAGGTGTGCTCCTGAAGCAATATTTGTGGGAGCCGGTATTTCCTTCTTGCTTTTGTTTTTAGAATGGCCAATGTGTACAAGGCCATTGTACAGTGTGTACAACATGAGCAGGGGCTATGAAAGAGAAGGCACACCTTATCTCTCTCCCTTCACTGTCATTAGTCTTCCCAAAAGCTGTCAATAGTCAGATGAAACACAGGAAGGAGGTGGAGATAATTGCAGTGTTTTAGAATGAACAATGTCTTCAGCAAATATCCTGGGGCTGTTCTTTTGTCACATGGTTTAAGAAAAAATCAGGAAACTCTCTGGAGGAGTAACCTCATGGAGTTGTCCCTACCCTATGAGACCTTTCTGGCAATCAAGCATTGCTGTTTGTAGAGAACCAAGACACCGGGCAGATCCCCTGAGAACTAAGACAAATCAGTAGCTCCAGAAACCTAAGGAAGTCCATCTGGCTCCAAATTTGTATGATCTTACTGAATTGCCAAAGGCAATTTTTTATGAGCACAAGGTTCATACCTGTTACCAATACTAGAGCCAGAGCCATTAAGGGAAGGTCTAAAGGTTAATGCAGCTTTCTGTGGATCCAAATACCCCTTTTAAATATGGGTTGTTCTATCAATTGTTCCAAAATTATTCTGTGCACTCTAACAGATGATTTGTTTGTAAGTCATGCTGTGGATGGAGGAAAACTAGAAAAATTTCCCAAATGCCATTAGCTGGGAAACCCAAGTTCGCTTGTGCATTTGCTTGGTTGCTCTTTAATTAGTTTTTTTGGATTTATTTTGTTTTAATTTTATTTCATTTAGAGACAAGAAATGTTAAAAAATCCAAAGTATCCTAGGGGTGCTGGATGTAATTCATCTTACCTAACCATGATGCAGATGTCTAAATATCAGGCAGGCTCCCAGGAATCTCTTCTTTTGTGGAGAGAAATAAACTTTTGAAGACATGTTTTAGCTCATTATAATGTGTCTGTCTTCAGAAGAGGAGTGAAACATGCTCTGAAAGTGCCTGTATCACTGCCCTGATGATGAAGGAAGGCTTCAAGATGTCTGTCATACATGTCTACAGCTGAGATGGATCCCATTTGCAGTTTTCATAGATGGCTTGGCCAGATTAAACACCAGCTCCAGGTCTGCAGAGATTTGTTTACAAGGCAGTGTATTCCATATCTTATTCCCCTCTTAAATTATATTCTCTTGAGCAAATATCAAAGTGGTGAAATGTCTCTCTTTTAATAAAAATGACATCACAATGATGTGTATCAATGAATTTACTCTAGAAAGACACTGGAAAAAATGCACAAAAATGTTGTGCCTGCAGATTAGCCAAATTAAAAAAATAAGAAAACAAACACCTATCAAAATCCAAAACATGTCAATTAAGATCCCGAAATATTTATAAATCATTAGGAAAGGGACAGTAAGAAAAAATATGAAAATTGTGCTGCTCTTATTTTGGAGCAAATGATTTAAAAAAAAAAAAAAAAGATAAAAAAGAGATTATATAAAATATAACTCCTCATGTAATTAAGTAATAAAATATTAAAAGTTCTCTAGAGTGTATTTTACTGGAGATGTTAATTTAGGTATAATCCTCCATTTTACTTGATTTAAATATGCTCATCTATGCTTAATACAACCATTTTGTTTTTTAATAATTTGCCTTAAGTATTTGCCAATAGTGCTGCTTAAATGAGTATCTTACTCCTGTTCCAGTGCTACACAAACTGTTGTCAACAATTTGTCATCTGAGCTGAGAAACCTTTGTGTGTTTAAAAATCATGAGTCAGATATGCAAAAAGCATAAATTCTGAAATTACGACCTAAAATAAGGAGTTAGGATGCCTTTTGCAACTTTGCTTGAGGATCCATTTGTGTGACTAAAACTTAAAGCAGAATTATCTCTGCTACAGTCAGTATGAGCTTACCACAGCCCAAGGCTATCTTCAAATACAAAGGGAATAATACATCACTCCTCTGGCCATTTTTAGGAGCTGTTCTTCCTACTTCAGCCAGGATCTGCTGAGGGCTGAACTCATTGCTCCCTACAGCTGCTAAGGAGTGGAAATGAAATGAGAGCTGCTGAGCTCTTCTCCTTGGTATCCAGTGATAGGATGTGGAAGGATGTTTTAAAGCTGCACCACAGGAGGTTCAGGCTGCACATGAGGAAATGTTTCTTTCTTAAGAGGGTGGCCAAGCACTGGAACAGGCATTCTTACAAAGGTGTTCAGTGTTCCAGTCCTGTCATTGTTTAAGAGGCGTTGACACTATGCCCTTAATAACTTGCTTTTATTTGGCCAGCCCTGCACTGGTCAGGCAGCTGCACTTGATGGTTCCTTTCAACTGAAATATTCTATTCTATTCTATTCTATTCTATTCTATTCTATTCTATTCTATTCTATTCTATTCTATTCTATTCTATTCTATTCTATTCTATTCTATTCTATTCTATTCTATTCTATTCTATTCCATTCCATTCCATTCCATTCCATTCCATTCCATGCCATTCCATTCCATTCCATTCCATTCCATTCCATTCCATTCCATTCCATTCCATTCCATTCCATTCCCATGAAGCTCTTCATGTACCCATCAGTGCTCTTCTGCTCTAGGACTTTGGCACAGCTAACATTACCCTTGCCTATACCATTCCTTACTCCTGCAGTCTGTCACCCATCTCTGCATTCATTAAGAAACTAATGATGCTGAACTGTTGCAAGATTAAAATTGTTTGTGTTAAATAATGTCTGGCACATACACGAAATGAGATAAACAGAAACCGGTAATAAATTGGCTCATTATTTAAATGAGGTTAAGTCATGTGGGGATAAATCTCTGAATGTTTAACTTGAGATCATTCAAACATTATGGAAACTGAGTGAAAGCTTGTGTTATAGGTATTTTCTGTGATACAGGTTTGCAGTTTAAACATCTTAATACATTTTCGATATACAAGGAAGAAAAATGGAGTGTGGACAAAGCAAACTAATGTTTTTTGCATAGTACAGATTATATTTTTGATAAAGATGAAATATCAAAGGATGCTTTCAACAAAGTGTGCCCCACTTGATTTTTTTGAACATGAGCAAAGAGAAACAAAATTATTTAAATTATATTTGTATGAAACAGTGTTTTTAAGACACTATTTTATTTCTTTATATGGCAAAGTGGAAGAGAAAAGGAAAGGAAAAAAATACCTCTACAACAAAAAAATGAAGAACATTTAATGCTGCAGATAAATAGGTGTATGTATAAGCATATATAATTAACATAATACTTACCAAAATACCAGTTTCATGTCAGGGTAATTGTAGGCCCTTGAAGCATCTTTAGAAGACAATTAAAACAGTGAGAGCATTCACTTTGACTGTGCTTTCCTTCACAGCTAGGGGTTGATTGCACTACAGATTTCAGCAGATATGACACATCAAAAGCATTCTAAATTCCAGTGATGACAGAGCATAAGCTGTTGCTCCAGGCTGCTGCAACCTGGGAAAATCATGGCACATCTTCATGTGTTTTAGTGCTGCATATTGTACAGCAAGTGATCTAAGCCATAGTTCAATACAGCTAGGAGCAAACACCTGTTCCCTTGAAGAATTTAGATTGCTTAGCCAAAGAATAGCTGCTTGATGATCTAAGGAGTCTTTTTCAACCTTAACAATTTTATGGATCCATAATGATGAAGTACAAGTCATCTCTCAACCTTTGCATGCTTGTACTGGCTTAAATCATGTCTGTTCCTTCACATTGCCAAACATCAATGTAAGGAAACATAGGCATTACTTTATTTTTTTCAGCTGTTCCATCAGTGTGTGAATACTTTGACACAGTATTATTAAAGAAAATTGAGAAGAGGTTTACTATGCTTGAAAAAACCCCTTGCTCTTTCCATTCCTTGTCCTGTAAGAAATAGAAGCATTTGTGTGAAAATGGCCCAATAACTTTCAGTGAGTAGAGCTTTTGCTCTCATAGGATACTTTAAAGTCAAAGAGCTTTCATATTTCTTTCTTTCTTTTCTCTGGTGGCCATTCTTAGCTTTTTCCCATGTTCTTCTGCTGCAACTGCTGCATTATTTCACACTGACTTATATTAATTTGGGAGTAGAAGTTCTAGCACACATAATGAGTTCTTCATATGTCTTTCTTATTACTTTTTTTTTTTTAATATTAAATTTTCACATTTTTCACTAAAGTTCTGCACATTAAATCTGGACTTATGGCAGCTAAGCCTGAGTTATCTCCCAATCTTTGATGTACTTCTGTTTTTTTAATATATATTTGTTTTAATTTTTAGAAAAGAACAGACAGCTTTGTACCAACCAACACAACACTGTTGTGCACTTTACATGAGAAATAAGGAGTGTTTTACTTCTTTCCCTACAGTTTATTGCCATCATTGAAATTTTATGGGAAAAATGTAGTTCAGTTTGTCTGGATAATATGTCACTATGAGACAATGAGATGTTAAAAGCTTTCTTTTTTCTTTTTTTTTTTTTCTTTTTTTTTTTTTTTTTTTTTTTCCCAAAGATCCCTATATGGCTGCTGTATTTGCATTTGGCTTTGGAGATATTGTTTGAGTGTTGTGTTCCTCCTTGCACTATCTTTTTCAGATTTTCTTACATAGTCAAATCAAGCAACTTGCTGCAGTAATTTCATAGATTTTTGATGTTTAAAATGCATCATTATATGTCTGACACTGTGTAACAAGGCATATGGTGCTCAGAGAAGTTGAGGCAGCCCCATCCCTGGAAGTGTTCAAGGCCAGGTTGGATGGAGCTTTGAGCAGCCTGGTCTGGTAGAAGGTGTCCCATGGCTGGGGGAACAAGAACTAGCTGATCTCTAGGGTTCTTTCCAGCCAAGCATTCTATGACTGTGTAGAATAGAAATGACAGAAATTCTTATGATCCATGGAGTTGTTTTTTCGTAACAATAGAAGTGAAAAATGATAGGCACTAAAATTTTATGGCTGAATTAGAGTGTCCAATTTATGTACAAAAGTTAGGCTTAAATGTGAGCATTTAGTGCAATTAGTGCAAATTTACAAGGGTACGTGGAAAACTGTCGATAGAAATAAAAAAAAATAACTGATGCAGTGAAATTTTAAAATATATTTTGGCAATTAATTTTCCAAATACCTTTGTAAGGATGTTGTCTGTAATTACAGAGAGTGTAGTAAGCATGGTTTTACCAAAGCTGTTTGTTAATTTAGATGTAATTTCTTTTTCAGACCACATAGTAAGTAAACTATTTTATAGTCTGCAATTATTAGTGTTACATAGAGAGTTGAATTTTTTCACTATAATTCTTTCTTATTTTAAAGTAGATAAATCAAGAACATATTTTAACAAAATGATGATCATTTTACATATAAAAGTGTTTAAAAAATACATCCCAACCATTAAAATGAATACTTTCAGAATGACTTATATTTTTGCCATTAAAAGGCTGTGCAAGGCAACACAGAGTTAAAATAAATTTCTTTAGTGACCGGTCACTAAATCCTTGATATACACACCATTAAAATAAAGTAAGGGAGGAAATATGAGGCTTCATCAGAAATTGAGGTCAATTAGTGACTCCTTATGAAAAAGCAGTGAAATTGATTTCTAACTGTATCTCTTCAGGCTGGTGCCATTCTGTAGAGTTGATAATAAAGTCTGAATTCTGACAAGGAGAGTCATTAAAGCACTTCTTAGGCAGGAGTTATTCATTACTTTAAAACTTATCTTGAATATATTCCCTTCTGCTAAAAAGATTTGTCATGTCCAAGAGATTAATGATTCTGAATACAAAAGAGATGGCTGACATAAGTTGTAGTTCTCTGTGTTTTCAAGTGATTTACATGCAATCTGGGTCCTTTGTACAGTTTTTAAAAATTACTGCTCTCGAATCTCACACCTTTATTTATTAATTTCCCTTCAAGAGTGTGGCAGCACAGGGCCTGAAAATCTCCTGCTTACATTTAATAAGTAACTTGGAATGTACTGTTCAATCATTTTTATTTCACTTACATTTATATTTTCAAATATCTAATTTTTAAAATTTATTATCAACTTAAATATATCATAAAAACTCTATTTTCATCTCTCAGGTTTTATCTGTCTAGGAAAGCATTCACTAGATAAGAGTAGTAAGATTTTAGTGATCTTTTTATCCCTGGAAAGTAAAAGTTTTAAGTCTGCTGGATGTGTGTTTATGATTCCTGTATAATAATCTGGTTGAAAATTCGGTTTTAATAAACCAAAAACTAAATTCCCACTTAACAGAAATTAGCCAAAACACTGTAAACTTTGTAAAAAATATGGGTAACATACTTGCCAATAATTAGAAAATTACTAATCACTAGTGCTCAGAGAATTTCCTGTTTAGCACTATTGCATTGCATAATGCTGCTATGCTTCATTTTTACTACTAAAATATTATTTCTTACTGGAGTTTTTGGATTCTAATTTTTATTAGGTGATTTATCCATATAGGATATTTACAGCATCTTAATACTCATAACTAATGAACTGGAGCTCATTCAGAAAAGGTGAGCAGCTTTAGCACTCACAGTTTCCATTCAATTTCTGCTGTGAACTCAAACAGATGGATTACAATGGCACCAAACTACTAATAAAAAATATGTATGCAATAGAGTAGGGGGTTAAAAGAAAAGATTCCTCCCTTAAAATTCCCAGAAATGCATTTTGTGTGCATGATGAGGTTGTGTTCCCAGCAGCACTGCTTGGTGTCCATCTCCAAGGAATGCTTTGGGGCTGCATTCAAGAACTGCTTTGCTGGTCAAATGTGCCATGAACCTCAAAGAACATGATCTGCAATTTCCAAACTG
This sequence comes from Oenanthe melanoleuca, assembly GCF_029582105.1. NCBI lineage: Eukaryota > Metazoa > Chordata > Aves > Passeriformes > Muscicapidae > Oenanthe > Oenanthe melanoleuca. The sequence goes on along the minus strand of NC_079333.1, from coordinate 31,657,014 downwards.
CTGGGAGGTTGGGAAGAGGAGGGAGAATCATTGTTCTTCAGATAAAAACATCAGCTGTGTCATCACAGGTAGGACATGGACCTGCTGTAGTGAGGATACAAGGAAGGTGTTCAGAGGGCTGGAAAAACTCTTCCTACCAGGACAGACTGAGACAACTGGAATTGTTTGGCATGGACAGGAGAAAGCTCCAGAAAGACCTTAGAGCACCTTCCAGAACCTAAAGGGGCTGCAAAGAGTTGGAGAGTTCCAGGAAGAGCATGTAGTCATAAGGCAAGTGGCAATGGCTTTAAACTGAAAGAGAGTAGGTTTAGGTTGGATATTAGGAAGAAATTCTTTACACTGAGGATGGTGAAGCACTGTCACAGGTTCCCAGAGAAGCTGTGGCTGCTGCATCCCTGGCAGTGCTCAAGGCCAGGTTGGATGGGGCTCTGAGCAACCTGGTTAGTGGAAAGTGTCCCTGCTCATAGCAGGGGGATTGGAACTGGGTGGTCTTTCATGTCCCCTCCAATCCCAACCATTCTATGATTCTATGAAGTGATGATCTTCACAAATCTCATGCTTGAGAGCACCAAGTGAATTATAAACCATACCAAAACTTAGAATCAAAGGCTGAAAGAAACAGCCAGGTGAAGGCAAGAGTTCAATAGACTCCAGGCCTAAGTGACACCTCTCTCTGCAGGAAGGAAATAGGTTTGATTTCTGTTTGATTTCTAGAAGCAAGACTTGGTAAGTGCCAAGGCAGGAACTCCATTTCATCACAGATAATAATTTCTGAATATGCAACTACTATAACAATGGACTCTATTTCTTCATAATTATCTGTACTGCTATCTGTGTGAGTGTGTGTGCACGAAGGTTTGCATTTCTACATGTGCATCTGAGAGCTGAGTTGTCCAAACATGATGTTTAGAGTCTCCCATCTGGTCTGCTGAGGATGTGGGCAGACCTCTTTATGGGCCAGTACCTTGGGACCAGGACATTTTTTATGTTTGACCACTTTTATTAGCAGGTTGTAAATATTCCATATCATTTTGTGAAAGCTGCCACAGAAAAGAAGAATCATTTTGGGAGAAATTGTTCCCTCTTGCTGGTTACCCATAATTAATACACGCAAATTATGACAGCTTGTTCCAGTTTAGAGCTGAATCCTGGTTAGAAACCTCTGTTTTTTAAGAAGAGTCCTGGACATTAAAATTCAGGCTTTTCTGTCTCTTTTCATAGGTGATTAGTTCTGTTTGAATGAAAACTTACACTAGATGATCTAAGCACAGTAATACATTTGTCTTTCGTCTTTCAGAGTATGATGGATTGAAGATGTGTGTGAGTTTTCTTTTTTCTGAATGTGATTTCTGATTAATTTCTGCATCTTGGTCTTAATGTGAAGCAATCTCTGTGAAAGTATAGTAAATCTATCCATGTCACATAAGATTGCTGTTCCATTACTCTTCTGCAGCAACTTTTCCTCTTACCCTGATCACCCAAACCAAACAACCCTTCATGACACTGAAAATGCACTATACAGGGTTATATAAGAGGCAAGTAGCATACTTAAGTAGCCCACTGGATTTTTAGTTTCAGTAACCAAGAGTAGTTTTTCTGCACTCCTATATGGACAGTCCTAGCATGGAAGATTTTTCAATTTTTCATATCCAGAGTTCTTTTTTCTTTGAACAAGAAAAGCCTTATTCTTAAAATATTAGTCCCTGTACTAGCCTGAGCCTTACTTATTAAAAAATAAGATGACAGTGAAAAGCAGTAACTTTCCCATGCCACCAGTAAATCTGTCGGGACCAGATTTCCAAACACTCAGAACAGCTTGGATACAACGTGACCTGGAGGTCAAAAGGAAGCTAAAGCAGAATAAGAGGCATATATAAAAATACACTGTCTGCTCCTTACAAACAGCTTGTGTGGATTTTGCCACCTGACACTGAGGAAGACTTTGAGTGAATTTTCTTTATAGGTGCAAATAAACTATTTTAAATTACATAAAGATGTAATAGTGCAATAATTTAGTGGTTGCACTGCAAGCACCCTCCATATCCTTTTTCTATGCAGCCTTACTTCTGTCCTTTTTCTTGTGCTATTTATTCCAGTGGAAAAGTTACTGTAAAGTTTGCAATAAACTGAAATTGTTGACTAGAACTGGGCTAAAAGGCATCAAACCTTTGCTTGCAGTGATTCTCTGTGGGAAATAGATTTGCACAAGAGAAACTCATTTTAAAAATTCTTATATGGGCTTTATTTACCTAGGATTTGAAAATAAAACATTTTTCAGATCTGATGTGAGAACAGGAAGCCTGTGTATCATATATCCACCTGTAACTATTATGTAGATGCATTTAAAGTGAAAAAAACCCCCACAGAAGTCAATTATTTGCTTCTTGTTTAGTTCTATTGTGAATATGGTGTTTAACATAGAAGTTTCTCTGTTCACTTGTACCATTTTATTCACAGCTATCAAATCCAACTGCTTCCCTTCTGGTATTGTTTCAGTTGACTAATTCCCTTGTAATTAGTCAGACTTTTTATGATCATCTTCCTTAACATTTTAGTTAATCAGTTTCCTGGGAATGTAGCAAGAAGGAGAAAGAAAAGAAAAAACGTGCCAACACAATTAATTTTGTTTAGCTTCAGTATCCTCTAAAAGTATCAAATGGAGAAAGTGTCCTTCAGTAGCCCATTCACCTTCAGTAAAGCACTATCATATCTATATTCTGATATGGTGCTGATTCTAATCAGTGGATTCCATTATAGGCCTTTAAGCAAAAAAAGAAAGTGCTGATGAAGGCCATAAAAATAAATGAGGCTTATTGCTTCTTGACATCTTTAGCACTTTCTGAGGTTTCCTGAGTGAGCAGGGGTAGCAGACAATAGCTGGAAGATTGTGTGCAAGATAATGAGAAAAATAAATGCATCCTCTGAAGCAGCCAGCAGTAACTATGGCTAACATTCATTACACAGCATCTGGGCTGCTCCCAGTATGATGTTATTAATTTGTGGAATGAGCTAAGAGGTGTGAAAGAAAGCTGATGTTTGCTCCTAACCTTCCTGGCCAGCATTTTGAATATTAACAGAGAGGTCAAATGCATTATCTCCTTGAAATTGTCTCTCTCTCTCTTGTTTTCCTTCGGTGAGAAGTGAAGCAAAACATACCACTTAGAGGAAAGGGATGTGGGAAGCAGATCCTGCCTTCACTTTGTCAAAGGAAAAAAAAAATAGGACTGAAAGGAAAATAGGTGATGGAGATGAGGGCGTGTTTTAGCAATCACATGGGGAGACAGTGCTCTTCAAATTCAAAAGGCAATCCCAGTTCCCATTCCAGGACTGTTCTGGGAGTGAGAGTTTAGTAGCACAATGCTTGAGAAAGTGATCACAGTATTTAAATGCTCACACAGCAAATTCCAATTCTTGTGTTTATAGCCTCTCAGGAGTAATCTGCACATACCTGCTTCAGTCTGTGAGTAGGTCAGTATTAACAGTTCTTGGGATGTACATCAGATTTACAGTTTAGTGGGACTGACATTTGTACTTCCATAGTGCTGAAGGCCAGGCTGTATATGTACTGTATGTATGCATGGCAGCTTCTTCCTACTGTGGAGTTTATGCAGTTTAATTATTTGTGTGAGTTAACTAACCAGAAATAGACTTAGACTGTGACTACTGACATAGCAAAAGAGCACAGTACTTGGAGTATTTTAGAAGAAAATGTGATTTGTAACTAAATTTACACTGACTATGCATGTAGATCATTTGATGTAAAGCCAGCATGAGCAGTGTTGTTGATTTAATAGACAATTTAGTGAACAGGAATTCTACACCAAAGACATCTTAACTCCTTCCTGTATAGATCTCACAGAGAAACAAACAAACACTCACTTAGTCCAAAGTATGCTAAATAACTCTGCTGGCTTCACTGGGAATCAGTTTAACATTAAGCATACATAATTCCCAAACCAAAGCTTTTTTTTTTTTAAATAGCCTTACAATCTGATCACAGAAATTTTGCAATCAAAATAAAAGGAAGAAAAATTAGACAGTTGATTTTCTATTTCTTACTCTCTTTGCTGTACTTGAACAAAAGTAACAAAGGCATAGATGTGGCAAGATGAAGTGCTTAGTTTCCTTTTACATTTGTACCTCTTGATCTTGAAGATACAGCAGGGAATGATAACAGTGTGTACAATAAACTGGGACAAAATGCTGACATGTCAAGCCTACAAAGGAATGTTTGGGAAAGTGTAAGAGAAATTCAGTCCTTTTGCTCACTCATCTAACATTGATTCTGTTCAACTGACATTAATCTATTTTCTGAAGCAAAGTGCCAAAGGAAGGTATTTTGTCTTTGTTGTGTGACTGTACTTTGTGACTGTACTTTGGCAGGTTTATTTTGTTGAGCTGTGGAAGAAGTGTGGATATGCTCTGAACATGGAATACAGAATGATTAGGAAGCAGTTAATGCTAAGACAAAACAGAATATTTCAGAAAGAAACCCAGTCTTCCCTTGAAGTTTTATTTTAGTTTTTTGGTTTGTGTTTAGATGTTTTTTGGTTTTGGTTTTTTGGTGGGGTTTTTTGTGTTTTTTTAATTTTAATTTTCTTTTGTTTGTTTGTTTGTTTGGTTTTTTTTTTTTTTAATTTTTTATGCCAGGTACCAGTTCCTGCTAATTTACAAATAAAGCTTACAGAAGTCACTAAAAGCTTTCTTCTATATGGCTTTGCATAAGAAGCCTTAACTATATCTTTAGAATGTTTCCAAATTCTTTCTTTAGCTTCTTTCACACTTTCCCAAGGTTTAGACTGGAAACCTAAGCCAGTAGTTTCTTATTCTAATATACTGAACATCTACATATTGAGTCCCAACACCTGATGCTTCTATTCTATTCAAGGACTCTTCACCATGAAGGTCTCAAATGTATTGAGTTTTTTTCCTTAATTTCAGGTTTTCCATAATATAATGAGCTATGATAATACAAAGTCTGTGAGATACCAGTTTAATAATTTTGAAGGAGAAGTGACTGACATTGCGTAGAAAAAAAAAAGAGGTGATGCAATTTGAGCAATTTGAAGAGGTAGATTATATCAGGCCAGATATCACTTTTACTGAAAATTAATTAATGTAGAAGAAATGTACTGCTAAATGCAGAAAATAATTTGGCTTGGAAACACATTTAACACTTATTTAAGACCAAGGTGATATTGCTCAGTGGAGAAACTATGAAACTGGGGAGTAGACAGCAAGCTCAACTTAAAGGGAAATTTTAGCCTGAAGGAGAATACTACTGAAATTTCTCAAAAATCAATTTTGGGAACAGTCATGTTTAATAGTTTTATTTATGATCTTGGCATAGAAGAAAAATCAGGAAGCACAATTTGGAGGACAGAAGAGTATTGCCTCATCATGGTGAAGGAACTAAATGACCTTGAGATCAGAGGTAGTAAGAGTAGGATGAAATTAATAAAGTGAAAGGAAATAGTATAAAATAATAAACTTGGAAGCTTAGTTTCAAACCTGTCTACTATCATCTAGGAATATATTAGTTAGAAAAAAGCTGGAAGAGAAAGGCCTTGGTCACAGGAGTTCATCCATGAAAGACTATTGATTTTCAACATGATCAACATGTAAAAAAGTCAAATCTTCTTAAGACATACAAGTAATATTTAACAAAGATTTCACAAGAATTATCGTGCATGAATCCAATGAATTTTCATCTCAATTAGAGAGTACAATTCTGTTGATATGTTTTCAAGAATGATGTATCAAACCATATAAAGATTCTTTTTCATTGTTGAAATGTACAAACGTTTGAACAGTGGCTGTGAAAGCCAGTGGAATCTTAATCCTTGAGATATTCAAAGTCTGACTAGACAGAGTTCTAAGCAAACTGATCCCATTGACCTTGACCAGGATTTGGGTTAAATGACTTCTGAATTGTCTGTTACTTGCCAGGAAAAAAAATAAATTATAACCAAGTGGCACTAAAAGTATCACAGGACACAACACCCTTGCAGATAAAGCCTGAGGAGTTTATGAAAGATATTTTATGATTTCTGGCTCTAGAAGCAGGGGACTTGCTTGAGCATATTTCCATCAGTTCCCGGTCTGAAATTTCCCTGATGGTTGAGGCATTCATAATGTCAAAGTTTTAAAATAAACAGAAATAAGCAAACCCCAATTCTATTCCATCCTCAATAATCAATACTGGATGCTTCTATTCTTCTCAACTTCTGTTTAACACAAAGTCTTAAAAGTGTACAATAAATATTTTGGGGGCTGGAGCTAGATTACTTTTCAGGTCCCTTTCAACTATAAAGATAATTTGTGTTTTCATAAAGGCAGTGTGAGAAGAAGTGTGAATGGGTAGTTACAGTCTTTACAAGCCCATATAGAATTTCACAGATTTTTAAAAGAACTGCCATGAAGAAGCCAAGTTACAGCATGTGCTGCCAAAGATAGATTCTTTCAATATGAGGTTGCTGACTTAAAATAAGATCAGTATCTACCCATAGTAAATATTTTCCCACGTTAAGGAATTGTGCTAAATTGCAAAAATTAAGTTTAACATCCTACCATTGTACACTGCATATTTTAGATAGAACCTCTATGAATACATTTATTCTCCAACTCCACAGCTTTTGTTTTTTGTTGTTGTTGTTTTTTTTTTTTTTACTAGTTCTTATTCTTTTATGTAAATTAATCTAGTTTTTTTGTTTTGTTTTGTTTTGTTTTTTTCCTGGAGTACCTAATTCCAGTTAACTCTGGAACAGCCGTCTGCACTTTTTCCAATTGTTTTACAGGCATTTAAAACCCCTGTATATGCCATCAGTAAAGATATTCTGTTCATGGACTGTTGACACAAAATGTTCCATATGGTTGGATTAAATCCCAGCTATTCAGATAATCTTCTAAAGTTGTCATGGTACACCTTTAAGAAAATCCATTCTATCAAAATTACACTTGACAAGTGGAAGTGAGAATTATTACAGTTTGAATACATAATGTGATTTCTTTTGTGATAATTTCCTAAAACATACTAAAGTTTTCTTTTTTTTAAATATAGATGTCATATGATATTAATTGAAAGTCTCAGAGGCACTGAAGTATAGAATATCAAAATAACTTCCAGCTGTCTAACAGATTGTTGCAACAAAACCTCTCCTCCATGAAAGATGCTTTTCATAATGATCACAAGAATTAGGATTCCTTTAAATCTTTAGCTCTTTACTGGTAAAATCATGAAATAAGTATGACTTTATTTACTGCATTTATACAAGATAAGTAAATTTGTATTTCCATTATTTATGTCTCTTCAAACAAAGTAATTATAGTGAGTATACTTTTTTCAGTACTTTCAGTTTACTGGTTTGCCAATTCACTGTTACCAATATACCATTACAAAACAAGAACTTAGTTTCAGAAATCTCCTTTAACTAGTTCTCTTGGGACTCTTCTTGACTGTATTGAAAATCTTCATGCTCTTTTCTCAGAATTGAGAAACTTTCCTTTTTATCCTTTATATAGATAACCCTTCTTTCTGATTTTGTTGCAGATAATAAGCAAAAAATATCTGTAGAACATATCTGTCTTCTGTATTGCTTGTGGCTGATTTTTCAACAGCATCTTCTCTTGTTCCTCATCTTCCTTTTAGACAAAGGTTCCATCTTTTGACACATGCCAGTAGAAAGAACAATGCATTAATTTGAACAAAAAAAAAAACAAAGCCAAAACAAAAGCTTAAGAAAGAATAAAGGAAAATAAGACAGGATGAAAAAGATGATAGCAATAAGCTGTTTTTCTTTGAAGTACCTAAAATCTGTGGTCATCAAAGACCTGGAAGTGTGTTCAGTGTCATGAGAACAAAGTAATATATTAAAATGATTTTAGTAACTGCACATTCTGTGTATTAAATTTTCCATTAATATTTTTATATTATTACAGTCCAGAAACAGTCATTACATTATCTTGCCTCTTTTGATGTTGTAAAATATACATTTCACTGAGAAGGGTATTATTTATACTGATATTCCTTTTTTTTTTTTTTTTTTTATCTAAATAAGAAAGTAGTTGGCATGCATGAATGTACTGTGCTAAGTAAAGAGTAAAAATGGTAGCTCAGACTAATTAGCCCTAGTAGAAACTATTGGTGCTCTCTGGCACATAAATGCCTACCAGCCACTCCAAGACAGTGCCAAGACATTATTCATGGATACTCCAGCAACCATATCCAAAAGTAAACTGGGAAAAAAAAAAACAAAAAAAACAAACAAACACAAAAAACCCCATTTTCTCTAAATTTGTTTTCATTCATCCTTTAAAGTCCTTCTTTGTGTTTTCAAACATCCCAAGGTCATTCTGGCATACCTCATAGCATCGTGAGATCCTATGACTATTCAGGTTGGAATTACCTTTGGGTTATCTAATTCAGCCTCCTCAGAACACATAATGTGTGGCCACAGATGCATATTAGAGAAATCTCAGCCATATGGGCTCTAGAGCAACTCTCAGACTATTTCAAACAGTTTTTATAATTGTATAAAAAGAGCTCAGAGGAGATCCAGGCTAAATGTCATGTTCTGTGGATGAGGCCACTCTTTGAAGCAGGTCTTATGGCTAAAAGGGTCCCTGCCCCAAATGGTCTAACAATATCAAATACCCTTATATATATAAATAAAATATATAAAATAATTTTTTATATATTAGTTTGTAGGATAAGGTAGCTCTCTTAGGATTTTTTCATCATTGATTTAGAGAAAAAATATTAGGTTTCTAAGCTGGAAGGTCAAACTTCCATATTAGCATTTTATAACTTTTAGATGCAGCTTTTCTTTTCACCCTTGTAAGTGTTTCCTTCTCCATCATTATCAGATTTCCTGTCTCTTCTTAGACATAATGTTCCTCTCACCTGTGATATCTGTCTTTGCATTTTGCACACATAGTGCAAATTACTCCAGGAGAAATACCCGGAGAGATCATGTCAATATATAGGCAGTATTTCTATTTTTCTAACATACTACCATAATTTATTTTGAAAGCCAATTCTTTTATAGAAATTGCTCACTGGCTGAAAAATTCAGCTGGCTCTTAATCCTGTCCTCAGAGAACAATCTGAGCAGCTGACCTGTGAGATGGAGAACACTTCATATTAAATCATACCCAGGGGCTGTAGGTGGGAAACAGATATGGCTGTGTCCATAGCTTCAGTCTTATGAGGGAATAGAGAATGGATCAAACAGATGTGGATGCAGAAAATCTCCACATGCACAGGCTGAAACTTCTCAGCACCTACAATGGTTTGATCTGTAAGAAACTCTGTGCACCCACTTCCTTGTGCAGGCTGTAATGCAGATTGCTGTTTATGTTATCTGCATGTTTTCAGTAAGCTTCTTTTTTCTGTTTTAAATAAATAAGCCAGTAAATGTATATGTATGGGATACTAGGAAGCCCCACCTAAAACTATATAAAATGCCATGTATTTAAAAGCAGTAAATTTCTAGATTGACTGAATATTCTTTGTGACTTTCTTTAGTAAAACTTCCTTAAGTGCATCATATAAATGCAATTAAATTCTAGGCAAAAAATGTATGTCTGTATGCTGCCTATGTATTCTATCATATTATATTTATACATAACATGTTTCTGCATATATTAGTGAATGCATTTAGTAATTGTTTTGAAGTTTTTTTTAGGTAGTTGGAATTCAAAGGAAATATAGCATTGGTGGCATAATACTAATGCCTATTTCCCTAGAGGTATTTTATATTAAATTTTTATATAGTGTAGGTTAAACATATATCTAGACATCAAATTGAAGCCTACAGCTCTGAACTCTGAATTGATTCAGCAGGAAGCAGGGAGCAGCCTAAAGCCATACAAATATCAGGAGTTAGCTCTAAGGAGCAGACAAGGAACAGCCTTGTTCAGCTGTGTATGTGCCAATACATACACATATCTGGTGTTAGCATCATATTTAATATCCTAGACTTAGCATCACACTGGTATAGCTGTGCTGACACTGGTTCTGAAGCTTCACTTTGGAATGTGCTCTTTAAAACTCCTAAATCACAAATATTTGGGAAGGACTACCTTATGACTTGAGCTACAGTCTAGAGAAAAATGTGGTTTTATCTCAGGAGTAACATCAAATGATACTGCAGCCTAAAAGTACAGATCATCGTGACATCAGCATTCTGGTTGTCAGAAACTGGAGAAGAATTATTGTGTGGAGCTGCAATCCTCCCTTCCATAGAGCCATCCACATTGGCCAGGCCAGGGGAGATGGTGACCTGGACTGCTTCTTGCCCATGAAAAAGTGAGGGTTCAATGGTTTGCCTTTTGCTGCAGTTAGAGCCATAATCAAAGAAGCACTACCATGCAAAAGGGTTGAGGAAATGGCCATTTAGCCAGCATGACTGACACATTTTTTATTTCTGACATGCATGAAATGAAAGTTATTTTGTGTGATTTTCTTCCAACAGACTGGGAAAGTGGTATTATTTTTCAGGGAGCTGGTGTTCTATGTATCAGAAAGCAGCAAGATTGTAACTGTTTTCAGAAGTTCTAATTAGTTCAAATATAACATCATTTTCTGTAGTTACAAAAAAAATGGTTGCTTCTCCCTTATCTAATTGTCCTTTTGTATAACTTTGCATTGATTTCTCCCAGTCATAATCTCAAGAGGGTGGATGCCAAGACAGTTTCTAAATGGGTCTTTTATTCATTGAATTCACTGCCTGCCTCTTATCAGCATCTGATAGAAGGCTGTGAAAAAAAAAAATAAACAAGGCAATTTTTTCCCTTGTTAATTATTTAACTTTTATGGCATTTAATTTGTACATCTTCTGTGAATAATATCCTGTGGATGTCTGTTGTATTAATGATGTGCATTTCCCTTATAGGAAAACTTTGTGTGGTTCATATGATTCTATAAAATACACAGTGCTGACAAGTAAATAGACCCCGCAGACAAAGATTTGCTAATGAGTCCAAATTAGCTAAAAATCAGAAAAAAAACCCCGACAAATAGTACTGAACACAGAAAAATTATTTGGATCAATCTTGCATAGATTAGAGGTTCTTATTCACTGTAGATCTTGCATATGGTCACTTATGCTTTGCAAAACTTTCATTAAGTTTGCACTTTGAAGTGATTATGGATGTAATAAAACTTCTGTTAAAACTCATTAAAATCTTGCTTGTGAACCAAATTACTAAGAAAAGTGGTTAATGCAGAATACAACAGATTAATATTAAATTAGATAATTCAGTACAATATAAAATTAACCAAAATAAGTTAATAAAAATAAAGCTTCATTTTTTCTTTTAGTGTTTCAAAAAGGCCATCTTCTCACTTAGTTTTAACCAGCTATGAACTGTCCACTTAAAAACTTCAGTCCTGGGTTACAGTAGTAATAGTAGCAACCCATTATTCTACTCCTTCTTTTGCAAGCCTGGAGGCTTGTTAATGTCATCTAAAAAGGTGAAATCTGAAAAAGTCATCAGTGACTAAAGGATGAAAAGATACTCCATGTATTTGTAAACAGAGAGAATGAAAGTCAATCCCAAGCTCTTCTGTGCCTTCTTGATATCACAGCAAGCCTGGCTGACAGAGATTGTTGCACTTCACCTCAGCTTTTGTATGGATTTCTGTAAAAGAAACACTATCAAGCAAGCAAGATATAAATGCCTCCATGACTGAACACAGATTGATGCATCTGTAGATGAAGCAAATTGAAGACATGCACATCAATGTGACTTTGTTTAGGTGGTGTGCAGATGCTGATGGAGAGAAAGTTGCTAAAAAAAACCGTAATATGTTGGGATCTTTGCAAAGGATAATGCCTCCATGAGGAATAAAATCTCCTCATTAGGATGGTCAGCTAATATCTGAGTGGTGATGAGAGTATTTCTTTCAATGGCATCTTCAGCAGCATTGGATAGGACTCCCCAAAATATTCTTCCCCAAAATATTCTTCTGCTGAATTCCTACATCCAACTGGCCCAAAGTATTTGGCACTCCTTGCATCACAAACTGCTTCCATGGCTGTTAATTATTTTAAACTATCTACCATCAGCTTCTAATGATTTTAGCTATGCCCAAATCCTATTCTGCACGATGATTTCTGCATGTTTAGGAATGTTTACAAGAATCCTGACAACTTACAGGTTGGTTAGCTCTGGAGTAGGAGCACCCTCAGGACTTCACCTGGTGAGTCAATGCAATGGAGAGAAACTGGATGACACACAGACATGAGCTGCCAAGGGGATTTTTTTATTAACACCTGTAATAACTGAGGGCTCCCATAACAGTTACTGACTTCCTTAGTGAAGACAATGGCTAAAGGTTCAGTCCACCACCCTGTCTCAAGTTGGTGCAGTGTTTAAATTTCTTGTCATGACATCAGTGAGATCATTAACTGGTTTTATGCTCCCACATAGCTACTGAAGGATTATAATTGTAGGACAAACTTGCATCTCATTCTTACATCCCACTTATAACTTATGTTCTACACATCTCTTTTCTCACCAAGAGAGAAGGCCAGGAGTACTTAAATGAAAAAGCTTTGCTGAAAAATGGCAACTTTCCCAAAGTGTTTACAAACCCTAGAAATTTAATTGTTTATTCAGTTCTGTTCTTATAGTATTTGTCTTAAGTGCTGGTCTAAGACCAGTGAAATTCCATCAGAAAGAGAGACAGTGGCTTCAGGAGAACCTGGAATGGGTCCATAATGAATTATTGTAAGTCTTGTGTTCACACTTTATTTTGGCCACAATAACAAGATAAGCAAATTCTGGAACTGGTCCAGTCTAAGTACACAGTCAGTATTAGGGCATTAAGATTTGGTTTATTTGTGCTTTAGATAAAGGACTGTACCTTCAAACTAAATCAGAAGGCTTTATCTTCAGAGGAACTCCAGTTACCTGCACATAAGCAGATGTTTAAATCTGGAGTCAATATTTAGGGAACTGGCATCTCTTCCTAACTCAGCACACATTTGTTGCTCCACTCACAGGGATATTATCCAAAACTCACCTTTGCACCTTTAAAGTAAAGCTGTTTCCATTTCCTTGCTGTCTGGTACACTAGAGGTAAATGCACTGTAAGCTGGCAGGACTTAGGGTCTGCAGGTGCAAATGGACATGCTGAACATTGCCCAGAACTTCAGCAAACTCATCTCTCTGGTGGGACTGCTTCTCAGGAAAGGGGCATTTTGCTGCTAGATTTTCTGAACACCCTAACTTACTAGGCACTTGGTAAAAGCCATGTCCATGGATTTTCTATATAAATTTGAAAATTCAGTGAGACCACAAAAGTTAGAGTTGCAGAATTGCCATATAAACTGCAATCTAGAGCCTTCACTTTTTGGTGTCTTCACCATTTTTGTTTTCATTGGGTTATCCACTGAGGTTTCTGAAATTTTCCATGTTCTTCAGCTCTCTGGAAGTAGAAATAACATGTTTTGAAAAAAAATTAGAAAAGGTCGTTCCAAAAAATGGATATTAATCTGCGTCTAGGTAGGTTTCTTGTTTAATTTTATTCTGACATGCATGACCTGAAGAAGCTTTAATATCAAAATAAACTCTGCTACAATAAAAGACCTTATATGCAATATGAGGATTCACTGATTTTGTTTGAATCCTGGTGTCCAGATAATTTTTTGTTCTTTTTCTTGATACTCTAGCTCTCTATTTTGAATATGGAGTTTATGTCATTCATCTTTTAGAATTATTTTCTGCTACAGCAAAAGCAAAACTGGTTTTCACTCTTCATTTTCCCAAACAATTGCTGCCACAGGCATTAACTCTGGTAGAACAGTACCAAGGTAGGCAAAATACTCTGGATAATTTATGCATGGACTGAGACTGACCTAGCACATCATGATGCATGCATAATCATCATATTATGGAGCAAAATGAATGCCAGTTTGAGGCTACTAAACATGGGTTTCTTTCATGGAGCCTGACTGCATTATTCTTTGCACTGGAGGATTCCAGTTGAATGAGAGGCAGGGTTTGTGTAACCTGTTAGTTGATGCAACTGACACAAGAAGCTTGGATCTGTGGTTCCTGTAAATCATTAAGGCTCTCTGCATGTGCATGGACAAATCTGAATGCCAGCAAGGCTCTGGCAGGCATCCTGGGGACACTGGAACATGGTACAGTAGTCATTCCTGCAGATCACATCACTTACTCTGACATCCATCTCTCCTGGCCACATTCACAAACAGGTTCCTGCACTCTGAGGAGACCAAAGGTGGCTGAATGTGGCAGCTCTATCTGTTCTTTCCACACTGGTAGCTATAACCTCCTTTAGTCAGCAGGGAGACATTGGCATTTATAGTGTCCAACTCCTCCAACACATCTTGGAGGCCCAGCACAGAAAATAGCCAGCTGTCTTGACCTAGATGACCAGCAGAGGTGAGATAGCTTCATCTTAGAAGCCTTTAGGTGCTTAGATGGACCTCACACGTCTTGAAAGTCTCTTCCTTGCAGTGGCTGAAGTCTCTGTAAAACTACAACCCATCAAAATTAAAGACTAATGTTTACACTGCAGAAACACAGAATTCTGATTTCTACCTAAGCATCTACGCCAGACAGGCACTTCAATGTTTAAAAACACCTTAAACTATATTTGCAAGCATTTTTTTCCCACTCTTTTGAAGCACCTCTGCACCCAGTACAAAATGACAACTCAAGCAGTGCACTGTGTTATAAACAGCCCTGCCCTACATACAGCAACTCACTTCCATTTGGGAAGGAACACAACTTTGCATTCACTACATTAAAGCCCATGTTGATTTACAGCCCTCTTTGATCAGATGATCAAAACCCACTTTAACGCTGCTCACGGAACAACCTCACTGCTCTCACATGCATCATTCACAGACACTCAGCATCCCAGAGCTTCCTAGAGCTGTGAGGCAGCCTTTGGCATCAAGGATCATAGTTTGCTGTCTGAAGAAAATAATAATTAAGACAAAACAAGTTTTCTTGGGACTAATTGTGACAGCTCGACCAGATCATGGTTTTTACTCACAGTGCCTGAATTCAGGCTTAAATAGAGATTACAGGTGTTGCTCCCCAGGGTAGCATGGACTATTAACTATTTAAAATTTTTAATTATAATTTTATTGTACTAGAAGATAATAATACACATAATAAAGCATATGGGATGGAATTATGGAATGGCAATATGGAATTATGATAAGAAAATAAATAGGAATAAAAGGGTATTCAATGAGCATGATGAAACAGTAGTAGACGTAGTATTTATTACAAAAGCATTACCAGAGATACTTCCAAATTTTAGATATCTATTTTAAGTTGTTGTCTTTTACATCATCATTCTAGGGGGCTTTATTTAAATGCTGAGTTAAAATCACAAAACAAGCCAAAATGTAGGTATTATGACCATGTAAACGTTACAAGCCATGAAAATTAAAAACCAAAACGACAAACCAAAACCAATAAACCTCCCCCCAGCCCACCCCCCCGCCCAAAAAAACCCAAAAACAACCAAAACCCAACTGAACAACAAAAAAAAAAGTCCAGAATCAGTATTTTCACTGAGGTGGGATCTCACTGATGATTTGCAGCAAAGATACATAAACTGTGAGCGAATAAATAAATAAATAAGTGGCTATGGGCTAAAGGTGTGAGAAAGGAAGCCTGTGTCCATCTGGCCACATTGGTTGTTTCACAGAAATCACCAGCACAGGTGCAGAATGCCAGGGAATGGCTGAAAGGACCTATTTGTAAATACTTTGTTAGCTTTGCCACAATCTCTGCTTCTGTGGTGCCACCAAGGACATCCTCTGTCCTTATCATATATGCAGGGCACCCCCATGGTCATGGCCAAGAGCTCCCTGGCCCCTGAGGTGTCTTAGCTGGGTCCTCACATGGCTGGCCTGGAGGCACACAAGTGGCTCCTTGCACCCAGAGTGATGATCTGCCCTGCTCCCAGCTGTGACTGCTCTTTGTGTGCCACAACCTGTTACTGAAAAAATGAATCTTAATGGAAATGTCTGGATTGCTAACTTTCTGCTGGAGTGCACACACAGAGCAGTCTGTGTAGGAATGGTTGCAAAGTACAGATGGAAAATAAGCATTTTAATTAATGCTAACTTTTGTGTACTTGGAGGACCCTCATGCTGTGGATGTGATTCTATCCCATTTGGTCATGCAGAAGCTAATTCTGATGAATGCAGTAATATTGCCAAAGAGAATTCATAACTGCCTCTTTTCACCCTGGTACTTTCCTGCAATTACTGTTGTTTGACAGCTGTTGTTCTCATGCAAATTTGACAACGTGGTGCATGAATGTCTGTGAGGTGATAATAGCTGTGCAGCTCACATTTAAACAATACAAATAAGAGCAGACAATACCATCATATTTCTCAGCTGCAATGTGATTTAAAGTATTTGCCAACTGAAATTTGATTTCAGCATTGTAAACTAGTTTCTTACTACAGTATATCACTGCTTTTAAACTATAGTTAGAACACAATTAAGGTAGCTGATTTACAAATCAACTTGTTATTTCAAGAAATAATAGAATATTACCACTAGAAATGCTTTGCAGTAAATAAGAGCATTAATATTTCAACAGTTCTGCATTCCATAGAATTACCCTGTTTCAATACTTGAAAACTCTTTCCTAATGCCCAATCCAAACCTCCCCTGGTACTCCTTCAGGCCATTTCTTCTCATTCTCTTGCTTGCTACCTGAAAGAAGGGGCTGATCCCCAGCTGGCTACAGCCTCCTTTCACGTAGCTTAGAGAGCAATAAGGTCCTGCTTGAGCATATTTTTCTCCAGGCTAAACACCCCCAGATCCCTCAGCTACTCCTCCTATGACTCATGCTCCAGACCCTTCCCCAGTTTGACCAGTGTGTCCTTGCTCTCACACACACACAAACACACAAAGTTTGCTTTCCTTTGTGCAGCACTTCTCTGAAGTGTAGACAGAGAGTGTCTTGGATCTGCATTTCATGAGCAGCCAGGCACCCTTTCCCCAGTCAGGTGCTGAGAAACCTGCTCCTGTTAGCCCAGTCCTGGCTTCCCTTGTCACCCTGGGACTCTTGCTTCTCTTGCTGAGATGAACTGGTATTTTCAGCGAGGTGAACCAGCATAGCTGGCACAGAATTAGCAATTCTTAGTATTTCTGAGTGTTCAACTACTCTTTGCAGGGTAATTACTTTTAGAAGTGCCAGTTCAGCACAGCCAGCAACAAGCAGAAAAAGAGATGCAGATTTTCCCAGCAGGGACAGCTGGGGCTGCTGATTAAGGATGGATGAATCTGTTTGGGAAAACAAATCTGCCTAAGCCACAATTCTGCAAAACTCCTATATTAATTCCTGTGTTTGTCAAAATGTTTGTCTCACTTCCAGGCAGAGGTCTGGGATTTTTTTGCTTGTTTGTTTTGTATTGTTCCTTTGTTGTTGCCACCATACAGTTTTCTTCCAAGAACTATGGTCTAGTGACTGAAAAATGTGAAATTATTTGTCTGGTCACATTCATGCAGATTCTCTAATAGTGCTGTTCTCTGATAGCATCTTTGGCAACCTCATACAGCATCTCTCATGAGCAGCAGTAAATGTCATGGCACAGAGAATAATGGTATGCAGTGAGCCAGCAGGAGATTTAGAAACTGCCAACAGCCTACATTGTTCTCAAATACACATCTTTATCAAGGATCCTATTAGTGTCTTTTATCTTAGAAAAAATACAGTTGAATATTGGGATGCTGAAAACAGAAGACTGCCTAGATGACTGTGAGGGGAAAAAAACCACCAAAACCAACTAGCCCCTCAGAAACACAGTAGGTGTTAGTGAAAACTATCTTGGTACAGCTCAGAGAGGTAATTGCTTCTTGGATCACACAAAAAGATCCAGTGACTATTCCTGAAAATCTGGGGGTATCTCACCCTGCATCATGTTCAATATTTGGAAATTGATGTGCCATCCATCATGCAGATATGCTAATATATATATATATATATATATATATATATATATATGTAGATATATGTATCTATATATATATCTATATCTAATCTAATCTATATCTATCTATATCTATATCTATATCATATATATCTATATCTATATCTATATCTCTATCTATATCTATATCTATATCTATATCTAATCTATATCTATATCTATATAAGTATATTGATTTCTGGTAATACATCCCACTAGCCTCACAACTAATGAAGCACTTTTGTACCACAGCAGATCTAAAAGGTGATTACAGACCATAATGAAAACAGTGAGTCCAAACCATGCAAGACAAATTATTATTTCATTACCTGAATTGACCAATTTGGAAGAAATATCTCATGTTGCTATATTTGTAGTGTTGACATTAAACAAGGGTGGTAAAAGGTTTTTATAGTATTGGCTCTGAATTGTATGTGCTTAATAACCAGTTATCATGATAAAATATTTTTAGGCAATGAGCTTCTCAATCAAATTTGGAAGATAAGGATTGGTCAGAGCCCATATACCTTTTTTTTTTGTTTTAGGGATTATGTAATGTAGACAGATTGCATGCACTGGTGTAAGGGATTCTGGAGGTCTCACTGGAAGCTAGAAGTTTCAGAAATTATATTTAGCAGGTGCAAAGCAAAGACACCTTCCTAATGTGCAGGATTATGCTGAATCAGAGCCCTGAGTGAAGGAAGTACTTCAAATGCAACCTTAATGTAAAATCAGAATTCTCTGTGTGGGAAGAATGGTGACCAGCTCCTGAGACAGCATTTCCCACAAACACAGGAGATCTCTCTGCTGGTTTTATAACCATCTGTTAAATGGAAGTTAAAAGGAAAAGACCTGGATTAATTCAGTCAAAACCAGAGTCAGAGCCTATCCCATCACTGTTTGTCAGGTTGTACAAGTGACACTCCCCTCTGTGCCTCCAGGTTATCAGAAACTCACATTAGCACTTTTCTTCCCAGCCCTTGTTATGCCTCCCATTTCCCAAGGAATTTCCTATATGACAAATATCATTGTCCATCTGCCTCCCTGCTGATAGAGGCAAAGCCACTGCTGATTTCTGTAACAACAAAATCCTGTGGCAGAACTCTAGCCTGGATGAATTAATGTTTAAATAGCTGTGGTTGAGACCAGCAAAGAAACTTGAGCTCTTCTTGCAGATTGGAGCCAAAATGAACCTGACTCAACTAGATATCACAAAGAGACAGATTTAATAAATTTTTATTTCCAAAAAAAAAAAAAAAAAAAAAAAAAAAAGGTGTGTTCTCAATCCAAAGCAAACCAAAACAAAACCCAAACAAATAACTGGAAAGGCTGCAAAAAATCAGGCCTGAAGGACTTGGATGGAGAGAAGAATGAGAACTTGTCACTAGGGGGCAAGGTGGTATCAGATAAGAGGATGGATGTTCCCTGGGGGAGACAGTGAAATATGGGGACAAGAACATGCCACCATAGGAAGAGAGACTTAAAAATAACAAAGCAGCCTGGTGAAGCACAGCAGAATGACAAATTGGGTTTTTCTGTCCTTAGTCATCAAATTGACCTTCTGGCTCAGCCAGAAAAGGGAGAGGAGTTGAAGAGAAGCATGTAGCTGCTGTGACTTGATAAACAATGTCAAGTATAAAAGTCAGACCCAAGCTTTTCCTGAATGAAGGAGATGTGATGGAATCATATCCATAAAAAAGGTGCAGAAGAGGGAGTGGGGGGTGGGAGGTAAATAAATATAATATGCTGGCTGTCTGGGTTTCAAGCAAACCTCTGGGATTGCTGTATCTATAGCCTAAACCAGAAATACTTTCAGTGTCTCACAAAACAACTCCAGAAGCTCTCAGTCATAAATTTTGACTTGATTCTGTCTCTCTCTGTCCCTCAAATACATACTAAAAAAATTACCCCTTAAATCACTCCGTGTCTAAGAGTGAGAGAAAGAAGGGGAGAAACTGCATTTCTGTAACTTCTAAAGCAAGTTTAGTTAATTGAAACCAATATTACACTCCTGAATTGGTAAAACAGCAGTTTTTAAACATCTATAAATAAGCTTTTAAATTTGAACCCCATATTTGACCAATATGGATTAGAGAATAAAGGTAAGTAGAATAGATGAAAGATGAATCTGGGATAACAGACTGCTGAGGGTTAGGTTTTAAACAGCATTGAAAAGCTTCCATAAAGGGACTGTTATTTTTAATCCATCCAGAATGTGAACACATTGGCCTAAGCTGCTTAGTACACACAGATGGATCCTTGGCCCTGCTGCAAAATAACCAAAATGACCTGTTGTCTGCTCACAGAGCAGATTGGCTGGATCTACAGCACAGAGCATCTTTCTAGTCTGGGGCCCAGGGGGCCTTAAGACAAAATAGTTAATTGGTGCCTGAAGTTGTTTATGAAGCACTATGAGGATTATCTAGCAGCCTGCCAGAAGTGTGCTGTTGCATATTTGTGTGGTACAGTTGTGTCCATCTGTATGTCCACGTGCTGTGGATGTAAAGAGCAGCTTCACTCTGCCCTCTCTTCTCCCAGACCCTCCCCAGCCCTGCTCCCATCTGCCCCACACAGGAGCTGCCTCTGCTGCTCATCTCTCTGCTTTCACTGAGCTAATTAAATCTGCTAGCTTTGCAGAATACACATACTCATTTTGGAGTGAAAATGTTCTGTTCAGTGAAAAAAATCCCCATGTGCTGGGTGCTAGCTCTGGCATAAGCAAATCAGCAGCATCTGATAGGAGCAGGATAAACCCTTTTCTGCCATGGGGAGACATTGCACAACCTCAGATGTATCACTGAATTGTGCTCCTATTCCACATTTTATTAATAAAACATTGATGTGTAGTCTATGTACACTGAGAAGATTTCAACAATCAGACCTGTCCAGCCATGAAAGCTAATTGCAGATTTTGATATTCAGAATTTGAAAAAAACCTGTCAATATTTTTGGAGTATTCCTACTTTCTTCTCATCCCAATTAATTATAATCTTTAAAAGTTGATGTCCAGGAAAAGAAAATCTGCAACAAAAATCCCAGAGATATTTTTAACCTCCTTCTTTTCCAATGAAAGCTATGGATTTAGACAGATGTGCAAGCTAAAACTAAATGCAAAATAGTTGAACACTGTTGGAAATAGGATCTAAACAAGAATGAGGTGTTCTGTAATAAAAACAATAATTGGGACTGAAGTGAATAACTAATTGCCATTTCAGAAATGAGCTTTATTCTCTTGTTTACTGCACTGTAAACCAAGAATAATTCCACTCTATTTTACTGTGCTAGTCATACAACTGAATCAGAATTTGAGCTTCTGCTTTACTGCTGGATATGAAGAGCAATGAGATGAAACAGAAATGTGAATCTTTCTGAATGAACAGAATTGTTTCATTTGGGAGGCCATTCTGAAGCCAATAAAATTGTAGTTGGAACTAATTTTGTCCGTATGCTACTTGGGACAAAATTGCTCTTACTGATATGCATGTATTTGCAGGCTTTGGCACAATGGGATTAAACTATTTTCTGGGATTCAGGTAATTTTCATTTCCTAATCTAAGCAGAATCCATCATAGAATCATAGAATTCCAGGTTTGAAGGAGACATGAAAGATTATTGAGTCCAATCTTCCTTGGCAAAAGCAAAACCACAAGTCTAAACAAGATGGCCCAGCACTCTGTCCAGCTTCAACTCTGTAAATCTTCATAGTGTCCAACATTTGGGAATATACCAATATCTAGGAAGATTATTCCAATGGCTGAAAAATGTTTCTCTAGTGTAAACCAGAATCTCCCCAGGAGTAAATTGTACCACGCATCTTTTCCATGGCACTCCTTGTAAAAGGAAATCTTTATAGCCAGCCTTTATATACTGGGTCATGGTGGCAAGGTTTCCCCAAAGTCTTGTTTTCTCAAGGCTGAACAAAGCAGTTCTCTCAGCCTTTCCTCACATGGCAGACTTTTCAGTCCTTGGATAATCATTTTGGCTCTTCTCCAACCATTTACACTTTTTTATTTTGTATAGAGGGGAAAAAATTAATTTCCAGGTTCAGTCTGGAGGGCACTGAGCAGAGTGCCTGTGCAATTACCTCTCCTTGATAGCAGCAGTGATCTGGGGGAAGGCTGCACAAACTGGGCAAATATAAATTCTGCATGCTCCAGACATTCTACTCTCCCAGACATTAAACTTTTACAGGAATTATGTGAACCAGAAATGGTTTTTATGTATTTAAGTTACACCCAGTTGATTTCATTCCTACCTGCTTGTCTGTTCATCCTTTAAATCCATGCAGACTATTTTTGCAGATATATTTTATGATGAGGAGTTCCACATCTTCCCTCTGTGTTATGTGGAAAACCACTTTATTTTGTTTGCTTTTAACTTCTCTTTCATCTGATGTCAGCTATTTCACGTACTGGATTAGACAATAAATCATCTATTGATGACCCTTTTGATTTTCTTCATATAAGAATTTTTTATGCACCCACAAATTATGACCTCCACAATTGTCTATTCTCCCTTGCTGAAGAGTTTAGTTAGTACTTCACTTTATGGAAGCATGATTATAAATTGCATAAATTGATCCTGTGTTTTTTGCATTTTAATCTAAAACATAGGGAAAAATTCTCGATATTTTTGTGATCTTTAGGAATCAAGTTAAAATCTGAGTGAACCCAACCCCAGTATTGTACAAAGACTGTAATTGAGTTGATGTGCATTAAAAAAAATATATTATCAGGATACACACTTTTGCTTTCTTTATACTGGTTATGAAAAGGAGCTCCAGTGTGAATTTTCCAAAGAAATAACATTCTCTGTCTGCTGGAGTCAGTGTTAGCAAGCCATGGAAATCAGGATTAATTTAAATTTCTATCACAGGTGGTGCAGAGTATTGACAAAGGGATTTGAATTGCAGTTGGCTGTCAAAATGGCATATTGGTTATACAAACACAAGTGAATCCAGCATCATTCAGTGTGGGGCTGTTTGCCAATGATGCTAAAGAGGTGATGGCCTGCAAAAAGTCTTGTGGTCTTAATACTTATATGTACTAAAAGGCACATTTACTTTAAAGTTATAGAAATGGCAAAAGTAAGTACTTAATTTTTTTAAATGAAAAAAATATTTATTTGAGTTTGCCTATGCAGCATCCTTATGTTAAATTCTTTAATGATATCACATAACATTTTTCACTGAGTGCTTCTATTTGATAGATTCATTGCAACAGGAAGAAGGGATTTATATTTTTTCAATTTCAATTATCATTTACAAAGACTACAACAGCATTCTTAAAAAAATGTCAAAGACCATTTATTTTAAGTGTAAAATGTTATATGTAGCAGTTTATATGAAACTAGTTCACTTGAACACTAAAAATTGTTGTTATGAGGAATCTTTTTTTTTTGCATTTTAGAAAGTGATTTAATTTTTC
This sequence comes from Oenanthe melanoleuca, assembly GCF_029582105.1. NCBI lineage: Eukaryota > Metazoa > Chordata > Aves > Passeriformes > Muscicapidae > Oenanthe > Oenanthe melanoleuca. Next base: position 31,633,607 of record NC_079333.1, on the reverse strand, counting down.
AATATGTCTCCTTTCTTCAGTTCACCACTGCAATGTAAGGACCTGAAAGTAATTTTTTATCACTCTATATGTAACTTCTTTTAAATTATGCTATTTTTTATCACTTCCTAGTGTTTTTCTCATTATTCAAGAATAAATAGATGAGAAGGAAGGCAGCTGGAGTGGTAGTGGAAATGAAAAGATGGGTTCTGTTTCATGCACTTTACCTACACAAACTGTGATTAAGTAAAGTAACCAACTCTTAACAAAAATCCATTATGAGGATTGTGCTTATCTTTAGGTTCTGGTAGCCTATAAGCAATCTTAAGACTAGGTGTATGCTAAAAAGACTGTCATGAGCAGAGATAATTTTTAAGAATGTCATTTCCAAACTAGGATAATGAAATGGATAACTGCTGGTGATGGCAGGGTATCTGAAATCTAAAACAAGATAAGAGAACTTGACCCAAAAATATGCTCCAATACACAAGTCTGTCACCTGTGTAAGAAATGAGTATTTATTCTCTGGATGAAGCTAAGCACAAATTGTAAGTGCTGAGTCTAGTGCAAGGTTCACTGCATGAAGTTTCACTGTAGCTCCTGTGAACTCTGTGAACAGGAAAATCCAGTGGTGTGGAAAGGCATGCACTAACCATAAAATGTAATGGATATGGAAAATAAGAGACCTTTACTTGCAGCTATGGGGGAAAGAGAACACAGAAGAAGCTGTCTAACCTTTTGGTTTTGTTAATGACATATGAAAACCAATTCCTATTTCAACAACAAGAGTTGTTTTTAACCAGAGTGATAAAGCATCCCTCAAGGAAGGAAAAGAAGAAAAGAAAATTTTCTGGATTCATAGAGAAATTGGATCAGAATATTACAAGAATATTACAAGGCAGAAACTTGCTAATTGTTCTATAATTTTTCAGCTTTTAGTGTGCTATTTTAACATTTTCCTTAATAGAGTAAACCAAATTCACAGTATTTTTTTAATCTTTTTTGATTTGTAGAGAAATCTGGCTCAGTAAAGCACTCCATTCCTTTGGACATATTCACTCTCTTAATAGCAGGAAACAACATGATCAGAGGAGGTCTACAGACCTTTCACACTTTGTATGGTGTAAACTATAAACTCATATTTACAAATACTATCTTGAGTTAGTGACCATTTACATTGATCTCCTTTTGACCATGGCAAGAGCAACTGATAATCCTCAATAACTTGTTGCTATTGCCTGCTCCTTGCTTTTGGGGTGTGTGCATATTCTTACCTCTTTAAAATCAAAGTTGCATCTTCCTTTTCATGTGTTTTCCATGGTTTCATCTTCTTGCATGAATTTCAGAGGACACTTTCCATTAGTTGAGTCTTCTGGGGTTTCCATTTTGACAGTTGTTCCCAGAAAAAAAATAAATAATTTTGTGGTACTGAAATTAACAGTACATTATCTCCAGTAGAATAATGACAGCAACCTGACAACTTGCAAATTAATGGTAAAATACATTATCACCCTTTCACACTCATTTTTGAGATATTTTGCAACATTTCTTCTTTGTACAATATAAAGTCTTGAATGTGTTAAACAGCAGCATAATTTATTGCTGTTTTCCACAGACAGGCTATTTTATTGAGATTCACAGGCCTTCTATACATTGTCAAACATGTGAGGAACACTTGATAAACCATTTTAAAAAGTGTTACAGATGCAATTAGCCATTAGTAGAACCAAAAATGCTAATTGTGGCCATGTTTGTTAAACACAGATGCTGATGGCTCTCCTATACAACCTTTGCAAGTTTTCTTCTGTAGGCCAGTTTGTGCATCTCTTACAAGACATATTCTCTGTGATTTGTTTCACTCAATTATTTTAGTATAAGGATCTTAATACTAGTTGTACTTCACTGTCTTCTGCTGGTGCTGGGAGGTTTCCATCAGAGATTGACTTTACGGTACAATAAATGCTGTGTGCAATTTACTACAGGTTGTAAAAAACTTATTTGCTAAGGAGCTCATGATGTAGAGGTGAACAAATGTCATGAGGCTCTTGTAGCCCCTTACACCACCAGAATTTAATTAACTGTGATTGTCTGGAAAGCAGTGTCTTTCCTCCAACACAAAACAAAACATTTTTCTTTTTTTTCATCACAAGGGATGAACACACAATAATATTCTCAAGTCCTTGTCTCTGATTATCAGGAAATGGAATCTTTGTGATCAAGGTCATGTTTGTTCTTGGTTTCTTGAATCATTTTGTGAATCCTCTAATTCAGAGTTGGAAAAATTACACACTAGTCATCAGCAAATGGCCAACACTTGCTGAACATTAGGATACAAATAAAAAGTTTAAATTATTCTATGATTTTTCTTTCTGGATATAATCTCAAAATGAAATTCCAGGATTGCCTCTGGGTATTCTTTTGCCTTTAGATAAGAGACAGGAGGGAGACTATAGGATCCTATTACTGAATCATTGAATTATTTGAGTTGAGAGAGACTTAAAAGAGCACCTAGTTCCAATCCCCACTTCCATGGGCAGGGACACCTTCCAGCAGATCAGGCTGCCCAAAGGTCTATCCAGCCTGACCCTGAGCACATCCAGGGATGGGGAGACCCCAGCCCCTCTGGACAAGTCTAACATGTTGAGTTTTGTTTCTTTGTTTTCTGAATCTGCTGGATCTATCACATTATAAAGCCTTAAAATTTTAAATTTGATCTGCATTTTGGTTGCTGTTGATGATGGTCCTAAATGATACACTGCAGCATGAGAGCTGAATGAGGATGCTGAAGGGTGGTGGCAGTCTGAGTACTTGTCACATCACACCAAAACTAAAGCTCTTCCAAAAATGGCAGCAAAAACTTTAAGAGAAGAAAAATCTAATCATATTGGACATGTTGTAATTTCAATGAAGCCAGAGACAATTACTTTCCACTATAAATTGTGAAGCTGTGACCATAGTTGGATGATTCATTAGCAACAGTTCCAAGGTACGCATTTATCTGAACAATATCAGAAATAAATCTTTCAGTATTGTATTCACACACTTCTTGCTTACAGTGAAACATCAAAAGATTAACCAGATACCACTAATTGGTGCATTGTGGATCTCATGTGAGCTGAACAGGCAGTGCTTCACAAGATTTGGAAACTGCTTGTTCTGCTGCAAAAATCTCTCTACTACTTCAACAATTAAAACCCTTATATGGATTGTGTGAAGCATATTTACTATTGTTGTTAATTGGAACAGATGAATCAAAGGAGGAAAGATGCTATCTGTGATCTGGACCTGACTTCTCTGGGTACAGTGAGATTTATGTTCCAAGAGAAATTCTTGTACAAATTCAGACACTTTTCTCTAATATTTATAATTTGTGTCATTGTACTGTGATTATTTTAAAGAAATTCCAGTCTGCTTTACTTTGTGACCCAATTACTTTTATTAATTCACTCAAGTACTCTCTCAGAAGATAAGTTCAAGGAAGTCTGATATATTTTAGGATCCCTTGTGTCTCCTCTGCCAGTTAAACCTGGCCTGATCATGATGATTAACTCTGTAGCTCAAAAGGAGGTCTGCTAGTGACCATAAATTCAGCAACCCTATCTGTGAGGTCAGGAAAGAGCAAGAAGGGGAATGAGAGCCTTCAAGGATCTGCATACCAGGGGATGATCATCTCCAGACTAGAGCCAGTGTTGGGTGTGGTCAAGTTGCTGTGATGCATAAACCAGCCCTTTGTATCATAACAATGTGTTCTTAGTTTAAATTTGTTTGTTTGCTTGTTTGTTTTATTTTTTTGGCTTTTTAAGTCTATACTATGTTCTGTAAATACGACTCAATTTTATTTTTTTACAGTTTGCATTGTTGTGATGACAAAAATAAGCTCCCTTTTTAGAGAAAAAAAAGGCTTCTAGTTTTTGAGATTACCAAGATCAAAAATGAAATTTAGATTTAATATTAATGAACTACTAAGAGAAACAAAAACTATAAAGATTTCAAATCCACCTTTTAATTTCAATAGTTTAATGAATAATTATTAACTTATTGTCTTCTTAGAAATTCAACAAACCTGAAACATGAAAACAATGGTAAGAAGTAAATCCAAGTGACAATTTATACCATGTCCAGATTAGAAGTTCAGTCTATTATTTACTGTGAAAGATTTTACTCTGTCAAGAAATGGACTCCAGAAATATATATCAACCTTCCCACAAAATCAGTAAATATATTGCTACCAAAAAACTTCCAGACTTTTTCTAGTGGCTTAATGATGTCAGCTGCTTCTCATCTTGTTGTCACAGTCCTATTGCATTTCATATTTTTCTATTTCAAGAAATTGTATATTGACAATATACATTTTCTAATATCGTATTCATAGATTGGATTCTATTGAGATTGAGAAGGTGAGAACACATTGTTCTCTAAATCAGACATATTTGTTTATAAATAAGAACTAATGCAGGACGCAGGTCAGTAAGGCCCACCGCTGCTCTGGACTGCTCATTGCAGCATTAGACAAAGACATGGGTGAAGAGGATGACACATTTTCAGTCTATAATGCAGAACAGGTCTAAATTCACTATCAAACTGTGTGGCATGCAGGTGAGATAGAAGCTGAGATGGTGAAACAGGTCAGAGGGTGGGTTTTCAGCAGGTTTCTGATAGGTGGTCTGCTCTACTTGACTGGCCTGTCCTCTGCATATTGGCTACTTTCATCTTTTGATCCCATATATGTGATTACATATAAGAAGTGATCAGCTAAATGTAGCAAAAATCCTTGGATAAAGACAGCCTTGTTGTCTGGAATGCTCCTCTAGAATATGGCTGGAAGCTATATAATTTTCTCCTTGTTAAAATGGTTCCAACTAATTGGTCTGGTAATAATTTGTAAACCTTCAAAGCAGTCTGAAAGACACTAGTTACAATGTAAGATATCTTTGCTGAGTTATAGTGGTGCCTCTGTTGGGTTTCATGTTCCATCCCCCTCCACATTGTTGGGTACTGCTGTAACCAGGGAGCCACAGAGCTTTCTGTCACTCTAGATAAGAATATAAACAGTAGGGCACAAGATGGATAGGTTAATACAGAAGGAAAAACATAGGCAAATTTTATGCATGTAAAAGGTTAGAGTTAATTATTGAATCTTTCTCTGATTTGCACATGCAGGAAGAACATCAATAATTACTCATTATCACTTCCAGATCTGCTCTCATTTCCAGATGTTTTTTGTTCTTGGATATAAGGTGAGCAGTCAGGAGCTGTGACTAGTCAGACACCATCAGAACTGCTCAACTCCTGCACAGCTGCACAGGCTGATCAGAAGTGACCAAAGCAGCAAGATGTTGCCACCACTTCTTATCATTTCAATATGCATTGTAGCTGTTGAAGTTGTGGTTGGATTGATTGGAAATGGATTTATTGCAACCATTAATATAATTAATTGGATCAAAAGCAAAAAAATTTCTTCTGCTGATACGATCCTGATCTTCCTGAGCACATCGAGATTTATCTTGCAGGTGACGGTCCTGATGCACATCCACAGTCTCTACTTTGCAGATGTATTTAAGTGGGCTGCAGTGTACAAGGACTTTGGTGCTGTGTGGATGTTTGTAAACCATAGCAGCCTGTGGTTCAGTACCTGGCTCTGTGTACTGTACTGTGTTAAAATAATCAATTTTACCCACTGGCTGCTGCTGCAGATCAAGCGCAGAATAGCTGGGATGGTCCCGTGGCTTCTTCTTGGATCGCTGGTGATCTCCTCTGTGACTTCCCTTCCTTTGCTATGGATTACACCCAGCACTTACCTATGCAGCTCAACAGGGAACTGCAGAGAGAACAGCACAGCTCACATCACAGTCTGGGATAATTCATATCTCTACTTGCTGCTTCTTTACTTTGTAGGTTGTTTTATTCCTCTAGTACTCTCCGTGGTGACCTCAGCTCTGTTAATCACTTCTCTGTGGAAACACAGAAAGGCAATGCAATGTTACACAGATACTTTCAGGGATTCCGTGATAGATGTTCACCTAACTGCTATTAAATCCATTATTTCTTTCTTAATCCTGTATCTTTTCAGTTTTGTAGCTCAAATTCTGTTGATACTGTCGACATCTCAAAGTAAAGATGTTGTGAAAGTTGCAGTATCCTTAGTTGTAGCTGGGGCATATCCTTCCATGCACTCAATTATCCTGATCATAGTCAATTCAAAACTTAAATTGGCATTTAGGAACCTTTGCCTGCATTTTAAGTGCCATTTGGAAGATAAGCCTCCAATCCCCAGGCTTGAAAGGAACACTCTCCAGTAAGAGATCTGAAGTCAAGACTCACATGTTTAGCTCTCTTTTTTCTTAAATTATAACTTTCATCTTCCAGAGATTTATGTGACTAGTCCTCCCTAACATTTCAGAGCATGTGAAATAATGTGCATTTTTGCCTTACTTAAGCATCACTCCAGCTCCTTCCATCCTGCTTAATATAGAGTGAGAATAAAAATGTACTGAATGAAAACAATATACTTAAATAAGAAACCAGTTTCAGGTTGTTATGTGATTTTGGATTATCAGTTTAAGACTGAAAGTTTTATGATTGCTTGAATTGAAGAAAATGGGGACTAAAACAGACAAGAATGTACAGAGCTCACAAATATCAGCTCTCTGATAAAGGATTTTTCACCTGAGAAGGTTAAAATTTGACTAAAAACATGTTATGCAAGTCATAGCTGGTGTTACATGGAAAAAGACTGCTTTAAAACTGAAAAAGCCAGCTGGATTATAACCTGAGGGAAAATTAAGATTTGGAAGCATACAGCCAATTAATATAATCGAATTGCATTCTGAATGGGATTTATTTGTGTTAGGATTCGAGTATGTCTGTAAGAATTTATTGATTAAATACCTATTTAACATGTTTTACTTGTTTGGTTGGCTTTCTTGAAAGTTGATTAACAAGATGGTGATTATGATGTAGTGACATAGGTACATAGAACTACCTGTAGAAAATCTCACTCTAAGTTGAATTGACCATTCTGATCATAGATTTGATTTTATTGTTGTGATTTGCTGTTGCTTTGAGCAGCTGGGAATTGTTCTGAAGGCTGTATTCTTTTAAAATTTTATGTTACTATGAAGTTTCACGTGAGTTTGGTGAAATATGTCCAACAAGCCCTGCATGTCTTATCAGATAATGTGTTTGATAATTCTGTTCTAAAATTCTCAGCTCACCTCAAGTATTTTTATGCTGTATATTTCTCAACAGGAGTTTAGATAATACCAGACTATAAATTACTGAGGTGAGAGTTTTAGTCCCACCTATAAAAATAATGAGCAGAGTGATTCACTTTTTCTTGAACTGTAGTGGCCTCAGTTTTTGAAACATCAGAGTCATAGGTTTATAAAATGCTTTGAAAAAAAAAAATCACTGTTTAATAATATTAGATAAAGAGTGAATATAATGGTTTTAATTGGTACCTTAAAATATTTTTGGGAATTAACTATGTGTTAATAGGAGACATAAGAGGATGTGTGTGATACATGAAATGATCTGATTATTAGCATGTGTAAACCATGGGTTCAGACTGCAGAGCAGAAGGGAGGGAAGAAGGAATTAATCTCATAAACACAGAATTTGGAGGCACAGCACATTGTACTATAAAACTGAAGCTCCTGTAATGCCCACTGCTGTGGTGATGAATGGAGAGTGGCACAGAAGCCCCTGGAGGGCAGCAGGTGGGAGCTGTAATGCTCATGTCACAGCAGCTCTGTGCCCTGCATGCCCTGCCAGCATGGACCAAGCTTGGAACAGTCACACAGAGATGGCTCTTCCAGATGGCAACACCAGCAAAAGAAAGTGCCCTGGAAGAAATGAGTTTGTTTGACACTGTTTTATTGCAGGGTGGTTGGTAGTGATATTTGGTTTTTTTTAGCTGATAATTTCCCCAATGAGATCATTTCTCTTCAGGTATTTCCAAACCTGTTTCCAAAGAGAGTCTGAAGTAAAGAAATCAGAGCCAAAGATGTTGATAACAGCCTTTGCTCAGATTCTTCACCTTCAAGAGAAGGAGATCTGATGCAGGAGCAATCATTAATAATATCCTCCAGTGCTTCCAGGGGAAGAGGAGGACAAAGCTCAAGGACTTGACATCTTTATGTTATATTGATGAAAGTTTTGTTACACACAGCATAGAGGGAGATAGATGGGTACATAAATTAGAATTTTAAATGACTACATTGGTAAATAAATTATTAGTTTTGTCCTTTTCCATTCCATCCTTCCCTCAAGCTTCAATTTATTTTCATGACTTCTTCCACAGTATATACAGATTTCTATTTGTTTTTTGATCTTACCCTGCTCTTTGGATTTCATCCTATCCCACCCTAAAACAATCTTCTGTATTCTCTTCAGATCTAGCCTTCTCTTTCAGGTACATTTTTAAAAAGCTTTCTCATTATTATTTTACAAAAAAAATCACTCACCAAATGACAGTAGACTGGTCTTTATATCTAGTTTATTCCAGAAAGCAACCTGATGAATGTTTTGCAACTATTATTTGTGCCCCAAAAAATCATAAAAGTAACTTCTTTGAGATTTCATTGTCTAAGAAATGTTTATATGATTGATATGATATGATATGATATGATATGATATGATATGATATGATATGATATGATGATATGATATGATATGATGTTCACCAGTATATTTGCCCTAGAACTTTTCAAGTTACTTGAAATGGGGACAACATGAATGGGAGAATACTGTCTGCAGACTGCATAAGGCCAGAAATTGTGGCAGCACCAAAATCATTGCAATTATGATTAAAAATAGGAATTAGTGCAGCTATTCATACCAACGACATGAAAAATCAACCTTATCTTTGTCTTCTCCACTTTTCTTTGGTTTATTTTTTTTTTATTTTGTTGTTTTGTTTTTGTTTTTATGGTTTTGTTGTTGTTGTTGTTGTTTCTTCTTTTGTTTTGTTCTGTTTTGGTTTGGTTTGGGTTTTTTTGTGTTATTGTGCTTGCTTTTTTGCTTGCTTTTTCTGGGTCAGAATTAATCACAATTCTGTGTCCAGGAAAACCAGCATTTTGCTGTGCAGAAATTAAGAGATTTTTGATTGCAATCTCAGTAGTATGTTCATGAAGCTGGCAAGTTTCTCACAATCAGTCTTTCAGAGTGTGAATCAGAAAGAACTACAAACAGTAAGAACACAGATATTCTGAATTTCAACTGCTGGTCAGCTTTGATTAATGCAGGCAAAAAGAAAGACATGACAGAGTCTCTACCTGACCAAATCAGTAGTGGGGTGCTGGATATGAACTCTGCTATCTCTAACAAACTATCTCTGCTAGCCATGCAGTCATCCCTGCCCTTTCTAGTAGTTTGCTGCTCTCCATGATGCAATTACCTCTCTGCAAGGTACACAAGTCAGCACTGCCAGCTCCATGGATCCCAGAACAGGTGTTCTTATAAACGCCACTGAAACCTCAGTCTTCATTTTTGCTGTTTTTCTTGTGGTAATCAGGAAGCTTTTCACCTTCTTTGCATCTGGCAGCACAATGGTGCTAATTTATTCTGAATAATTTTGGGTAATTTGAAAAGTAAAGTATGTGTCAATAAAATACTGTACTGTACCTATCTTTTCTTAAAATATGACTTCCCACCCTTCTGCAAGGAGAAAAGTTTTTCCTCCTGTAAGATTATAACCTGGGATTACTTTTATCTCTATTTATTTACTGTCTTCCCTATCATAATACTTAGCCTTCATTCCATTCATATCACACAGTTATTGAAATGTTACAAAATACTTCTGAAGGCTAATCCCCCTTCCCCTCAATACTTCTTATCCTGTTTGTTCCTCATTTGAGGACATACATGTGGGAGGTCATTGCAGCTTAGTTAGTTGTATAAATAAGGTTCTATACACATCTTCATGGAGACATGGGTTTTAAGCTTTATTAAAATATTAAAACCCAAACAAAAATGATTTTCTTTCTAAATTAATGTGATTTAATATCACTTTTAGGATTTATTATTTTCAAAGTGCCATTTCTCCTTCCCAATACCTATGTTTTTGCAATGCCCTAAACTTTGCATTGGCCAAATTAATCATATTAAATATCAGCTACATCAAAGAAGAGCATAGGCCCTTTTGAAACCAGAGTTCCTGGTGCTCATAAGTTTTTCAGTGGTCAGAGGGTTTCTCATTCCTAAAACTTTTCTTGTCTTCACATTGAAAGGCCATATTCCTTCTTGAGTATCCAGCCTGTCTGTGTGTGAAAGGACAGGGATATTTTATCATCAGAAATCAGAGTAGCAGTATGGGTAGTGGCTGCAGTGGGATTTTCTTGGGCTTTTGAGAGGAGAGGAAAACAAGAAGTCTCACAGAGAAGTCTCACAAATTAGATTTACTTTGGCTGGCCTCTTTTCCCAGTACATGCAAATGAACTGGTGAACAAACTGGGGCAGCCATGCAGCTTCCAAAGCTGCTATTGCTGAACTGGGAGCCATGCACTGAGTGCTCCACTGCAAAACAGTTATTTTCCTGCCAGAGGAAAAGCAGAGCAGAGTGCTAAATAGGAATAATGACTTGACATCATCATCTCTTATTTGCCTCTTGGTGGGAAGGGGTGAAATGAAACCCTTTCTGGCCTTTAGGCACACAGATGTGATATTGTGATTGGATTATGGATTATATAATTCATAAATTAAAAAAAAATATTGGTAGGTAATTATATTCTATTTTTTATCTTCTTCCACCTCCTACCCCAGTGTCATATTTGAATTTCATTTTTTCTAGTTTTGTATGCTTTATTTTTTGCCTCTCCTTTGAGTACTTTTTTTCTTTTTCCTTTTCAGATAAAGATAATTCTACATTTGTCACTCATATTTCTTGCCACTTTCTCTAAAAATCTCCATTGTTTTTGCTGTTATTGCTGCTGTTATTGCAAATATATACTAACAAAATCAAGATGGGTTAATTCCCATATTTACTTTTTTATAATAAACACACATTTCAAGGCATCTTATTGGTTTTTGGCAGACATATACTTTTTTCCTTTGTGATACCATTGCAAATAAAATTTTTCCCATTCCTTATGAAGGCATTTTAAAAAACAAACAAAAAAAAGAACCCAAACAAACAAAACCTCACAGTGCTGAGACCCTGGGATATGTGAAGCTTCCCTTTCAAATCCCACTTTAGTCAGTTCTACTTTGTTGTTCTTTCCCTGCCATTTGCTTTCTCTCATCCCAGTGTGGATCTCTTTTTCTTTTAAAGAAGAAAATTTTTTGTTATTTTCTTTGTCATTTTCCCTGTCTCCTTTAAGGTCATTCTTAAAGACTTTACTTTTCCCTTCCTCTGTTTAGTTTTAATCATAACCCTTCAATCCCTCAAACACTCTTGCTCGTTTCTATGTTTACACTGTTTGTTTCCCTTCCAGAGTAGAGATGACCATCCAAATATTTTCACTGCTTAGGATTGAGATAAGAAGGAAAGAAAGGAAATAGAATGTAGCTGCAAGTATGCAAACAACAAAGTGGAAAATACTGAGTTCAAATACTGCATGTGTAAACTGTACATCCAGGACTAAAATTATTTTAAATACTTACATCCTGAGACACATAAGAAAAAAGTACATATTTATAGATTTGCTCACCCTCTTAAAGAAGACAACAGAAGTCTGTCTATTGCAATTAATTCTCACCAACAGAACAGAAAGAAATCAGCTTTTTTTTCTGAGCAACTTCTCAATCTTCTCCAAGAAAGATGTATAACAGGAGCTATGAATAAGTATTTGTTGAGCTCATTTGATACAGCATAAGAAATACAGTATGAGTTTTATACAGGTGTTCAATCAATAGTGGTTTAGACCCCTAACATAGCATGTGGGTATAATCTGGGTTTCAGTGGTCACAGAAATAATGTTCCCCCTGCTTGAGATGCCCATAGCTTTCTTCAGGAATCTGAAGCAGTGTTATTGCATTTGTAGAGAAATGTATCTATCCCTGCTGGATAAATGAGTACCTATCTCTCAGCTAAAAGGAGAAAAGTACAAAAGAAGAAAAGACATAAAAAACTGCATCACTCTTAAGCCATGTTTGGGCTATAGCTGAAGCCAGTTTCCTTTTTCATTGCATTTTCAAAACTGGGTGAGCTTGTGCATTTTTTCTCATGCCATGACTCTAGTCAGAAAAAGGAAGGAAAAGGGAGAAAATGTCTCAAAAATATCCCCTTGGAAAAGGTTATTCTAAGATATAATATCTCTTGGGTTCAATTCCCTAATGCTGTGAAGAGCTAAAGTCTTGAATCCCCTGTCTTTTGTCTCTTATAAAGCCAGTCTATGATTATTTCAAAGCCAGTCCATATCAAACTCTGTCAAAAGAGAGTTCAGGTTTTGGAAATTGAACAACTCAAACTTTGTATTGGGTTTGAAACTGGGAAATAAAAGCTCATAATATGTGTAGGCAGTGGGCCAAGGGACTGGGAAAAAGGAGATGGTTAATTATTTATCTGGGATGAGTCAACCCAAACTTCTCCTTCCCACTCCCTTGGCCTGCTGCATCTTATCAGCATGGAGATTACTTGATTTGCTTTACAAAGTCAGTGGGAAAGGTTAAAGTCTTAGGCTGGCCCTGCAGAGGCTCCCAAAAATGTCCTGCTTTTCTTGCTGACTGTAGAAAAACCTTCATATATTACAAAGTTAAGGGATGAGATACTTAACAGTCTTTGGTTAACCTTCTCTTTGAAACTCTTCACCTGTTTGAACATCTCTAGCTCCAAACTGCTGCTCTGACCAAAACTGGGAATCTTTGGGTGATTCTCAGATCACCCCTTGGAGCACTGGTAGTCTCTTCTGTTATTTGTTCTCACTATAGTTTGGCTTATTTTAGCTTTTCCTTTTGTATTTCAGGAATGAATTCTCTCACAGAGATGTCAAGGTTATAGATGCTGAGGTTTTTCAGCTCTGCAGATCATTCCACTGGACACCATTGGGATATACTTCTCTGTTATCATTCCATTTTAATGTAATCAGTTAATTATCTCTGTCCTCAAACTTATCAGAAGGAGGAGATAGAAATCTGGCAGCTCTGGCAGCTCCAGGACTCATATGCATGTAAATATCATCCAGTTTCTGTCTTTTTCCCTTTCTTTCTATGTTTCTAGGTTTTTTTGACTGCTGTTTTTCAACTGGTGCAGCTAAATCACCCAGTTTGCTTGCACTGTCTTCTGGGATCACTGCTTCTTGTTTGAATGCACTATACTCAGTTTATTAAAAATTTAAAACAAATTTAAAACAAAAGATTGATTTGATGTTGCATATCTTCCTCTAAGCCATTATAACACAGAAAATTCCTTCCTTATTTTGAGGGGTAAATTCTAAGAAAAAGTTGATATAAATAGTGCAAATGTTAAAATAGGAAAATCCCTGGAACTGACCATGTTTATATATACCCATACTTTGAGGAGAAGGTCAATAACACAAAGTACAAAATAATTTAAATTTGTGAATATGCAGCATATTTTCCTCACTTATTTCTGAGGCATAGCTAAATATGATTCTGTATTTTAGTTTCATGGTGAAGTCCTTTGTATCCTTTCATCTTTCAGCTGAGCAGGTTCTTGATTTTTCAAGAGTTAAATTATTAAATCTCATATTGAAATACCAAGAATCAAATAGTTCACTCAAGACATTTTTTCCTACAAGGGTTTTGGATAAAGTTTTTTTTTTTTTTTTGTATTGCAGCCTATTATTTAAAAGTTGACAGCAAAAGCAGTGCAGTTATCTATAAGCCAACTGTCATGATTTCTTCAGAAAATCTCTTTTTGCATTGAACTGATGTTGTGATCATATACCTTGCTGTCATGTGGCTTGATAAGTGATTGCTTGCTGTGAAGAGCCCATGAACTACTTCTAGGACTTGAGCTTCTCACAATGTATATTGTGCTGCAAGGACTGTACTTTCATAGTGCTGACTGAATGATCTTCATCCAAATACATTATTCAACAAACATTTCTATGGAATAACTTCTTTCCAGACTGAATTTAAAAGAAATTAAGCTGGCTCTGATCTTTACAAAGTTTAGTAGGTTCTGTGACAAAGCACTGTAAATAGAGCAAGAGGGACTCATACCTTAGGTGCATCTCAGTTTAGTTCTTTTGTCTGGCTTCCAATGATGCATCAATCATCTCTGTGCTTCACTGCCCTGCAGGAATAAAAAGGTTTTTATTTGCCACTCTAAATTTGTTTAAAATAATACATCGGATTTGCTGTATAAATGCAGAATATTTTGTTTCCTTTTTTAATTTTGCTTGTTTACATTACATACAACATGATTTATTGACAAATAAGTGTGTGCTTCAGCCCATGCTTGAAGTGATGTTGCTATATAAACAATTGTTTTTCTTGCCTTTCAGCAGAGTCCCCAAAGAGCCTTGAGTGCGAATCTTATTCTGAGTATTTCCTAAACACAGAAGACAGCTTTAAAAAAAAAAAAAGCCTGAATATACCTTATATTATCTATTTAAACCCTACACTATGTAGCAGCTATGTATCTCAGGCTGAATGTTCTGTATATTTTCATTTGCCAAATTTTTGATAGAAACTTGCACAAGAAAATTGAAATTTTAAAGCAGAAATGTGAAAACCTGTGATGTTTCCCTTCCATCATCTTTTTTCCATATGAGAAATTTTGGATATCCAAAGACAGAACAATTGAGATGAGAAAGCAGAAAACAGATGGAATGAAGGTACCTAAAACTGGTAATGGCATTTTCATGTTCCCCATGGTTCTCTGATGACTTCTGTTGTACTCTGAAAATGTTCAACTTTTTGTGGAATTATTTTGGGGAGGAAGCACCAGGGAGAGGAAAGGTTCAAAAATGCAGTGGACTAACTAAACTTCAGGAAAATGTCACTAGAATATTTCTACAGGAGACTGAAAGAGTGAGCTACCTCAGGCTAAGAATGTTATCAAAAAGAAAGTCAATATGTCTTGAAAGTCCATCCCTGCATAGAGAAAAGTTCTCTGGTATGAAAAGGCTCTTTAAACTGGTAGGGAGAAGCTCAATAAGATGCAGTGCCTGGGAGGTGAAGAAAATTAGACAAGGAACAAGGTCCTCATTTTATCTGGAAGTGTAACTTACCCCCTGGAGCAAAGTGTGTTAAGTTGTGATAGAATAACAACTATCTGAGCTCTTTTAAGCTAAGGTATAACTCAACATGAGGTTTTACTTTTGATAAAGGTGCTCTTTACTGAAATTCTGCTCCAAGTGATATGCAGAGGAACAGAGTAATTTATCTTTATAGCCTGATGGAAACTCCATTCACCATTCCAGCTACTCATATCTTAGAAACAAGTTCTTGCTCTCCAGAGTGAAAGTCAACATGCATGGTAGCATCCTACAGTCACAAGATTGGCTAGTAATACACACAGGAAATTTCCTTCCTTTTGAGCAACATCCATTCCTTTCATACTCTGATGCAGCTTTTTTTTTTTTTTTTTGCTGTTTTTCAGTCAGTGGAGGCACGGGCAGTTTTGCACTAATATGGTTACACAGGGTAAGAAAATGACTATGAAGTCAATAGATTTGTGGAGATTAAGGTACACAACAATCTTCTTTCTTTCCTCCTGAATTCCTTTTCTACTTTTTGAGGTCCAATCTCTCTAGTAATTCTGGGAAAAAATCCAGCAGGATTATATAAATTACACCTTAAAAATTGTTATTACTGAAAGAGAAGTTGAGACTTTTTGTCAGCAAACAAAGGGTAAAACTTTCCAATAGCCAGCAAAATATGTTGGTATTTAGCAGAACCCAGAAGAAAAGCACTGTACTAGGGATACATGTAATCTCATGAGACTTATTACTGTAAGGTAAAGGAGAATATTGTTGATATTGTGGAATTACTCTTCATTATAACTGGTAAAGCAAAGCCTGTTAACAAGCTTAAGTGTGAAGTAAGAGAGAATTTTGGGGAACAGAAGGTTCATGAAAACTAGGAGTTGCAACAGAGCAGCCTAAAGGCAGAGTGGAAAAATAGGGATGCTACTTGAAAGATACTGTTGTGACAAAAGAAAATCAAATGAAATAAACCAAAAAGAAAGGTACTTGTGTAGCAGCCCCCCATTTATCTCTCAGGTTAAAAAAATAAAAAAGTTAAAACTCCCAAGAATCTTTAAAACAAAAATCTAATTTCTACAAGATATTTGGTGGGTTTGGTTTTGGCCTTTTCCCCCCTCATTAAATTCAATTATCATATATTCAAATACAGAAGGGGAAAGAAAGATATGATATGAAAAATCTCTGACCAAGCCCAGTTTTATTAATAATTTAGATTTCCTATTGCCTCACACACCTGTTGTGTTTGTAGATAACAGCTTTGCTTTCCATGTTGCACAGATAAGCCAGGTCACTGTGGTTCAGAGTCTTTAGCCTCCAACAAAAACTCACATTATTGTCAAGGGGCTGATTCACTCAAGACTGGAGCTTGCAATCTCTTAAATTTAATCCATTAAATTATGGCTGCTCTTCCTGTACATCAGACTCAAGAGGCAAAATTGCTGCTTAGCTTCAGAAGCTGCTTAAATCAGTGTACTATGTCCTAATACTTTTCTTTATTTTTCAGGCCCTCCAAGGACAAAAATAAAAGAAATCTCTGTTGTTAAGGGTTTATTATAAAACACATTCCTGATCTGTATTTTTCCTTTTAGTTCAGTGTAAACAGAGCAAGAAAAATACATAGCAGACAGGTTATGTCTTCAAAAATTCAGGTTCTCTCAGCAGCATCATGAGCAAACTCTCATAGTTGTTTTGAGATTCGGGGATCAAGGTATCAAATGTATTTGTGTATTATATCCCAAGTTAATTCCTTCATTCCCAAACTTTGAGAGATAAATTTGAATAATACCTGTGTAGAGAAACACTGCCTCCCCAGGGATTAAATACTTGCTTTTAGTATCATTCATCTGATCTAAGGTTTGCAGCTCTGCCCACAATGGAGATAGGTGCCAGGGGTTTAGTGGCTGTACCCATCATTTGAAAAGGAGGCAAATACTTCCCCAAGAGGAAAAATGGGGCAAGATGGAATTTTAGTGTGCCTTTGTCACACACTTCTCGTGTTTCCATGGCCTGTGTACCATTCTCTTTCATGGCTATGTGTATTTTTTTTGTGGTTACCTCTATGTAAATTACCATCCAGTTGTATACTGGCAGTAAAAAACAATCTTTTCTTCTGGTTTGTTTTTCTGCCTCTAAAAAAGGAAACCACAGTATTACTCTGCTCTTGAATGGAGTCCTCAGTATAGAGCCAGATTCTGCCAAGATAAAAAGCATCTCCTCTCAGGTTAATATTTTCTATATATGCTCAGGCCTATCAAAACCAGGCAGTATTGCTGCTCCTGCTTGATTTGTTTGGAAAATGAAGCTGAAGCACAGTGTGCTGGGATTATGCCATCAGCACCCACAGCTGTACAGCAGCACTGGGCACAAGCCTTTAAAGGTGATGGAACAGAAAAGAAGGTGGTGGTGGGTAAAATACAAAAAATATACAGTTGTCTATGAATCAAAACCCACTTACAAAAGCATCAGATTTCTTATTTTTCATGGTGCAAACCAGATAGATTATTATTATTATTATTATTATTATTATTTTATTGCTGTATTTGTCATGTGGCTTTCACCTAGATTAGATCATTACTGTTCCTTTTTTGTATGACCAATCTTCATAATAAGGGCATTTATTGCCTACCATATTCAGCGAAGGAAAACAATTCAACAATTGTCCTGACATTGGGAAAGTGCTATTTTTGCCATTAACTTTAGAGATTAGGATGTCCTTCATTGTGTGACTGTTACCAACAAAGCCACAGTTTTATTTATAAAACACTATTTTTACACTTGGGAGTATATCATACATGCTCAATTTGTATAAATTTGTATAATAAACTTTGCAAACAGCTCTACACAAACTGCTGAGGCTGTGACAAATCACAGCAGCCAAAAGTCTTTCATCAGACTTTAGCCAAACTCTATGCCATACATGGCTGATTAAACTCTGAATCAGAAATTAAACATAAAGACAAATCCTTGAGGGATGGCTAGTGACAAAAAAATATTCAGCAAATGCTGTAATAGATTATTATTTTAGTAACTAATACAATAAACGATAAAATAATATTTTCAGCACCTTAAAGGGGTGTCCCTTCTTGAGAAATTTTTTCATATGCAAGTGACAAATTTTCATAACTACAAAGAGATGGTTCAGATCTATAGAAGTTGAAGAAACATGCTGGTATAGTTATAGTTATTATAGTTATTAATTAAATGATAATATAGCATAGCATCTGTAAAATAAAAGTGTATCTATTCAGAGGCAAGTAAGAAAGCTGAATGCATTTCTGAGTTTGCTTGTGTATCATGCAAAGGAAGTAGATTTCACACTTCCCTGAATGGGTAAATTTTCAAGTCAGCTCTATCTCTAGGTTTCAATACCTCCATGTTCAGAGTACAAAGGATTTTGTTTCTCTGGACAAGCAGGAAGATACTTGGGGTACTTGAGTACCATGGTCAATTATTTTCCTGTCGTTTTCATATTTTTTGTCAGGCTAATAAAGAAAATATGAACACAAAAATATATTTTCCTACATAATTTCATACTGTTACCTTATTTCTTTGGCTTTCAAGGCAGACAAGCATGTTCAGCTGAACAACATTTAATAGGTGGGGTGATCTATTTTTAACCATAGAGCAGAACTTTTCATACTGACTGATTGTACTGAGAAGGGAAGAGAAAGGTCACAGATGTCATTTTGTGCTGAAAAGATGCAGAAGCTTATTGTGAGAGAGGTCTAGCAAGCATTACTTTTCTAAACCTGCTATATTTCACTAATTCAATGTGAAAGCTACTTACATGATAATGCTTTGAAATTGCATTATCAGACTGAGCCACTATCATGGCAATAAGAACAAAATAGAAAAGACTTTGAAGTCTTTTATAAGTCTGTCTTTACTCATTTAAAAGCCATGCAGCTCAGTCCTAAGTGTAGTCCAAAAAAATCACACACCTCATTGTTCATCATGGGTCATGTCAAGGTCTTGGACTAAGATTTTGCTGCAGACTATTACTAGACAGTGATGAAAAAAATTGCTTTGGAGGCTCAGTACCTGATGCTGTAATTAAAAATTATATTTTTTTTCACCTGCTCCATGGGTCAAAAGAAGCACTCCACTCTTTTTTACTTCTTAGGAAACAACATCAACTAAAAGCCTCTCAGTAACATTATATATTTAGCTGATCTAAAAAACATTATTAGATATAATTTCTGTTTTCTGTTTTAAAAGTGACATACTTCACACATATACATATAAGATGGATTCACAGTGTTTTAAACTCAAAAAGCACATATCTATTGAATGAATTGATTGAATCCAATGTGAGCACGACAAGGCAAAGCTTTAAACTGGGATAGTAACCAAATTCCACTGGCTGCAATTACCTTCCTTTTTATTGTTGTAGCTGTTGGTAGGGGGCTTTCAGTTTCCTTGTTTTTATAGTGATTGAAAGTTATTATGGCTCATTTGTCCCAGGAGCAGCAATTGCAGCTGACAGTGAAGACAGTGTGTTTGTGGCCATAATCTTTTTAATCTTATCATTGTGACCAAAAAGAAAGCTTATCTCAAAGAGTGATAAAACCTTTCCTAGTTATTTGCATATATCCTTCACACACAGCAGGGTATGCACAGTAGCAGCCAAGCCCTGCAGTGTGGCACAACTAGGAAAGGAGTTGAGACAGTGAAAACACAAGGAAGATACTGGTGTGGTTTTCAATCTAATAGAGGTTTAGCAATCTTAGATTGCATATAATCTGTCCTACAGTAGAGGAGCACTGCAGATTTACAGCCTTCATGCTGCTGCTATATGAAGTATGTCTAATGTTACAGCATGTCTATCCTCTTATCCTGTTCTCCTTCCTCCTTTCTGCTCCTTCTCTTCCAGAGTGTATATCCACCCTGGACTGAAAAAAAAACACAGAAGTTAAAATATCTTTGTAACTTCACCAAAATTTGGGGGTTTGAGCTTTAATCCTGTTGGATTCTGAGTTCAGATCACAGGGATTGGTGAGACCACCATTTTGGGATCTCTCAGGAGATGCTCATAGGCAATCTTTTACTTTTTCATCTCAATGTGTAGGAGACAACTACAATTTATTCACAGGGAGGGAGTGCTTCTCTCTATCCCTCTAGTTTTAAGGGGTTATAATTTAGAAAAGAATTCTGATGATTGATTAGTCAGGGTCTTATTCCTCACCACTTCCGTATAAACTATATGAGTTCCATTTTAAACTTTGCAAGATTTATTTTTACTTCTAATAAGTTTTAATAATAAAATTTATTTTTACTTCTGTGATTGGAAGTCTGTTCTAAAATCACAGTCTTTCAATGTTTAGACTATCTGATATTCAACCTATATTTATTTATATTTGTTCTTACATCAGTTTTTCATCTCACATAACTCATCTAACTCTCTGTTGTTTATCCCACTGGTATAACTACAAAGAAGAAATATTGCTCCATTTCATCTCTTGTTTGCTAAACAGCGGCAGTCTCTTCTAGCAATATTCAAGAGGCTTCCCAACTCTGACCTATCCTACTTCCCTCTTTTTAGACTTTTTCAACGAAAAGTATTTCTGGATAAAATAAAATATTAAGGGAACAGATTGGATGTTCGGAATCTGTTTAAACCCATAAAAGAAGACAATGAAAAATTTCCATTGGTGTCCATTTTTTTCTAAGTGCTGGTCACAGGCTTTCTGTTCAAAGTGAGAGAATGGCAATCTCCAGTTGCCCCCCAATGCCTCTTCCCTGACCACCAGTATATCCTGTATGGATATATCCCATGTTTATATCTATACTTACCTATGCTTACCTAGACTGGATGGCAGCCTAAACCCTCATCTAAACCCAGCTAGCCCTCACCTAAACCCAAAGCCTACCTAGAATGGATTATTCAGTAAACTCCCCCAGAAGGCTCAGATATAATAAAGCTTCATATTTGATGCATGGATTTGTGGTGAATTCTCAGAGCAGTTGTGATATCATCTATTCCTTTGGAGATGAACTGACTCCTTATAAAGCTATCTGTAAATGCCCTTTATCTATTTGAAGTGCAAATCTGACAGGTTCTGACAGCCTGTCAGCCTCTTGTGTACAGCTCTGCTGGACCCTGCTTTCCTTCCATATATTGTCACCAGTTCATTCATTATTTCTGAAATGTTTAACTGAATTCTAGCTGGCTGGCTTGAGGAGGCAATAATCAAGCTATACAAACTGAGGGTGATAGCATAGTCCACCTGTTATTATACAACATTTATATAAAAAAAATTGAAAATTTTATTGTGTAGTACAAAATATTGAATATTGGTGTTAGACAATAATACCAGAGCAAGTGAGATCATTTACATGGAGGTTTTAACACATAGTCATTATATTATCAACCAGTAAGGCCTGTTTTGCTTTTAAATTCTTTTAAATTTAAATTTAAATTTTTGCTTTTAAATTCTTTGAACAAAATCAAGACAGTGGTATTCTAGATTAATTAAGAGCTATAACTATAATGTGTCAAAAATCTCCAAAGTACCAAAACCAAACCCAAGAAAACAAACCTGTTAGTTTTAGCTGTGAAATAGTATTTTTCACTTTTATGCCTCCTCTGACTTTGCTAATACAACATTTTGTGATGCCTCTTTTTTTCTTAAAAACATAATCCATCACGTTTTTTATAATCAATCACAAAACTTATGCAAAAGGACTGTCAAACTCAGTCCTGTAAAAAAATGGTGTTTTGCATGTGTTGAAAGACCAGGTGACTATGAGTCTGTGAAACATTGAGGTCTCTGGGGTTGGGCAAAACCTGTTCAAAGGGCTTGAGATTGTAGATTTAAATATAAGTGGATACAGCCCACTGGAGTTCCAAAGAGATGCCTAAGACTGTTCTTGTGTCTGGTGTTGTTGCTTTATCCATGAAGATCTTAAACAGGACTCCTTACTTGCTACAACCCATTTCCAGAAATTGCTTAAAATATGACTCAAGAAAGGCTAAAATGTGGAATTAGTCCAGACAGTGTTGTAAAGCTGTAACAATACAGAATATAGGTATTAAGTCATGTTCAATTATTCCTGTTGAGAGACAATTAGGTTTTGTGTGCTCTTTTACTTCTGTGGCAATGCCTTTTATCTTTCCCTCTTGTCCTCTGTCATTTGCTGCACTGATTTAGCAATGCAAAGGGGATTCAAAACACCTGGGCATTTATTAATGCTGGGTAAATAGAAATTTAAGCCCTTTTTCAAATGTACTTTCAGCCTTGTTTACTGTCATTTTGCTTGCTTTCAGGCGAAAATGTTTTTATTGGCAAGAAGGTCTTCAGAAAACTCAAGCTCAGTAAATAACAATGGGAACAAGTCTTCCCAAGAGAACTAACTCTGCAAGTTCTGCCCTGACTGTACTGGAAACTTAATATACATATCTGCATAACACATTTTGCTGAGCAAATGTGATTTTTTTTTTTTTTTTTTTCCAAGGGGGACATGGTGTTGTGACAGTCACGATTCTCTGAGGACTGATTGGAGTATCCAAATTCTGGTTTTTCTCTTGCATATGCATCTATTACCCTACTAAAAGGTTTTACCTCTCACTGTAAACCTCACCCTGCAGGTATAATGTGATTTGAGTTCTGACCTTGAGGAAGACTTGCTGTTTCTTTGTTGCCACAGGAGTAGCTATCAAAATACATATTAAGAATAACACTGGTGACCATCAGACACTATGGTAATGTTGAAGTATTAGCATTCATGCAGAAGAGTAAATTGTACAAACAAGAAAGTCTGAAAAAATCCTAAAAGACAATAAATAAATAAACTAACTAACAAATAATTGACTGCATTGACTACCTGAAAAAATTTAGAAGGATTTTATCTCTATGTCATGGGCAGCATAGCATAATTCTACCTTGAAGTGAAAGCCCAACTATTTACCAAAGACTAGGCTATAGAAATGCCTGAATTACCCACAGACTTATAAAAATTAGCTGCCAGAAGTAATATAAGAGTTTCAAAATTCCTTTCATGTGATTGATGGCCCATTATGACAAACACAATAAACCAGTTTAATTTTAAACTGATCTGGTTTAAAGTAAGTAAACCTTGTTATTCCTGTAGTTCAGCACCTCTGAATACCACCAGCACTAGGTCACTGAAGAGCAGTTTGATAACAGAAGGTGGAGGATATTTCCCTAGAAAATTTACCCTGCAAAAATTCTATACAAATTAGAGTCAGTATCAATTATCATAAACGGTTATTAATATACATTGAAAAACAGTTTAAGAGGAGAAATTTATCTGCCATCATTATCTCATCCATTGAATCATACCTAGCAGAGAAAAAAGAACATGAACTGAAATGATTTGAGTGAAACTTTTGCAGATACTTCATGTAATTAAGCATGCTTCTGAACAAACTATTATTTGAAGTGTTGGGAGAGAATGACATGGTAATGAAGAGAAGTCAAACCACCTAAAAGATATATTTATGTTTTAGTAAAGTAAAAAAGGGAGAATTTTCAGGGTACAATTCAGCTTTCACTCTATCTAATGAAGTGATATTTAAGATACCTCTGCATCTATAAGAGTAGATGAAATTAATCTTGGAAAATTCTAAGTATCTTCCTTCTCCCTCCATGAATTCTTCCAAGTTACCTGAGTTAAAGGTCAGATCAGATATGGAAAATCTTGCTAACAAGCGCAAGTCTAACAGATACAATGTTCTGCAGGGTCCAAAACCCATAAAATACTCAGGATTTGAGGCTGGTTTTGGTTTACTTTTTTAATAAAGATGAAGTGAATTTTGAAGATAAAGAGGAGTAGCATGATATACTATCCACCATTTATTTTAAGATTGTATTTAAACTCTCCATAAAAGATTTACTTTCTTGCCTCTTGCTTCTTTTTCCTTCCTTCTGTAAATTCTTCAGACCAGTAGACAAATTTTATTTTGGCAAGTTATCTAGTGTCAGCAAATGCACTAATTTACCTTTTCATTTGTATAGTTTCACCATAGCCTACCAATAGGTGCCTGTAAATTTATAGGTGCAAACAAATGGGAGGGAAAAAAAAAAAATAACAGAGGAAAAAAGGAAGAAGTTGATGTAATAAAATTTGTAGGCTGGTCTAAATTTTAACAGTTCTGTAGATTACCGAAAATGATGAGGAATTTAAGATATGATTTTGATTTCATTTTCAAAATTTCTAGGAGAATCCATTCTGTAATGTGCAGAATAGAAACGTCATCTATCAGAAAAAAATATACAGAAAAGAAAATCTCAGATAGCTAGACCCACAGTTAGAGGGATTTAACCTTTCAAGAAAGCATATAATTAACTTCTTTGGCCAAAGACTATTAATCATGCTGAATTGTTTTTGGAAAAACCTTTGTCTGCATACATGTAATTCTTAAGCTGGTCTTGAAGAAAAGTCATTTATTCAAGAGGCAACACAACATAATGTAAATATTTGGCTTCCATGTTTCCTATATATTCAAATACTATTATTAAATACAAAATAAACTGCTATCCTTTGAGGGGATATTCTAACAACAGTGTTTTCCATAAGGCAGCTATTTTTCTAATTATATTATTTACTAAGGAAATAATATGGAAGTCATACTTTCTATTGAAATAATAGTATTTATCTGTTAAGTTTTCAGAATAGAAATTATTTTTCCCTGGTAACATTCATTAATGCTGAATTTCTAGGTTCTTGAGAGCCAAAAATTTTCATGCAAGACAATGGAAACCACTGCACATCTTTTTTATAATTAGATTCTTACCAACTAGACTGGCTATTCCAGGAGCTCCATAATTTTATTTTTTCATTAGTATTATTGGTCAAGCTATTGTGCCATTATAATTTCATTTGAAGTACCACCACAGACCTGAGTTTTCACAGGAAGAGCTACAAATGCAGGAGGGTATAAAGAGTTGGTTATCTTTAGGATAATTAAATCTTTACTTGAAATTTCAACACTGAAGATTAATCTTGATTATTTAGAAAAGCAAGGAAATGTTGCTATATGTGCCCCAGAATGTTTTGGTTTCTATCCAAAATTTCAGAAAAACCTTCATGAATATTTGCTTAACCTCTCTTCTATTATGACTTTGTGTGTATTTTTCAGATGTATTTAGAACTTCCTTTAATGGGAAGAAACAAGACCAAGAAAGGTTGTTTACCTCCTACACTCTCAATTCACTAAGTGATAGTGAACCAATGCCCAAACCAAACCCAAAAATTGCAAATTTCATAATGGATTTTTTTTTCTCCAGTAATATTATGATGCATAAAATTCAAAGGATTATCAGTCCTTTGGAATTGCTTTGGGAATAAGAATAGTCAGGACTAAGAATACCATCCTCGGAATTTGCATCACCACAATGTTTACAAATTCAAAATTCTTATTGGAATCCCTACATGTCTCTGGTTTCTAACTCTGTACTTAGGATATGTGTTCAAACAAGAAGGGAAGAATGTATGGTGTAATGGCTCTTTTCCCTGTGAGATAAATTTTAGTTTTTGTTTTTAGGTTTGTTTGAGATTTTTAAATGAATCAGAAGATCAGAGAAGCAGCTCTGGCTTTTTCAAGTTCTAAAGGAAACCTTGAAAAGTAAAATCTCTATATATAGAAATCATTTAGGGGGGCTTAACCTTTCAAGTGTGTTGTATCAGATATCATTGTATCTACAGAGTACTACAAACTGTTATATAGGTGTGGAATTTAAGAGTTAGCAAAATGTGATAAAGTCAGCTTCCCATGTCATGCTTCTTGTTTAATTAATACTGATCGCACAATTGTCTTCTGAGCACTGAGGTTTATAATGATGCTGAACCAGAATTCTCCTTTGTTAGCAACTCCCTAACATGCTCTGGAGTGACAACTCAAACTACAGATCTAAAGGGAAAAGAGAGAGTCCTCCATACTGTCAGGTGAGATCTCCTATGTGCCAAAACCTTAGTGTTGAAGCAGGGGCTCTGTGGACACCACTTTTGTTACCTCTGAGGAATTAGGTTTTCAAATACTTACCTATGTGCACTGATAGCTAGCAGGAGATAATAAATCTGCTTAATTCCCTGCACATAGGTCATTAAATAGTGACTGAAGACAAACAATCTCACTCATTAATCCTACTATTCATGAACAGAGCTGGGGCTGTCTGGCACGGCCTTCAAACCTTCAATGTGTGCCCAAGAAAGGCATTGCTTTTCCATTATCAAGTTCCCTCAGCAACTGACATTTAGTGAATACTTGGATGTATTCCTTGAAAGGAGTTATTACAATCCAGAGTAGAGAAGGATAAATGCCTTGACACATATCTATTTCTGTGAGATTTTAGTCTTGGCTCCCCAGCAAAGCAAAGGGAACATGTTCTCTTTTCTAACATTGTCAACCTTCACTATCACCAGCACCCAAAATTAATAATTATTTAGCTACTGAACAATTATGACAGATGATTAATTGATCACAAGGAGCTAGTTCTCGTGGTGCTATTAATCAGTATGTCATCAAGCAGAAAGGGAAGGTGAGCAATCTATATCTGTTACAAATCATGTAAGGGACACATTATTCAGTCAGCATGAAAAGGTCATAGTGGAGCAGAAAGCAGGATGAGGAGACTTAGCCAGATGGATGAGGCAGTGCTGTTTTGTGTATTTATTATCAAGAAAAAAAACCCAAAAACTACTGATCTGTCTGTAAAAACATGGTAAATAACTGAAATAAAATGCTAAGACAAGAGCAGGTTGCTGAGATGTCAACAAGGCTTTAGTCCTCTATTGCTCAAAGATTACCAAATGTGGGGTCAGGGAAGAGACCACATCTTTGCGTTCACATGATAGAAGAATATTTTGGAGATGTGGTCTCTGGACATGACAAGTCTGTCTCACCTCCTCTCCTGATGATTACCGTGAAACTCACTGGACACTACTCATTACCATCTGCTACAGGGAGGAGTCTGTTTGGTAAAGGAGTGCAGGATGAAAAGTAGGCTGAGAAAGAAAGTAAAAGAAAAGATAAAAAAGATAGTGACTTTTTTTCAAAGGCAAATAGTGGAAGACAAAGAGGCACATTTAAAACTGAAAGAGGGTAGGTTTAGATTGGATGTTAGAAAGAAATTCTTCATTTTAAGGGTGGTGGGGTTCTGGAACAGGTTGCCCAGAGAAGCTGTGGTTGCCCCATGCCTGGAAGTGTTCAAGACTAGGTTGGATGGAATTTTGAGCGATCTGATCTACTGGATGACATATGGTAGGTGGATTGAAATGACAGGATCTTTACTGTCCCTTCCAAGCCAAAGCTCTCTAGGATTCAATACTTTTGTGGAGAGCAGTTAGGTGTCTTCCATGGAGTGATGGAGCTGCATGCTGATGGGAGAAAGTATGAATGGTGTTGGCAGCTTCCTTTCCTCCCAGGTGTGACTGTGCACAGCAACTTCAGGCAGATGTGGTCTTTTTCTGCCTGCATTTCAAGCCAACCAGAAAATATTGTGCTAATTGCATGGCAATTAACAATAACCTTGAACCAGGAGGTGATAAAAAATCTTTAAGAAACATTGGAGAAGGGGTGAAGAAGGGTTTGTATATCTGCCAGGCACTTAACAGCTGTGATATTTTGTACCTGGTGGGATCTCCAAGGACAGGCACAGCATAAATCATGCTCTGGTGTGTGCTTCCTACAGTGTTCTGGGTAGCCAGGCTTGGGGGTGGTAGGGACACAGTTGATGTTTTGTGCTGGATGGAAATAGCAGTCAGAAAGGATTTTCCAGGGGTCTACATATAAAATTTCTGTGGGTATGAATACTGTAGTCTCCATGGCAAAATCCCTTTGTTTTCAGGTTTTTCTCCCCAGGAATTAGTGGTTTAAGACAGAGCTAAAACTAATTGTTTGGACTAATTTCTATTACAAAGAAAGTTGATTAGCTGAAGCATCACACTGTTGTAGGCATTGTTTCTAGATGTGGCTGCCAGCCAGCTGACTTGGGACAGCAGAAAGAGACTGAGTCTGTCAATGATGGATTTGCAAAGCTCCCACAATTATCCCATAAAGTATATCCCATTTTCTACTTTTTTTTATGCTTCAAAGTGACAGTTTAAGACATGGGCAATACATGGTAATTATAGATGTAGAAAAGCCTTTGTAAAAGTTTCCAGGTAGGATGTTCTCCATAACTTACACAGCTTTTTCCTGTATTTCTGGAGCTGTTGTAGAAGAGAACAAAGAAGCATGAAAGCACAGAACTTGTGCCTTCTTCAGACAATTTAGTCAAACAAATAATTCAAAGATATAAGACACTTTTCTTTCTCCACTCTTCACCTATATTAAACATTAGAAAAAATATTACCTGTACTCTACTAATTACCTCATCTTGAGTTTCAGATCAGTAGACAATGCTACTGGTAAATATCTACTTAGTCTATTTCTTTGACAACTCAAAAATATTTCAGTTGGCTTAATAAACAGAACTTTAAATTTATTCCTCATTGAAAATGCCAGATTCACAGCCATTTTTAATGGTAAATTGTTGGTGTATAAAAATTGCACTTTTCATTGACATAAAATTTCCAAGCAACTCAGTTATTTACTCATCCATTTCTATCAGACAATTTGTTTACTGAGCCTTTTATAAATATTTCTCTACAAAAATGATACTATAACCATTTTAATGATGTTGTCAGTATGAAAAGCTTTTACTTATCTGCCACTCTCCAGTCAAATAACCTCACATAAAGAGCTCCACTCCTGTTCTTAGACATCATTATTTATCTTGACCTTCTCTTATGCTTCTAGTCACAGAGGTGTCATAGTGTTTGAAGAAATTTCAGGTGAAGAAAATGCAGGCACTTGCCTCGTGGAGTTCATACATCTTCTTCCAGACAGGAATATTCAGAAAGTAAATTAGCAAGAGCTTGGCATAAAAATACTAATGAGAATTTTGAAAATACACAATGTGATCAAATTTGCAAAATACAGTAGGGGATAGAAGAAAAAACCCTTGAACTCCAAAGGAGAAGTCAGTGATTAAAACTGTAAAGTCAGGAGATGAAACTTTTAAACTTCTGGCATGGTGATAGAATGATAGGAGATTAATTGAAATCCACAGGACAAAAAAACAACAAGCAGAAAGGAGGGATGGGGGGCACTGAGGAGAAATTTTACAAACAGGAATTCACCAGTTTCTGTGGTACAAGTTTAAATAATTCCTGACAAATCAGGAGAATAATTCATCGGCACATACAGACAAATTTGAAAGGGCAAGTTAATTTGTACATAAACACAAGTCCAGCATTAAGTTGACCTGAAAGCTGAGCAAATTATTCCAATTGAAGCTAATGCAGTACACTGTCACCTGAAAATAATATAAATCACAGTGAGCTGTTAAGGCAAATTTTATTTTTTATTTCTCAAATACCAATTGTCTATAGGTTTCACTGATGGGAAATAAATATGGCATTGCTTTCTCCAGTTAGGCATTTTTAAACTACTAGAATGTGTCATTTTTTTCTTTCTTATCAGAGACCTGTACACTGCATCTGCTTTATGCTGCTGTAATGAAATGAACAGGATCTAATTCACCACTTGGTTACTCCAATCTAACACTACTGTAACTCCTCTGATATCTCTGTAATGAAATCAGAAGAGCAGAGGATATCAGACTTCCTGGATTTGCTTAGGAAGAAAAAAACTGTGTATTTTTGACCTCCTTCACTCAAACTTTTGTTAACATCCCAATGTTTTACATTTCATAGATTGCAAACTTTCCAGGTAAATAAAACTGATCCAGAATGAAACAAGATAACCACATATTTAATTGTTTATAATTTACATAAAATGCTTTAAAGGTTCTTCAGTAATAAATAATATTGTGTTACAAACAGATAAAATAACTGAGATCTGCTAAGATTTGGCAGCTAATCTCTCTTCCAAGTTCATATGATTTTTGAGAACAGCTGTAGGGAAAGCCATGTAGATGGCATAAAATTTGTGTGTTACTGAATAACAGACGCTATTTTTGTTTTGTGCTATTGCAATTCATGATTTGGAATAAAATATTAATGTGTACAAAAACAGAGAAACAAACAAAACAAACAAACAAAAAAAAAAAAGAAGAAAAACCACCAAAATCTGACTTTGATTCTTTTCAAAGTAAGCCCTTAACAGGAAAGCAACTGGATAGCTATGTAAAAGTTTGGAAAGCAGGATCCTATTTGCTGCTCATTTTGTAAAGAGCCATAGGACTTGTGTCCTTCCTTTTTTGCTAGGGGCAGACTTACATGAAAGCAGAAAAATTGCAATTTATAATCCATCCAATACCATAATCTTTGAAAACATCACCAGCTGAGGTGTCAGAAACCCAGGGTGATGTGTCTTCAGGTAGGGTATAAACAGCAGGAGCAAATGAACTTTTAAAAAGCCAAGATGCTGTTTTCTTACAGCTCAATTTGCTTCTTTCAAAGCCAGAGCATTACTTCTCAAAATTGTGTTGTTTTTCTCTTTTTATTTTTTTTTCCTAACCACCTGAGGGAGGCATTTAAATTTAATCACATTCAGGTTCAGCACTCATCATGGTGATAGTAAAACAGGTGTGGACTGGGAGGAAGGCAGGATTTGCTGATTTGTGAGATCCTATCACTCAGCATCTGCTATCCAAATTGCCAGCTAATCACCTGTGGAAAAAAAAAAAAAGAGTCTTGTTTTGACAAGGAGAGCATTTCATCACCTGTGGAAATTGCCTTCTCAAATCCACAGCCTGGAGCCCAAATCTCTGCAGGCACTGAAAGGAGAAATACATCTGTATTTCTAGGCTCTTCTGTTAAAAATTCAGATGATCAAGAGGATATCCTAGTTGAAAAATTCCCTGTATATTACTAGCTAGCCTTGCTTTCTGCCCTGAAGATGGCATTTCTCAGCACTCCTGAAAGAAAATGTCTGCTCTGTAGGGGAAAGCATAAGGAACTTTACCTGTTGTTTTGGACAAATTGAGGCACTCTGCTCATCTATCATCCAGCCTGGCCAGGCACAAGGCCATCCTGGCCCAGCAGCCAGACTGCACCAATGCTAATGAGCCCTGCTGAGACAGCAAGGTCATTATGCATGTTTGAAAGGTCTCAGGCTTGGATCTGCTTCATACATCTCTGGCAAGGAGCTTGGATGAACTTGGGAAGCAGCTGCCTGTACCCAGCTATAGGAAAATATCCAGAGATCTGAAGAGTTTAACAGGTCACTTTAAAGATTTGGACGTTTTTTATTGGAAAGTTAAACAAGAACTTTAAAATAAGAAATGACAGCAACAACAAAGCCACAAAAAAAACCAAACAAACAAAATAAAGATGTCTGAAACATAACACAGGCACTTCCCATTGGGAAAACTTTAATAATTTCCTCTCTGGCACCTTCCTCTAAAACATTTGTTATTATCCACTACCCAAGAGAAAATTCTTCACTAGGTGGTATAGATATTGTGTCCCCTTCTCTGTGGGTTTCAAGCTCTCTCATCTTCACAGGTACTAGTGTGTGTGAAGAGCAAGATAAATAAGAAAAGGAAATTCACATTTTATTAGGAGAGAGCAATAGCAAGTCCTCCTTATCAGTTTGCTGTGTTGTGTGCTTTTCTCCTCTCCTGCATCTGTGCTGGCTCTGAGGAAGTGGTCCAGGTCACTGATCACTCTAGTGCTTACACTGAATGAGATGTGCAAGAAACCTGGCAAATCCTCAGAGCCACCGAGAAGAACAAGAGAAGATTCAAGAGAATTGTTCTGATAAAGTGAACAAACTCTGCACTTTAGGCAATTAAAAGACTGAAAACACCAAATACAGGGAGAAGGAAACTGCCTATGTGAATAAGTGCTATATGTGAAATTCCTTAGCTAGTCTTCACAAGCCAACTGCTCCAGTCCCAGCTTGGTAGATTGGTATAAAAATCAGTTCAGAATAAACATGTTCTTTCTGAAAATAGGTATTTCTTTCAAGGCTTAAAGTCAGGCAAGGTCATATTGCAGTCTTTGTGGAATCTGACAAAATCTTGTCTATTATTGAAAAACAAATAGCACAAGCAGATAAAGAAGTCCTTGCTCAAAATTATGGCTCTGTGCATCTTCCAGGGAATGATTTCCAGCAGGGATCACTGTGTGGGTCTCTTTGCTGCCCAGCTCAAAGATGACTTAGGAGAAACAAACTTCTCTTACACCTCACACCTCCAATCCCTACCTCAAATGGGTGGGTCTGTAGAAAACAGTAGTGTGGAACATACACATTCATGAATTTCCAGAAAATCTCTCATGACTCCAAACAATTGCAGTTGGGAATCACAAATGGAGAAGATCTCTGCTCACAGTAAGCCACTTGAGCTGCTTTTCAGTGCTGTACACCCTAGATGAGCCCTGGAAGATTTGCTCATTTATTCAAGATGCTCTCAAAGTAAGCCAAACTTGCTTAAATATCATTTTTGATGTTCCTGTTTATGACAAAAGACATTTGAAAATACTAAAGAAAGAAAATGGCCCAGTGAATTAATACAGAGGAGTTTTGCAATTGAAGGTGATTTAAGTAATGAGACTGACCTAATTTACTGGCCATGTGTTTAGCAAAGAATTTTTCTGACAAACATTAATGCAGTATATGTAAATATATTTATTTGATTGTTTCAAATATTTATGATTTCTGGTTAATTATTTAATTAACATTGTAAGCACTCTTCCCCATGAAAGCCTGTAATGGAAAAAAAATTAAACTCATTTACTTCCTTGGTAAAATTTCAACAAGGAAAGCTTAACAATGGAAAGACAATGTTATCTGCAATTAATCTGGGTTTCTTTATAAACTCATTCTCCACTTCTCCTTTAAACAAATACAGGATTACAAAAGGACACGTTTTGTGTATATTTTTTTATTTGTGTTTTTCTTTAATGTATATTTACAATTCATTTAATTACTGAATTTCCATTTGACTGAGATGTAAATTTCTGTTTAACATGGTTCATGGTTAAACTGATGGATTTTGTGCCAGAAGAAGATGGGCTTCAGTGGTGGGCAAATTCTGTGGCTAACATACTCATTTGTGACTCAAGGAATCTCTTAACTGATTGTAGTCCCTTTATTTCTCTATCTCAAATATGTCATTTTTAGTGTAAAAATAAAAATGTTTTCCAGACTCACTAGAAACTTTTCCAGGAAGTTGCTGGAGGAAAGTGTACATAAATATTGTAGCTGCAGGCAATCACTGAGATAAAATGCTGTATTTCAAAACACATATCCAGCAGTAAAACTGTATTGCAACAAGTATGTTTTAGCACCATCTAGCTCCCTTGTCAGGTAAAATCATAACTGTAAAACACTTGTGAAATCCAATCCTGTCCTAGCAATAAAACCCACCATAGAATTCTGTTTGGTTTTTTTTCCAAATTAGTTCAGAATTTGATACTAAAGTACCTGTAAGTATTCATACACTTACAAATGAGCAGTATTAAACTGTGTTAGTCCTCAAATTGATGTCTGTGTCTTGGCTTAATGAAGGATGCTGGAGTGCTGACAGCTAGGCTCACAGTTGTAAGGGTTTAGCAGACATGAATGAAATGAAATAGCTTTTGCCATATAGCACTGCTGCAGCTCAAGCCATGATATTGTTTCAGCAAGCAAAATCAGTGTATGCTCTTTGAATTTGCTTACTTCTGCTCTTTGGTATGACTTTACTCTGATTGAACTCCCCTGAGGAGCATGGTGGGGAGGAATAGAATGAGTGGAGACTGGTATTCCTACTAAGTTTAACCTCTGTGAACTATGAAATTTGAATAAAATTGTTAATAAGCTGATGCAGCACCCAAGATCACTACTTGTGAGCTTTGCCTCTCTGTTAAGATCAAAGAGTCCTCCTGGAAAAATCACCAGATGGACAGCAACTGTGTACAGTGAAAAGGGTGGTGATAGGCACCTGGATAAGAGATGTGCCCTGGTCAGGAGCAAAAAGGTCATCCAGGTCTCCTTTCTGCTGACACTGAGATGGCTAGTAAGTCATTGTGATGGTCTTCATGTGCAGAAGTTTTGAGGAAAAAGAGAATTGAAGGTGAAAATATACCTAGTTGACTGGTTTCCTATAATGTGACTTAAGGAATATTATATATAAAAAATAGTAAAGCAAAGAGTCAGCAGGTGAAAAAAGATGCTGGCACAAATATTGCCAGCTGTATATTTCCTTCTGAGAAGTTTCTGTGTTGATTTGGGAGTTGTGATGTTAATTGTTCTGGGGCCTGATCAAACATTTGCTATGTGCATCAAATATTTCCAGAGACTCAAATGGTCTGGAGTCTTTTTCTGTGATTTATTCATTTGTATCCTAAGCTTTTATTCTAATTTAATAATTGAAATGGCTTAGTTAGTGTTGGGACCTGCCCACAAAGCACCTTGAAGGAATCTCTTCAGGCACTGGAAATATAATTGATTTTGTGAACAGTTGAAAAATAAGTGGCTCAGTTCAAATACATTCCATTTGAAATTTGTTAACACCTGCTAAATGCCTGATATTTTCAGAGATGTATTTTTTCCAAATCATTATACCAAGAGACATTGAATGGTTTGGATTAGAAGCCCCTTGCCACGAGCAGGGACACCTTCCAGTAGACCAGGTTGCTCAGAGCCCCATTCAACCTGGCCTTGAGCACTGCCAGGGGTGGGGGAGACACAGGTTCCCTGGGCTTCCTGTGCCAGTCCCTCACCCCCTCACAGGGAAGAATTTCTTCCTTGTACTCAGTCTAAACCTACTCTCTAAGTTTATAGCCATTCTAAACTTTCCTGTCACTACACACCCTTGTAAAAAGTCCCTCTCCAGACTTATTCTAACCCTTATTTTAGGTATTGGAAGGTACCTTAAGGTCTCCCTGGAGATTTCTCCAGGCTAGACAGCCCCAAGTCTCTCAATTTGTCTCCATTGCAGAGGTGCTTCAGCCCTCTGAGCATCCTCATGCCCTGCTCTGAACTTGCTCCAACAGATCCATGTCTTTCTCAGGTTGGGACCCCATCACTGGATGCAGCAGTTCCAGGTGGGGTGTCCCAAGAGTGGAGCAGAGGAGGAGAATCACCTCCATTGATTTGATTCATAAAGGTTCTATGAAACAGCAGTTATGAACCAGCCCATATTTATTACACTATTAGCAGTACTTGGGGGCAAAGCAGCTTCTGATGTGATAAAATTGAGGCTTCAGTGCTGAAAGAGGGCTTTTGACAAAGCTGGTGTATTGCTCAGCACAGGAGCAGTTTATACACTCCTGAGATCCATCTGTGCAGGTAAATCATCAGGCAAAACCCGTCAGGAATGTATAAATGAAGGAGTAGCCATCACTTTCCTTCGTGAATAAAAACAGGTGGCTCAGCTGTAACAATAAAATGATCTTGGATCAAAGCCCAGTGATCTTACTTTCTACTGTATTTCTCTATGTACATACATTCAAGATAAATGTTTCTGTTGCTTCATCTTTAGTAGTATTCCTTTATTTATTTGTTTATCTGGATGTTATTTTAGTAGCTTTTTCTTCTCATTCCTTGTGTAATCCATCCAATATCAGCCACCATGCAGTTTCCTTTCTCAGAGCAGGTGAGTAGGGACAATTCCTATTATGTCACTGTTCCTTTTTGCCTGGAGTTGGTAGATTTTATTATTATTATTATTATTATTATTATTATTATTATTATTATTATTATTATTATTATTATTATTTCTGGTATTTTATTCTGTGTGGAAATGAAGCTGGAATTCTTGTTATTTGTACATTATTCTTGTTATTGTGCATTAATGACACTGTATTTGATATTTTCACCATTTTTTACATATGTGGTGCTTTCCAACTATAAGTGATGCAGCACAAAGAAACAGGAAGTAAATCCTTATTACACCATCAGGGATGTTCCACAGTGTACAGTGGCCTCATTTTTAGTGTTGGTGTGGTGCACTCAGCTGAGCTTCATTTAGGAAAAAGCAGAAACCAAATATAGAGGATTAATTTTATTTTGAGAGATAAATAATTACATTTGAGTCTCCCTATTAAGATACTGTTAGACAAAATAGGATTGGTTTTAGTATATTGGAGAAAGCTAAAATAAATGTAAATAGACTTATGTTTGCCATATGCTTTACTTTAGGTCTTTCAAAGCCATGTGATAAAGAATATTTTTATTAAGAATGGATTATGCAACTTGAAGGGAGTTGCTCTTTCTCCCCCCTTATCTATTTACCTAAATGTAACCTAAGGAAACTTCTCACCAGTTGTCAATGTTGCCATTGTAAGACAATTTCAGTTTTAGCCCTTTGAAGTTCACATCTTCACAGCTTCAGTACTGAGACCCAAGAGCTTTTCCTGAAGATGAAAACACCAGTAGCTGCAAAAACTGAGATATCTCCTATTGGCATCAGTTACTCTAGA
This sequence comes from Oenanthe melanoleuca, assembly GCF_029582105.1. Taxonomy (NCBI): domain Eukaryota; kingdom Metazoa; phylum Chordata; class Aves; order Passeriformes; family Muscicapidae; genus Oenanthe; species Oenanthe melanoleuca. The sequence goes on along the minus strand of NC_079333.1, from coordinate 31,597,134 downwards.
TTCCCTCTGAAATCAGCAGAAAGCAAAGATGGGCTGAATCCGCCTTTGAATGTGGATAATCTGCTCTGACTGTAGCTTGGTACAGCTGCAGGGTTGCCTTGGGTACTTCAGCTCTTCCTTGACTTCAGACTCCAAATCCAAACATCACCTATGGGTATCAAAGTGTTTCTGTCACTCCACACTTGTTCTGAAGGGAAGAATGTTAATAATTTTAACTATGCTTTGGGCATCTTTTAAGGTGGTGCAATTCTGTTTTGTCCTTAAAAACAAATTTAGCATCAATGGAATGGTATTGCCTAGAGAAACTGTGGGCTAAATTAATTTCATGGAGGAACAGACAAGAGCTGAGCTTTGTGAAGGTTTCAGAACTGATGAAAACAACCCAGTTGTCCCTTAGACAAAATCATATCTGTTCTTTGTGGAATTTATTTGCCTTACAGGGCTCTCATTTATGCCAGCTCCAACACCAATGTCTTCAGTGTACCTGTTCCTCTTGGGAATTAGTGTGTTTGAAAGAAACCCCAATCTCATTAAGTCCTTCTCTTTTCTCAAAGGGATGAGATATTTAAATATGAAAGATGTTGAGGGTCTTAGTGGGAAAATATAGGATAATTGAATCACCTAAAAGCTGATTCCATGTTACAGGTATGTTATACAGAGCTCCAGTTCTGAAGCTGGCTTTCATTCCTTTATGTGTGCAGAGTATTTTAATAATTTCCTCTGTGTAGTTACTGTTATTGAGCAGAGATTCTCTGCTGTCAGGATAACTGCAGGATTATAGAAACTCAAAATGCATGTAGTGTCAAATTCTTCAGCCACTAAAATGTTATGCCTGAGGCATTACAAGGCTCATTCATTTCAAATTTGGCGATTCACATTGTTGCACTGCAGTTAACAGAATTTTGCCCCATCACATGGGAACTTTCTTTACAGCAGCAGATTTTTGGAGAGCAGAACTTGCATTTTAAATTATTCTGATTTATTGAAGGTTAGTGAATGATGAAAGAGAGAGATGTGCTTAAAGAAGCACCTGTTAAGCATATCTGGGAGCTACAGGGGATATCTTCTTTGGGCAATGAACTAAAGAATGACCACTATTTGTATAGAAAATGCTATTTATATAATGGAATTATTCTCTCAACACTTTAAGAAAGCCAGATAAATCCCATATTGTAATATGAGACAGTGCTCTTCTGCTGCAAATGGGGAAAATGCAAGCCTGAACATGACAGATTAACAAGCTTGTATTCACTTTGAAGTTCATGGCTCTTATATGTTGAAGAGATAAATCTTTTAAAATAACATTCATATTTACCATTCTCCTGTCATTAATCTGGTGCACACGAAAGCACTAAAGTAAATACTGGTTAACAGCAGGGAAAATATTTCATATGAGAGATCTCAAATTACCCAAACAGCATTATTTGAGCTCGTGTGTCTGACTGTGTTCTTTCATGTGGCAGCAATACTTTATTTCAGTATTATGTATTTTATTATATTTCATTTGTTCTGCATTCTGATAGCATATAGAGGCCCTGGCTGCATATATACATATATATATATATATATATGTGGGACACAGTGGGACTTTTACATTGCTGAGGAACACTCCTTGACAAAACTGCACCTTAGCAAAATCGGTGCTTTGCAGGTCAACTTTTTAGTAAAGACAAAGTGTCAATGCATTCACCTCTCATTTTGGGGTGAATTCTCCCACTTAATGAGAACAAGCATGTCCCCACACACCCAGTGATGCACTGTCTCCCATGGGAGAGATTCCATGTTAGAGCAGGGGAAGGATTTCTCTCTCTGAGCAGAAGGAGAGATACTGTGCTGAGTTCACCATAACCCCCATTCCCTGTCTGCCAGCTGGGTCAGAAGGTTGAGCTGGAAAGGAGGAACAGGTAGGTAAAAATTGTTTTACTTCCCATCATCCTGGTCTGATTTTGTTGGTAATAAATTCAATTGATATCTCTAATTCTAGCCTGTTTTGCCCATGGTGGTGTTTTTGAGTGATCTCTCCTGGTGCTTATCTCAACCCATGAACTCTTCATTATATTTTGTCTCCTCTATCCAGCTTAGAGTGATAGAGAGGCTTTGGTGGGTGTCTGGCATTCAGCCAGGATGAACCTACTACAGATGAGTGTCTAATTAGAGCAAATAATGTATCAAGGGAAAGCTGTTTGTGTGCAAAAAAAGCTTTAACAAAGTGGTGCCCTTGCTTAAATATGCATTTCCTCTCTCATGCTCACTTATACCTCTTTTACAATGGTACCTTGCAGGAGCAGAGTAGAGAGGGAAATTGCTGTTCTGAGGTATAATTAGATATAATTAAGTATAAGATACAGGTTTAGTATATTTAAAAATACTTATATTATAAAATCTGTTTGTATATCTAGTAGGTATGTACAAGATATAGGCTTAGTTTTGATGTGATAATTGCTAAAAAAGGACCTTCCAACCAAGACAGGTAAAGGATATAAAAGATGCATCAGTCTGCAAAAGGTATTAGGAAAAATGCCCTGTGAGAACATGATTCATTTTGGGGGTTAGTTTTACTAATTTTGTCTGCATCAAACACTGTTACTGTGCTGTGACAGACAAACTCTAAGGGATGTTATGGAGTGACAAAGTCCTGAGCCTAGCAGGTGAGTTTTCCACATCAGAAAATTAACTACTCAGACTAGTAAAATTCCTCATGCCATGAACTGAAATGGAAGACTTCAGTAGTGTCAAGATGATCTTTGAACACCTGAAAATAGCTTAAATTGGGGGCAAGGAGGATATAAATACACACACTAATATGTAGATTTTTACTTTTCATTGTAAATTCTTTCCCAGGAAAAACAGCCCTCCAAGCACCATTTCCAAACTATATGTGTCTGCTCCATAAAATTGCAAAGTGCAAAGTGTATTTTATGCAAATAGCATTTCAGCCACTCGTGACCATTAATCAAATAGAGCTGTCCATATAAAGGAGTGGCATGCCAGGTAAATAAAGGGTGCTGCCAGCTGCTGATGTCTGCTGATGCACAGCACAAACAGCTGGCTGACAGCTATCCAGGCTTTCCTGGCTTTCCACAGCCACCCCGTGCTCAGATGTCCCTGGCTGCCTGCATCCTTCCAGGGCTGTAAAATCAGATTCACCTCCAAGCTGCTCCATGGGTAGGAGGTGTCCTGAGTCTTTCAGGAAAAGAGCAGGCACCATCATAAAGGCATTAAAGGAAACAAAAATTGCTTCCTTTGAGCAACAAAATATACCAGCGTTAAGCAACATTTACTGCAATGAAAATTATTGAAGCAGCAAGGTATCTGACAAGCTGTGTACATCTGGTCTGTTCATCTGCTTCTTTGGAGAGTGCTTCATTGACAGACACTAGCACAGTGGTTTTTGTCCTATTTTTCTGGAAGGAAGGGAGAGGATGCTGTTTTCTCTCATAAGGATCAATTTTAGCCTCTTGAAGGAAAAAACTCATGAAGTGTAAACACATTCTTGTTTTTCTGTAAGCACAGGCTGAGTATCTTCATGTTGTAATTGCAGCAGATGTAAGTAAGGTTAGATTGAGAAAATCAAGGTACTGCAAGAATAAATCTTTAATCATTTAATAGTTGAGAGAGTGTTGGGAGGCTTCATGCTGCTAAAAGATGCCATCTTGTAAATGAGATGTAAATTGGAGGTCCTGACTGTTTGTGATCATTAAAGATTGTATGAAGAATAGTGGTGATTAACTCTAATGTCCTGCCAAATTCTAGTGTGAATTTTTTTTTCCAAGTGGAGAAATTCCCCTTAGAACTGAAGTCAGATTGTTCATCACCCCCGTGCTAATATTTAGCAGTGTTAATTGCTAGCTTTCACTCCTTAAATCAATGCAAGCTATTTTCTCTCAGACACACAAAGCTTTCTTTCTACATTCAACTGGTTGAACAGGCAGTTTGATGATTCTTTGGCTGAAGGGGCTTAACACCTTACAGTTTTCCCAGCCAGGCTGCAGTGCTGGAGAACACAAATACTTCATAATTCCCACCACTGTTGAAGGTAGTTTGCAATATCTGGGTTTGGACTAGGGCAGATTGGGTAGCACCTGGATGAACCCATGCTTGCAGTCTGGCTGCAGAAGCAGGAACCCACATTCTGACAGATGCTGATGAACACTGCTTGGTGACATCTTGTGTGATGTACAAAATGACTGTGTGATTATGCCTTAGGGAAACCTTCAGGGATAAAAATTGACTGAGAAACATAAGAGGGAGAAATAAAATAAAAAAAAAAAAATCAACACCAACATCTTCTAGTATATTCCACAGAATCATAGAATCATTAAGATTGGGAAACACCTTTAACATCATCAAGTCCAAACATCAATGCAGAACCACCATTTTTGTTGATTAAGTATCAGATTACAGAAGGCTTTTTTGTTTCATATCTTAGATTATGGAAAAAAAGTGATTACCAGTGCAGCAATACGACTGACCCTTTTTTTCCCCCTTTTTTTTGGAAAATATTTCTGAGGGAAATGAAAGAGTTCTATGTATTATTTCCCATTGAGGTTTGTTTTGCTTTTCATCTCTTAATAATTTTCTTTCATCCAAGACTGGTTAATAGCTCAAACTGAAATGTCATCCTGTCACTGTAAATGTCAGTTTTTCAGACAAGAGCTTGACTGTCTCTGACTAGCTCTGAATTTTCTGGTATTACCTCCAGACTAATTCCAGACCTTTACATGGGTTTGGAGATCGTCCCTTGCTTAAATACTTATACAAAGATCAGATATTTATGAGTTTTAAGGTTCAGATGTAATCCACATTCAACTTAATCTAATTAAACCACATGGAATAAAATAACTAGAGGTAGACAAAGCCACATATTTCCACCAAGGACTGAGGTTTTGCTGACATCCTGTAGAAAATTGGAAAAAAAATGAGATGATGTGCAACAAGACTCTTAAGATTTGTAAATTCAAGCTCAAGTATGATCTTTGGCCAAGATATCTTCCAGCTTTCCTTTACAAAGGCTGTTTATTATAGTCCAGTTTCTACAATTTCTTTTATATTCATTTTTTATGAAAATTATTGACCTGACTTTGATAATTCCAGGAAAAGCCAAGAACAACCTTTTCCTTATAACCTAATCTTTTTGCTGCTAGAAAAGTTACATCTTTTAGCTATTGAGACTTTTCAGAATTTTGTCAGCAAGACTTAAACACTTGCTGCCACTCTCAGAGATATTTACACCCAACACTATGAAATTCATGATTCACTTCCTACCTTAATAAGACAAACTCCTGAAATTTCACTCTCTGAGTGTCTGTTTTCCAATCTCCAAGCCACTTTTTGTGGCTCCTGTTCAACTCCTTCATGACACTGAGATATTCATTTGCTGGTCCTCAATTCAGTGCTCTTGTAGTGCTTTTTAAAATTGCTTTGTAGAGGCAAAATCTAAATTCCTAATTTTTCCATGATCCTCTTTTCATACATCTAAGGACCAAACTTTTTCAGCTCTTGTCTTGTACTGAAACTTAGTATTGAAGTGATAAGTGGTGAGTTCTACAGTTCTTAACAAGCTTTCAAACTGAAGTACCCTGTTTCTTCATCTTGTTCATTGAAATATATGGAGACTTTCTCCTCCAACTTCCCTTCAACTGTTTGTTTTCTTCATTGTGCAACCCTAGAGTGCAGAGAAAAGTGCTATAAATACCAGTGAACAACTGCTGAACAGAAACTTCAGTCTCAGCTTTGCAGGAGGTGGCATTTGAAGAAGCAAACCTTGCAGACCTAACTGGAGAAGAGTCCAAAGTTAACAAATCAGATCAAGGGGGAGCAGGTAGAATGCAGCCACAGGTGCACTTACAGCACTGACTTCACTGCTGCAGCTGGGCCATTTATCAAACAAACACAAGTTTGTAAAAAGGTATTGCTATCCATAGAAAAACAAGAACTCGGATCAGAAGTGTGTTGTCAAGGACTGATGTCTCTCACAGTCAGCTCACAGAACACTGCTCTCCTTTAGTATCATGTATCTCCATTCCATGCAGTATTCAGCAGTTCATTGTTCTGCCTCTGCCAGGAGTTTGTGAGCTGAAACTTGGGCAATCAACGAGGATTGAAAGTTTCTGTTTGGTATTTTGTTTTGTTTTAGTTTTGTTCCTCTGAGCAAAATATTATTATTGTCACTTATATCATGTTATCTTAGGATGCTATGCAAAGGTGGAAAGGAGCTGTTTATGAACAAGTGGTATGGTTCCTCCCTTGTGTGAAAGAGCTGTCTTTAAATCAGAAATTTGTTGTTGAAGACAAGGGTTTTTTCACTAACTGCAGTGAAAATTATGATTTAACCCAGGTTTGGTAGCAGACAACAGCCCCATTTTAGGTTGAAAATACTCTCTTTTGATTTAATGCGTAAATCAGACTTTCCATCTGCTGATTTGCATATGTGGAGTATTGAACAGGGTGGATAGGTGTAGCTGATATCTACAAAGAAAAGGTGGGGGAGTGCAAATAAGATGCAGACTACAAAAAACAGCCTTTGTCAGGTTTTATTTTCTGTGGTTTGTTTGCAGTCAGCAGCTTTATAAATCCCTCTGTGAACATTGAAGTTTTGCATGGGCATCTATAAGAGCATTCAAAGAAATTTCTTACCTCATGTAATATCCATTCCTGCAAAATGAAACTTTCAGTGTATGGGCTGTTAGCTTTGACAGATAATTTAATGTCCTTCACACTACAATTCAAGAGATGGACCTTGAATATCTTTGGATGAAGGACAAAAGGAAAAAGAAACCTTTGTCTTTTTGGATAAGCTATTCCTGTAATGCAGCACCTTTTGAATTAATTTTTTTTAATATCTGAAAATGCTTGATGGTCTAGCATGACCTTGTTTATGGAGTCCCACGTTTTTTGTTTGCACATTTACACCATCCCTGGCTCTGTCTCAGACCTGTCTTTCCTTTGGGTGCAGATGTACTGCCATGAAGCATTGCTACACCAGGTACTCAACTGAAGGGTTGATTGCATTTGTTGTTACAAGACTGGATCAAGGAGAAAGTGTATTGTACTACAGTTACCTTCAACTAAAAGCAAGCAGTGTGTGCCCTGTTCTAGATCAGACAGCCTGATGAAAAAAATCAGCAGGTAATCATTATGAAATAGGTAAACAAGGCATTGCTACAGCTGCAAAGAAAATAGCGGAAATTTTTAGGGTTAATACATTGGCATTAAGAAGTGAAAAAGAGGAAAATACAAATACAAAGTATACAAAGCAAGATTTCTTCACTAATTTATTTTCAGGAGCCAATTAGCTAAATGGAGCTGAGAGGGACCAATCTGATTTTTATTTATGCCTCAGTATGTGTTATAGATGTGTTGAAATATTACTCTAGGGGCCGTGGATGTGCTGGGAGCTCTGTTCCCAGGGAGGCTTTGCCTGGCAGCTGATCAGGGCAGAGACAGATTCCATGATCGGGCTGCAAGCGACTTGCACTTGTGATGGGGCAGATCTCTGGGTGCCTGGAAATAAAATTCCCGGAAATCTGGGCCATGGGAGGAGCCTTAGCACTTAGAACAGTGATCTGCACCACAGCAGAGGCATTTTCCTTTGGTTTCCTTGGAGCAAGCGGGGATGGCCGGGAGGGTAATTTTGCCCACCCCATTTCCCCCTGTCATAATTGATAAAAGATTCCTGTTAATCATGAAAGTATTAGGGTTTATATAAACCAGAATACTAAAGTCTGAAGTGAAGCATGACCACTAGATAGAGGAAAATATATGATTAAATCATCCTGTTTTAAATCTCCCTGTTATGAATATTATGTTTTCTAAATAAGTTGTATCTACCACCGGTTTGCAAAATCAGACTTTCCAACAGATTATGCAAAATCAGACTTCCTGCCTTTGTTTAATCAATGCTGCCTATCTACAAAGACCAGACTTCCCAATTTTTGCTGGTTTTTATCTACCAAGACCAGATGGGTATGACTGAGTATCACCCAGAGATTTTACAGATGTTTATTTCGACCCCCATTGCTTAAGTGGCAAAATTATGACAGCAAAAAACCAAAAATTATTGATTACAATGAGAGACCATTCTATAAGAAGAGGCTGCAAACCAAAGTTCAAATAAGCATGAAGTGGGTGGTGACCCCTCACATTCCCCAGAAGAATCCTCCCCGACTGCCCTTTTGCACTGGGATGAGACAGGAACTTTATCTTTTTTTCTACCTTTCATGTAGACACAAGTGTTTAATTTTTTTTTGTTAGGAATTTAAAGCTCAAGTTAAAGGCAAGGAATTAAGATCTAGGTAAATAGCAAACCAGATATAAAGTAAGAAAGATCAACCATTTGTGACCTTGACCAGTCCCAGAGAACTCATGGAAAACATCAGATTGGGGACCGTAATTAACATTTGGAGAGCAGGGTAAATCTTCAGAGGGATCTTGGCAAGTTTCAGGAATGGGCTGGCAGAAACTTTGTGAAGTTCAACAAAAGTGGATGCAAAGTTCTTAAACTGGGATGGAGTTAACCCAATACAACAGTATAGACTGGGGAACAACTCTAAAAAAGACAAGTCTGTTAAAATGTCATGGGAATTCTGGTGGGCAAGAAATTAAATGCAAGTCACATTGGGCCCTTGCTCTTGAAAGATAACTCCATACAAAAGTGTAACTGCCTGGTGGCAGGAAATTATTTTTTTACTGCACTTGATACTTGTGAGGCTGCATCTGGAGTACTGTCCTTGTGCCTGGGGGAACCAGGTTTGTTCAGTCTGAAAAATAAATAGTGAAGGAAAAGTTTTATCCCTGTCTTCAAATACCCAGTGAAAGGTCAGAGAGAGAACAGGCAGGCTGAGGAGGCTTTCACACAGTGAAGGATAAGAAACAATGCACACAAAACACAGCGAGGGGAAAAGGAAGGAAGGATTGCCCACAGAGGTTGCTCAGCTCCAGCTGTGGAAATAATGAAATAATTCAAAAGTAAGGCAGGAAAGGCCAGGAGCAGCTCCATCTAAAGTTGAAATTAGCTCAACTTGGAACCAAAGTTAGAATAATCGGCATCAGAGTTTCCTGCAAGTCTAAGTGAATCTCTTATTCTACCAAATTCAGATTCTTTGTTCATGCAGCATTCTTAAAGTCATAAATTAAAGGTTTTGCTGTTGCTTCTGTCACCAGTATTAAATTCAAGTGTAGAAATACCACTATAAGCTAAAAAATAAGCACTTTTGTGTTATCAATTATAAAAAAGCCAGTCTTGTCCTGATATCTTAGAAACTTTGGAATTTGTATTTGTGCAAGTGAATATGAGAAGAGATAGTTCTCTAATAGGGATAACTGCAGAGAAAAGCTATGAAATATATTTTGAGTGGGAGAAGTATTCTCTAAATTTCTTTGATATTTCTTGTATAATTCTGTTTTCTGAAAACCGCAAAAGGAGATAGAGAAGGTTTAAATCAGCAGTCTCTGGACGTATATATCCACTAAGATGTAGTTATAGGGGTCTTGGACCAATAAATAGAATCATATAATGGTTTGGGATGGAAAGGGCCTTAAAGATCATCTGGTTCCTATCTCTCTGCAATGGGCAGGGACACCTCCCACCAGGTTGTTCAAAGTCCCACCCAGCCCAGCCCTGAGCAGCTCCAAGGATGAGGCTGCCACAAGTCCACAGTATCTCTGTACAGCAAGTCAATAGTTATTGTTTTAGAACAGTCCAAAAGATGAACAGAATCATAGGAATTATCATAATCAAATCAGGCATGGGCAGGAAATTATGGGAGAGGGAGGTAAAGAGCAACACCTAGAGAGAAAGACAGAGGGGAAGCAAGAAGGAAGAACACAATATTTGGCAAGATAGAAAAGGAGACTGAATGTAAAAGGGCATTACAGAAAAAATTGTTTTCATTGCTGCATGCTACAGCATTTATTGAGAGTTTAGCTGGGTAATAAATTACATGAGTTGCACTTTTGATGTGAGTGGTATAACTTTATTCAGAGGGCCTGGAATGGGGGTCAAAAAAGTGAAATTGCAACTTTGCTAGGTTTTTTTTGGGGGGGTTGCTTTTTTGTTTTAAAAAACAAGCAATCTACCTGACAAAAAAATACCCAAAAAGTCCAAGCTCACTAAACCCCCTGAACTACCATTTTTTTCCCAATAAATCAGATATGCAATTGGTCTCAGTGCATGAAACTTGTCTTCATTATGACTGTGTAATGCAGCACAGATGGCTCAAAACATTTGGGGTCTGGACTTGCCTGCAGTTATCTATTTATTTTTTTTTAAGTAACTCCCCATGCTGATAGATAGAGGTACTGTCCTTTGTTACTGACTTGACACTGACCAGCTCAGTCAAATGACTGTCACCATACTGTGGTGCCTCCTGTTCCTCCCATGTGCTTGTCCCTAAATGTAAAATTGATATCTATGTATATAGCAAATCCCAGCTCCCCTTTTTTGCCTTCAAAGCTGTAAATTATATGTATTCTCCCTACATATCCATCAAAACCATCTCTTCATGCTTCTTTTCTTCTCTGCCAGTTATACTAAGCTTTTCTCTTTCTTTGATCTCTTGCTAAGGGGATGTCCTCAGCCCCACTAAAGCCTATTCTCGTATTAAGATGGACTTCATAAATTTATTTACTTCAACCTCTATGGATAGTTAATCACTATGGCATCTATTAAAACTCCTAATCTTTCCTCATTCCAGTAAAAGGCCACAATGAGATTCTTCCTGAAGATTTTTATTTCATATAGTTGCATGAGAGATCTTTGAAAACTGTTGCTGACTTTGTTTCTCTTCATCCCCATCAGTGGCTCAGCAACAGGACAGTAGGTTTTCCCCACACCAGCTGCTTAGGGATTTACTGAAGTGGGTAAGCCAGACTGCTCACATATGTTTTGCAGTTGATTCTTTCCTATTTAACCTCCCAGCTAGAAAATTACTAAACACAGCTTCATCCTTCAAGTTGCCAAGCACTTTTGCATTTTGGATCAACAGTTGCAATGTCTTTCAGGATTGTAGCATTGCTTTTTCCTTGGCATCTCTATTACAAATGTGCAGCTATTTGTAGCACTTAAATTATTAATGTATTCTCAAAAATAAGTGTGCACCTCATTTATTCCAATTACAAAATAAGGTTTGAGGAAAAGTATTTTAGAAATTTTTAGCAGGTTGTGTTTATATTGGACAAACATCATGGTTATTCCTGGGGAGTTTGATTGCAATTGAAAGAAAATATATGGATTTTTCTTTCAAGGATATTTTCTAAAAATGAAGCTTTTAAAATTAGTTCTTAAATTGATAGTTGTTATTGATGATTCACACTTATTAATACTGTATTATTTCAGTCAAGCTACAGTGTTATTACAATTGAGCTATTAGTGGATATATGATTTTATTACCTTGTTTATGAAATTTTATTCTTTTTTTCCAGTGTGAAATTTTTAAGACCTACTCCATTACTAAAAGAATAAGTATAATTAAAATTAAAAAATTTTCTTTACTGTTTCCTGCACAAATTAATAATCTCAAAGAATTTATCTGGCAAGGAAAAAAATAGTTGACTTAAAAATAATTAAAGGAAACCGCTATTTTTCTAATTGAAACTGGTTATTATTAGCAACGGGTAAGAAAAAGCAAAAAGTACATTATTTTGACCATGATGTATGAACTCTCTAATGAGCTAAAAGGGTAGATATGAAATTATATTAATATTTTAGACATTAATGAAAAGCAGAGATAGCTTAGATAACATGACATTGCAAATCCATCTTGGGCTGGGTTGTCTGTGATCTGGGAAAAAACATGCAAAGCATATGATAAAGTGAATGGTTTTTGGATTACATTAGTGGATTGGTGATTCTTCACTTAAGAAAAATGAACATGGATCACTGGCTGATCTCTATCAACATGCAACATAAATACTTTAAGCAGTTCTTTAGCAATCAATTGCCTTAATATCTTAAATTTCATACAACAACAAGGGAAAGCTAACATACTATTTAATATATCTCAATAATTTACATGACAATAATAAATAAACCTACAAGAAAAAAGGTTATATCTATAAGGAAAAAAAATTACTTGAGAGGGCATGGTGGAAGCCACACATCAAATTGTGCTTAAAGTGATAAAGGATTATGAACTAAATCTCTAACTGAATAATCTCTAAATGAGTATTCCTTATACCTTTTTTAAAATTTTATTTAATTAGTATATACTGACTACTGTAAGAGAGAAAATAGTTAGCTAGGTGATTTTTTTGAATTTGCTTATAAGCTTAAGCATAAGAACTCACATTCTTCTTATTCTTTAAATTTCAAATTGGTGTGTTACACAAAAATTTAGCAGAGAATTGCAGTGGTTATTGATAGGATAATCAGAGATTGCTGTCTAAATGCTCTGTTTGCTAATATGAAAGTGGCCTGTGGAAGATGACACATGGATTATGCAGCTGGCTTTATCATAGAAGGAAAAATGTTGTGTCTGCTGTTGAAAGCATTAATATGGTTATATTATAGTATTATTATTATTATTGTATCATGGTTTTCCTAGATTTATTGTGTGATTTAATTAACTTACTAATTAAAGCTCCAACTTGGAAAATAAAACAAGCATTTTGTTGTTATATTTGAACTGCTTCTTTACATTTCATCTATTAATTTACTGTAATATTGCAATTTAAAACTGATTTTTATTTCATAGAATAAGAGCTCTAGAATAGTTCGGTTTGGAAAGAACATTAAAGATCATTTGGTTCCAAACCAACAACCATGGAAGGGAAAAAGGGAACAAGGCTCAAAGCCTCATCCAACCTGGTTTTGAATGCTTCCAGGGATGGAACATCCAATCTGTAAATTGTCAAACAATTCTCTGACATATTCTATAATTTTGTTGGTATTTTCAGTGCCTCTATCCCAAATCAGTAGTAGAGGTACTGACTGGCAAAAGGAAATAATTGCTACTTTTTTTTTTTTTTTTTTTTTTTTTTTTTTTTTTTTTTTTTTTTTTTTTTCTGTGGATGAGCAATTAGGAGAAGATCCTGAAAATTTTATAGGTGTCCAGATGGTTCACTGGGGGACAGACACACAAGTATTTGGAAAAATGTAGAGCAAAATTAAATTCCCACAGACTGAATGAGTGTAAGTCTGCTCAATAAACCCTAGTAGCAAGAGGAATTTATTTAGTTCTATATTTTGATGTGTCCTGACCTTTACTCAAGTTGGCTCATGTTCCTGTGGTGCATACATCTGCAGGAGAAGTGACTGATTGCTGATGCTGAACTGGTGGAAAGTTATTATTGCTTCTCTTTCTGCATACAGACCTCCCTAGATTGATTAGAAATTAAAGTTAAACTAGTTTTCTTTTTGGCAGCAATCTGGACGCACAAGATGTAGAGAATTTCAGCTGGTTTTTAAGTGATTTTTTCTTGTTTTGTTTGAGAGAATCAGATTGATGCCTTATATTCTTAATGGAAATCATAGATTTTAGTTACCCTATGCAATCTTCCCTGATAAATATTTCCTGCTTCATAGCTGGAGCTGTGTTCTATTTCTTGTTTATCTAGCTGGCCTCCAGGTATTTTCTTATATCTGGTGAAGAAAACCAGCATCCATCAAACATCTAAGACAGTTTATTCAATTTAGAATTTTGACTGACTACCACTTTGGAAAATAAGGCAGTATCTTAGTGCAATTGGTACTAACTAGTAATCAGAGACCCCTTTTTAATTAGCTTTAAGTATCACTCTTCATAGCATATTAATCTTGTAACAAGGTCATTTCAACTGTAATTTCTTGAACAGTATAAATCAGGAGCATTAAACATATTAAAAGGAAAAGCCAGCTAAATATATAATCAAAAGTAACATCCAGTAGTTCCTGTTGGTTTCTTATCCATTAATTAAGGGAGGGTTTCCATCGAATTATAACATGAGTCAGTTTTTCTAGATGGTTCATTAAAGGCTGAATTTTATTACATATTACATGCTTTATGCTTTTCACACAAACTTATTATATTGCTCAGAGAAGGTGATCTTTTAAAGCACATTAGACTAATGTTCCTGAAATTCCATCTAATGTAAGCTTTATTGAATTGCTGTAACTAAAAAGGTCACCTAATAATTTGTTCAGATAATGGATTTAGTGAAAGGAAAACAAAATGAATGGGTTATTGTAGTAACTATGACCTTGAGATACATTTATAGTTACTGAGATTTATGAATTTAGCTGCAAATGGAGAAACTAAAGAGCATTTGTTATAGTAGTGCCATTTTTTAACAGTGGGTGTAATGCAAAGCAAATTAAAATTGTATTTGTTCCACTCTTGTGAGGTATATTACATACAGCAATAGCTAATACCCTGGAGCAGCTCAGCAACATGGTTTTCTTAAGGTCACTATAAAAACATGCCAAAAATTCGCATCTCATAAAGTAGCTTCTTGTTCAGACAACTGGTCCTGACTTTCTCTCATTTGCTTTTGCTCTCTCCCTCTTTCTTTCTCTGTAAAAATGAGGGCAGTTGTACATCTGCACCAAGAACATGAACTAGGTAGATAAACAATAGCTAAAACTTGTAAGGTACTCAGAATGCTACAGCAATTACACAGGAGAAGACTAAAAAAGAAATAAATAATAAAAAAAAGTATAGTGATTTTCTCTCTGCTTCAGTGAGAGGTGGACAAGTTGCTTAATGCTCTCATTGTCCATCCTTCCCAAATAGAGATACCATAAATCAGTGTTGTCTCCTGTATCTGGACAATAGCTCTCTAGCAAGTAGCAGAAAATGAAACACAAGGCATGGCTGTTCTCAAAAGCAGTCACTGGGCTCTATTAATGAATACTGTGAAAAATCAATCAATTATTAAAATATAGGCTTCCCATTTCACATAAGTAAATGACCTTATTTTAAAAAGATTTTTTTTTTTTTTTGTTGTTAAGCATTAATAACTAAAGATGTAGAGGTAATGGAAAGGCTTATCAATTACACCAGCTAGAAAGAAATGAACAATTGAGTGTAGCTATGGAGCAACCAAAAACTTTTAAACTTTTTTTTTTTTTTTTTCCAAATGCAACAGTAAAGATTGAAAAAAGCTGCCTGGCTTTCTCCTGGGTTTTATAACTTTGAACAGCTGTTTGGCAGATGGGTACTTGTAGTATAAATTCATGATACACCTGTGCTTTTCCTGATGAAAGCACTTGCTGTCTTGGCTTCTTAGATCTTGTAAAGTGGGAGCCATGGTATGAACATCACTGCAGGGTTAGTCTCTAGAGAACCTTAAGAGTAAGGCAATCCTTTAACTCATTAATTTGGTTTCTGCTTTAGATCTCTGCAGCCTGACAGTTCCTTTTGAACATCCGCACTAAGGAAATGGGATGCAGAACGAGGTTTGCTCCTGGGTGTGCTGGGGCAGGTGTGATTTTCCTTTGGCAGAAAGCTTGGTCAGTGTTGCAGTGTTGCACATCAATGCCTGTCCTCAGCTCACATTCTGGAAACAGCTGAGCCAAGGAAGCAGAGAGAAACACATGGGCTAATTTAAGGAAAATTAACCCATGGTTTTCTCTGGGTGCTTGTGGGATCTGAGACGGCTTTAAAAGCAAGCTCATGTCTCCTATGCTTCCCTAAATCTGCAGTCCAAATGTGCCTCAGGTCTCCAGTTGCTCCCCTGCTCTTTCTTAGAAAACTGCCAAGTATTCAGGGTGAGATATTTTTTTCTCTTCTGTCTTTAAACTGGTTTGGCACAGATATTTCAGAAAAAGCCCCCAGTTGCCATAATAACAATGAAAAGGAGGATGATTAGGTCATCAATAGTGGAAAGTCTTCTTACAGGCAGAAAAGAATGGGTATATGTATTACATAGTCAGGGGGAAATATCAAAAGGGACCAATTATTTTCTTTCTCTTACAAAAGATAGACAGGCTCCCAGATACATAAGGCCTTACAAGGTCAGGTCAGGGAAACTTGGGATCTTCAAGCCTCCAGAATGAGTTACTCACTCCTGGAAACAAGGACACTCCACACACAGCACTGACAAGCCTGTGTGAAGAGCATAAAATATCAATTAGACATATCCCAAAACATCAGGAAAAAAAAAAAAAAAAAGAAACAAGCAAAAAACACTGAAGTGATCAAGCAGCAAAATGCATCTGCTTAAAGGTTTATACAGCCATAAGAAGCAAGTTCTGGAAACTTCTAGGTTGGAGAATTAATCAGAAAAACATCTCAGTACTTGCACCAGGCCTTGCTGCTGAGCAAATGCTTTCATTTTAAGCTATTTGTATCTTTTACTTGCATGCTGGCAAAAAAAGGGAGGAAAGAGGTGCAAAAAACATTTCTATTGGCAAGATAACATCTCTGCTTCAAGGCATGAAACCAGATTTAGTGCATGAAAGGACTAAAATTCTAATGAAACAACCAGTAAAAGGATAAGAAATCAATATCAGGCTGTATTTTAAGTCTTTTAAAATGTTTTTGATAATGGCAGTTAACTTTTGCTGAAGAGGTTATCACGAAAACTGTAGCAATGTCTTATGTGGGATAATGGTTACTGTATTAAGGGCTTCAAAATAACTGACAGTGTTTCTAAGGAAAACAAAACCAACATTTTTCTTTCTTTGTTTTTCTTTTTAATATTTTTTTTTTCTTTCGAGATAAAATCATTAAATAAATGTAAGACAGTAGCAAGCTTTCAGCAGCCCATATCTACTTGCATCTGCTGCCTTGCAGGAGTTGCAGATGCTCTTCCAGGCTGGGAAATGTGGTAGAGAGATTCCAAATAAAAGTGGGAACAGATTTCTGTAAGCACAAGATGAGAACTGTCTGTATAAAGATTAGGTAGTTAAGCTCTGAAAGTGCCTGTTGCTTGCCAGTGCCAGTGATGGAGGCTCAAGTGATTATCCCAAGTGCAGGTGTCTTCTCTAAGGGCATCTAAAGCAAAGTGAGATAAATCCCACTGCATGCATCACAGCACAGGGTAGAAGTGGCTTTAACATCAACTGGGGGGTGCTGCCACTCCCTTAATCAGCTGCACTGGTGGAGGGGACAGTGTCATCCCACCCACCAGTTCTCTGCAGAAGGGGAAGGGAATGCCTGCTTGGACATCCGTGTCTACAAATATTTGCATGTCAATACACAAGCAAAGCTATTGAGGAGGATTTGTTCAGATATGATGTGATGATTTAAGGTGATCTGAATTTCTGTGTTCTCACACTCTTGTTTTATGCCATGATAAGGTGCTGCTCCTTGACAGCAGGTCTCAGCATGCTGCTTTGCTTTTTTTCTTCCACTCTGTTATTTATGTAAGCTATTCCTTATGAACTCATGGGAGCTAAAGAGAAGTATTTTCTTGCATCAAATCAGATATTTTATCATACCTCTTGTGGAGGTACTTCTCATTTTGTATGCCCTCATACTTTCTGTAATCCTCAAAGATTATAAGTTTAAAATATGTTATTCTTGTACAAGTAAATGCAAATAATACATTTTATATGATTTCCTTCTCTTAAACATTTCTGTCTGAGAAGTGCCCAAGCTGATGTTTGCATTTGCAAAACATGACCTGCTGTTGGCTAAAGTAAAACTTGCAATATGTTGCAAAAGACTTAAAAAACCATGGTCTATGCCACATCATACACTCAGCACAATATCTCATAATATTTGGTCAGATGCATCCCTACATTACATAACTTATAAATGGAGATCTAATGGAAGTGTTCAAGGCCAGACTGGATGGGTCTTTGAGCAAGGTGTCCTTGCCCATGACTGGAATCAAAGGATCTTTAAGGTCCCTTCCAACCCAAAACCATTTTATGATTGTATGAACCTGTGAATGCCAAAGTTTCTCAAATGCCACTTTGGTTATTGCCAGCATATGGATTGCAGGCACCAAAAAAGTTTTAGCAAAATTCAGGGCTAGACACCATTTCCTCCCTCTGAAAGTTGAGGTTTTTATTAAATAATTTATGGTGATTCCTAATTATCTAGTAATGGGCTGACAATTACTTATGTGTGTTAGAAGTGATATGCAAAAATCCTCTTTTTACTCTTATGCATTGAAACATTTGTATTTTAGTTTTACATATGTATTCTTCTACACCATTGAAAGCCTACCATAGGCTTACATCAGAATCATTAATTGTCTGATTAGTACTAATTACTTATTCTGTTCAGCAGAGATGGTTATTCAGTCTTAATCCAAATAACTATTGTAGTGGAATATCCATGTCCCTTGCTGACAAATGGACCAAGACTTCTCACTTTTCCTGCATGGTTTTATGGCCACATCTATTCCACTATCCTTACAAAAATGCCTGCAATTTATTTTCATCTAGACACTTAATGCTCCCTTGCAAACACATGGTAGAACATGGAAGAAAAGTGAGATCTGTGTTTTTTGAGGTAGAATCAATCATGTCATATTAAGTATATAAATGTTAGGGGTCTTGTCTAAGCCAGTCATGGGGCCAGCTAAGTGAGACAGGACTGCTCAGACAGTCCTTCATTTATCTTAATTGTCTGTCTTAAGATTGAATGAATCTGGAATTGGTTGTCTCTCTCCATCACTTCTAGAAAGAAATTAGAAGCCTAATTTAGACTAAGAGCCTAAGTTTTCTTTGACTAAATGTAGATAAAATGAATCCCATGGTCCTCTACTGCAAATGGATGCTCTCTAGATTACACAGTTCAAAAAGTGAATGATTACTTAGAGCTTTCCCACCATCACCAAAATCACTTCGAATTTCAGAATAATCAGATTTACAGATGGTGTATTCTTACACCCACATAGAAGACTGGAGGAGTGACATGAGATCATCAATAACTATGCAGAGAAAAAAACTAAGCATGTACAAAAAGAATTGCAATTCCTTACTCTTTTTTGTGAACTGGCTGAGGCCCAGGTAGTGTAAATCAGGATTTTCATGGTATGTGTGCACAAGAAGACTGATCCAAAGTTGTTTCAGCAAACTGAAGTACAGTATATCCTAACTGTAACCCCCCTGATTTCTTAATAAAAATTATTCTTATTTATGGTTAATTGAGTTATGTATGGGTAATTAACCCATGCTATGGTGCTGGTGTTGCAACAATAAATTTGCTGAAGCAGAACTAGTACCAGGGCGTGACTGACACATCATTTGAGGTTGTTGCTGTATTCTTGGCTTTTCAACAGACCCTTGCATGTGGCAGATGCCTCTAAGATGTCTTTTGTGATTTGTTATATTAAGTGTGGTCACTCCTGCCAGCTGGCTTTTCCCTCATCATTGCAATGGCTCAAGTGCAACTTTCTCTATTTTCACCTTCTTCATAACACATTTTTAATGTGACTACTATTTTACCTAAGCAATTTCAGTGTCATCATCATATAAATTAAATGTTTTTCGACTTTAACATAGACAGTTTTAGTAATTGTCAATTTAAGGGGAGAACGTGTTTTCCATCATTCCTGATGAAACATCAATATTTATTCTTGTAGAAGGAATTAAGAGTTGACAAACTTTGTTTCTTTTTTTTTTTGATATCACAGTAAATATTTTATGTATTAATAGACAGGATACAAATCACAACTAGACAGATGTGAGAGCTCAAGACAAATGTGAGAATAAAGAATGCAATACAGAAATGAAAGAAAAGGTGAAATGCTGGGAATTCACATCTTCTTTTCTCTGACTTGCATTTAATTATAAAAACAATCAAGAGGTACTTCAGAAATCATTCTTTCCATGGGTTTACTGGACACTCACCTAAACAGATTCTTTTTTTTTTTTTTTTTTTTTCCTCAGTTATGTTCATAATAGTTCAAAAGGGTCAGAGACAGAAAACACTGTTTGGACATTTAACCACTTCTTGGGTAACAGCACTGTTCTGTAAAACCTTACATAGCTTTTTTTTCTGCCCTACTGTTAAAAACTCCATGTCTTTTGGGAAATATTTCATAACATAAACCATCTGGCATGGAATCATTAGGGTTCAATAAGACCTCCAAGATCCAGTCCAGCCTTCAGCTGAATACCACCATGTTCTCTGGACCATATCATGGAGTACCACATCCACTCCTTTTTTGAACACTTCCAGGGATGGTGACTCCACCACTTCCTTGGGCAGCCTATTCCAAAGCTTGGCCACTCTTTTCACTGAAGAAATTTTCCCTTATATCCCACCTGAGCTACCCTGGTGCAACTTGGGGCCATTTCCCCTTGTCCCATCATCAGATGCTTGTCCCATCTTGACACTTTTCAGGAAATTGTAGAAGGCAATAAATTCATCAAAACCGTTTATTTCTCTTAATTTTGTGTAGGTTGAATCTGTTCTGCCTCTCATGTCTCCATTCACAGCTGTTCTGTTGTATTTATGGTTCTTCCCTCTGTTTGATGCTATTTCTACCCTGTTATTTTCAGTGTGTGGTTAGCCACCCTGAAAATAAGTAACAGTTTTCACTGTTAATAGCTGTGTAGTGGAGTTAAATATTGAGAGAATTTCTTGGTGTGAATTGCAGAAAAAATCAGACCAATAATGATACACATCCACAACCATCTCTTTGAGCAGATGTATCTTCAGAGCAGGTTTTGAAATCAAAACATAATGGATACCAAACAGAAACATATCAAACTCCTCAGACTGATGTCCTCAAGTTTGTTGTCTCTGATCCTGATAAGAATAAGCCATCACAAGTAAGAATTAATTAAAATTTATCTCTAAGGTGGATATGGAGCTGGAAAAAACCCAAATTATTTACACAAATTTGTTATATTTATCTGTCTGTTTTTATGATGTGGTCAGCTTGTTTGAAGCAAAGAATCTGTAAAAAACTTGAAAACAGATAGTTTAAGTAGATATTTCTTTGACATTTTTATCCCACAGAACCCCCTACTAGAAATGCAATCTATTTCATTAAAGTTCTGAACCACAGAAGCATAAAATGATGTTGGAAAAAAACCCCATAATACTCACCAGTGTTTGTAAATGACTAATGCTGTGAGGAATACTTCCTGTCATTTTCTGCTTGTGAAGGAGACTGAGGGGGATTACTTCAGATAAAGTGTTAAGCCTCTCTACATGGACTACAGGTCTGATGCAGGGAGTGGTATTGAAGGAAATATTTAAAGTATCATAATGGCTTTAGTGACAGTTTCTTAAACTCATGCATATAGAACATTTCATCTTCTCATAAAAGCCTTTATACTCTGAAATCATGGGTTTGAAGAAGCTTATTTGTCCATTGTGTTTACAAATTATTGACATTTTAGTCCAATAACATTTAGCATCTTCACTGCACTCATTAAATTTCTTCCAGTTAATTTAAATATTTCAGTGCAGCTTGAAGCCATGCTGAATATAGTGGTAATTTCTTGCCTGACACATCCATTTTGGTGAAGCTGATCAGTTTTTGAAAATAAGATCATCTGAAAAAACACAGAAATAGCTTGATTTTGTCTTCAGTTTGAGCACTACTAATTTCCATCAAATTAATGGAATCTTATTTTAATAATTATTATCCTTAATTTTCTTATAAAGAGAATTACCAGGCTCTCCGCAGTTTTGTACCAGTACCTCTGAATATACCCTATAGGCTAGGAATGTCTTGATTACTATAAATATTTATTTTTTATTTCTAACCAAATATGCCATATTTCAGAAAAGAGGTAAACATATTGACTTCATGTTTTCTTATCACTGAATGTATAATAATATTTTTTAGTATATCCTGGCTCCTCACTTATGGCAAAATTCTATCTACAATAAAATATTTCTTTTTTGAAGAACCTACAGTTTGAATATTGTTTATTGTTCTCAAAACCAGGACTTGTGTCTTCAACTGTTACAGCCATTCTTTTATAAACTTTTGTATCATTTCAGTGGCTTTAATTTCATAAGAACAAGACACCAAAGAAGTTTTAACCATGTTTAATATCTTTTTGTTCAATTTGCCTGAAAAATAAAAGCTAGAGTAGGAAATTAGTTCAAGATATCTGACTTACACTGCATGTTGTGTGATTTTAGGAAATTAGCCAATTGTCATGATAATATCTCATAGAAATATAAGAAATTAAATTTTGTGTAGTTTTCTAATAGTTTAAAAAATTTCAGCTTATGTATCATGAAGGCATCTACAGAAAATGTAAGACTGCAGAGCCATGAATTTCTGCGCTAATAATTGCTTCTGGGGATGATCTGGTGTAAATCTTGAGAACTTGAGAAGCTGCCCTGATGTGTTGGAGGGGACTCCAATGCTTGAGGCATCTGATTCACTGACACCCTCCTCTGTCTCCTACCTTGCTGTAAAAAGGAAACAAGACAAATCTTTTTGCTTTCTCTTTTCTCCAGGCCCCAACTGCTGTTAAGACTGGCATGAAAATATTACTGACAGACTGGTAAGTCCTTTTAAGTTGTGATATTTTATATTTTCAGCTTATGTTGTTTGAATGGTTTTCTTGGACTGTCCTTTAAGACCATCATGATGTGCAGTTTAATTCAAACAATGATTTGATTCATTGAACTTTCAATTAGGTTTTCAAAACCAAATCATTGCTATTGCAAGTGGGTGTTCATATTGAAGGAAAGTGATTTTTTTTTACCATTTTCTTTTGCAAAATAACTTGGTTTTAAGTCAATTGAGCAGTTCTCTGAACATGTTGGAGATGAGGCAACAAGTTCTCTCAGTGATGCAGTTCATCCATCATTCCTAAAACTCATACTCTGTGGTGGCACAAGTATATATGATTTCAATGGTATGGTACAGACACAGAATATCAAATCTGATGTGTTTTGGAGAAGTTGTCAAGGGATCAGGGTGTTTTCCAGGAGCATGTTCTCTTCCATCCCAGACAAAGAAAAGAATTCTATCAACTTCTGTCGTGGCTGGGTCATTCTGCTTTAAAGCTGACACAGAAAAGTTCCTGTGTGTTAATGTAGTTATTTGTTATACTCATGATGATTTGAGAGGCTACCTAGAACAGAGGCCAGACAAGTTAAAGGAATAAAATAGGTATTCATTAAAAGGCTTTCAAAGGATACACGTTGGGCAGTACAAGAGCCCAGCCATGGCTCCACCCAAGATGGACTCAGAGTCATGAGTTTTCACACTTTTATAAGTTTTACTTCATTTACATATTGGGGTTAATTGTCCAATTACAGCTTCAGGTTGTGAAGTCCCATCATCCCAGATTACTCTCCTGAATTCACTGTTTATACTTTTTGAGCCTTGAGCCTTTGACACTTAAGCCAAGTGTGTTTGGTTCTTGGGCTGGAAAAGGATTGTTTTGTCTAAACTGTGGGGAGAATTTGCTAACACTGTATATGAAGTTCAGAGTTACTTAGTAATGCAGTAAAGAATCTGGAAAATATGAGGGTAAAACTTAAGGCATCACTCAACCATACGTATTATCTCTAATAAAATTTTTTTCAACTGGAGTTAGCCCTGAGGGATTTTGCCATTTATCTTCATACAGTTTTATTTCTATGTTGTATATTGATGTAATGAACAATAAACGATCAAACTGATATTTTATTATTTGACAGAAACAACCTTTAAACCATTAGCTAATAACATATCTAATAATCCACAAACATGTGAACCAATTATTTTTGCAGGTAAATTAAAAATACAGTATGTTACCATTCCATGGTACAAAGATACTTATTTTAAGCTGTTCTTGTACCTATAATATGAGGTATTTATCATTTTGAGGTATTTATCATTTCAAGGGATTAAGTAAAAAAAAAAATTAAATATGCTTTGCAAGGAGAATTAATCAGATAGTCTTGCCTATAAATTCTTGATAAAATATTTGCATCAAAAAGCACTATGTGTTCTTCCTGTGAAAAATGCACTCTCTAGGAAATGGATTTTATAGAAGCAAAACAGACACAATGTTTTACAAAGAACTTGGCTTTAGTTCTGTGAAATTGCCACAATTGGAGAACATTTTTATTTGAAACTTTTATTGTTTTGTTGACTATTTTAGAGCTCTTTTAGTAGTGAAATGATTGGTGAAGCAAGTCAACCAAACCAACGGAATAAAATTATATACATGTTAAAAAATACACTAAGGTGAAAAGGAAAGTAATATAGATGTGTATACTAATGCACAAAGAAATGCCATCAGAAAGATGCTCATTTTATCATTTTTTCCATTAAGTTTTGCATTTCTACAGAAGAGATTGCAATCTTAAACTCATCTTGAGGAAAGATTATGTTCATATGAAAACATTAAATGTTAACAAGAATGGGTCCTCCCTATGTATTTTTATGTGTTATCTTTCTGTTTTTCTAAAAGCAATCATTATGACTGAGCAATATCATAGAGGTGAACAGAATTTTTTTGTCTTACACTGTGCACAGACCTAGAGCTGCAAAGTATTTTCCCTTGTGGAAGTCCCAGGTGAGCAGAATCCTATTTTCTATGCTGAGGAGGCAGCTGTAGGAAATGTCACAGTTCATTTTGGGGAAATCACACCCCTGACCAGAAATCAAATCAAGCAGTGAATAATATAGTATTATTGGCCTGTTCTCTGCCTCTCCAGACTGCACTGTTCACCTTCATTTTATAGACAGGTACTGGGTCCCAGTGCAGCTCTGGTACCTATATATGAGGAAGATGGAAAACAACTTATCAAAGACGAGGAAGGAACAGAAGATATTGCTAGAATACAAAAGTTCTTTTGAAAAAAGCAATGTTTATGTAAGAACATTACACCTTATTGTCATTGAAGAACTTTTAGTACCTGATTAGGTGTCCAAAACTAGATGTCACAGATTATCTCCTGTAAAATTGTTTCCATTCAGCATAATTTAGAGAAATCTATGGTAGAACATCATCCCAGTTCTGTAACTTCTCCTTACAGAACTAGATTTCATGATTCATCTGTGTAACTAAACTAGAAAGTATCTAGACTGAGCCATATACTTTGTCATGAATTGTGTGCTTCCAACAAGCATCCACCATGGTCTGAAGAACATCATAAACCACAGGCTAGTCTAATCTGGAAGCATGGTTGAAATTATCCTATTTTACCACAGAAAATAATTCAGCTCCATGGAGCAGTGTGCTGTGCAGTTTGGCCTCAGCAGTGACAAGCAGCCATTGATCCATTGTTTAATTGATGGAGATGTACCCATAGGTATGGATTTAGTTAAGGGGTCAGAGCCTGAGTCTAGTCCTACCTTTGTCAAACATTTCTGTTATATCTCTGCTCAAATAGTTCTAATTGTATAATTTTGATAGAAAATACTGTAGGGCTCTGCCAATAAATTTGGTGCAACTAGGTAAACATTTCAGATTTTATCTCATTAATTTTTGTAGAGTTGCTTTATGCTACTGCTTATGTCAGCTCTTGAAGCAGAAAAAGACTATTCCATATGATAAATTAAGCCTGGATCCATTTTGACTAACATAGAAATCTAAGTGAGGAGTAAGTTCTTTTCTTAGCTAGTTTTAGCTACTTAGCTTAGCTTATTACAAAAACATCTCCAGAGAACAATTCATTCTACCTCTGACATCAATGACATTGGAGTTGTCCCTCACTCCTCACTGCCGTTCAGACAAATAGAATGATTCTGAATTCTTCAATTAAAACCACTTCTAAGCCTGACAGAGTGATCTGCTGACTTGGAGCACGTTAATATATTCATAAATGCTTACTGTTACTCAGTTTCTATTCTATTCTATTCTATTCTATTCTATTCTATTCTATTCTATTCTATTCTATTCTATTCTATTCTATTCTATTCTATTCTATTCTATTCCAACATTATTAGCTTTGTACACCTCTCTTAAGGCATTTGTAAGTTCATGTTGGAAGAGAAACT
The DNA here is from genome assembly GCF_029582105.1 of Oenanthe melanoleuca. Taxonomy (NCBI): domain Eukaryota; kingdom Metazoa; phylum Chordata; class Aves; order Passeriformes; family Muscicapidae; genus Oenanthe; species Oenanthe melanoleuca. The sequence continues at coordinate 31,571,343 of NC_079333.1, read as the reverse complement.
TGTGCATTGTCTCAAAGTGGATTGACTTTCAAGAATTATATTTATTTCCTCATTTTGTGTCGGGGCAGTGTTTTCTTCAGATGACTTAATAACTGAAAAACACTTTTTGATACCATACTATAGTAATTCATCATATGCAATGTGAAAAAAGAAAAATTAAAGTTTTCAAAACATCACTGATAGAATTTCAGAGTAAAATATTAGAAAATATTTGCATATCAAGAAAAGATTAAAATTTGCAACTGTTTTTACTGGGAGACTCAGGATTTTATAGCCTTCACTGATATTTTTCAGAAACAGAGGGAACTACTTTTGTGGTCGAGTCTTAGTTTTCCTGTATTAATTCTGGACCATCCAAGTCCTGTGTTCTCTCTGTTTTTAAATTATTTTATCCACTAAAGTATATTCTACATCTCTATCTCTCCTTAATGTTTGCCAATCTTTTGTTCAGTTTTTGTCCCTTGGTGAAAGCCTTGAGCAGTTTCATTCCTAACAATTCAAAATAAGAACATTTTAGTTTAGATAATTGCCAAATAAGTAAACAGGAGCTCAGGCACTCAATAAAAAAAAAAAAAAAATCAGGTGGGCAGAGACTTCTGGAGATCATCTGTTCCAAAGCTGTATTTAGCTCAGACTAACTTCCAGGAAAAGTTTGGTTGCTCAGCATTTTTTTTTAGGTGAGTTTTTCTTATCTTCAGGGATGGAGACACTACAACCAACCTGGACAACCTTTTCCAGTGTTTCATCACTCTAATTATGCACTACTTTTTCTTTATAGTTAATTGAAATTTCTGTGGTTCACCTTGTTGATATTGCCTATTCCTCTTCAGTCTTTAGGTAGAATCTGATTCCACACTACTTCCAGTCTCTATAACCTAGATATCAAAATAGTTATCACAAGCAGCTTTAAAATGCCTTTTCCAGGACAATGTGCTATCTCTTAAGATCCACGTGCAGAGATTTTATTTATAAAAGGAACGAGGTGATTTTCTGATACATCTGCAAGCACCTGTGAACAGGAGTTATAGGTGATGAAACTAGATGAGGGATGATAATCATAATCATTTTAACCTGCTGAAAAAAAGCAATACTGAAGAATTATCAAGTCAATATTATGACATACAACTTTCTGATTCTCAAGTTGACTTTATAAAGTTGTCAACCCTACATAGTACATTCAAGAAGGAAAATATAATAAATCAGTAAGCGACTCAGAAGAGATGGATTCAGTGCTGTCTGTGCATTTGTAAATCTGTGTTAGTGGTGGAAATAGATTTTATATCCTGCTGCTTCTTTGTTACATCTACAATCACTAGTGGAAAAAGAGTAGTTGTTAGGAGTGTCTGGCCTAAAAAGTGATAAATGCTGAGTCTTACCCACAAAAAGCAGCAGCAAACAAGTCTATTGATCAATATACATGAAATGGTGTTTACAGTACGAAGTGGAATAATATATTCTGCAAAAGAGATGATACCAGCTTTACCTGGTGCACTTATTGTGCTAATTTCAAAGAAGCAAAGATAGTTGATGTGCAGATGCAAACTGCATTTGGATAATAGGATGGTCTGCTTAAACTTCATTGTCATTTTTGGAGCAGAGCTCTTTGAGGCAGTATCTCTGTCCCTGCTTTCTGGGGCTAAAGTCATAAAGGCCCAAGATAGGTCCTCTGCACTTTATTTTGATGGGTTAGATGACTATGGTATTTGAGGTAAATGCTCCTCAAATCTAAATCACAATTTCTCTCTTTCTCTCTAGCTAACTTGAAAGATCAGGGATTTTGAAAGACATCTTTGGTCTTTCTAAATATTGTTATATCTGAAAAGTTGTCTGGCTGAATATCAGTCTGAGTGATTGATATTTGACCAGAATCCATTGTCATTTAAAAAAAGTTAAGTTTCAAGTGTGTTTTAAAAATGGCTTTCTTTTCTGTAAAAAACCTAAAATGTAAATATAAATAATATTTATGAGTTTAGGATCTAGTCCAGAGACAATCTATGATGCAGCTAAGTAAACTCTCGTATTTGCTATATATATGTTTAATTTGAAATGGAATTCAACATGCTGAGAAGACAATTCAGAGAACATTAAAATTCAAGCTGCAGTTCTGTATTTAGAACTCTGCACACATACTGAGGTCCAGAAAAATTATACAGTATTTGTCTAACTCTTCTGAAGTTGATCAATATATGTGAATTACCAAGAGAAGATATAGCCCTTTGCAAGAAAGATATTCTTATGCCTGGAAATCCTGGTTGGGCTTTGGGGTCTGTTTTGCAGTGAGTTGTTTTTGTATGGAAGTTTATCTTTTTGGGATTTTCCCCCCTAGCAGATTGCTTAGGAAGCCTAAATTAGGAGTAGAGAATATTGTATTACAGAAATGCTATTTGAATGTAGGGTCTTAGTATCTCATTAAGTAATAAGTTCTCCAGAGGAGACAACCAGTGGGAAATCAAAGTTACTCGAGGTTGATAGGATAGAGAGCAGATGAGGCTCAAAACTCCTGAGTCCCAGTCCCAGCTGCTGCTGCCTTTCATGCTGTTTCACTTTCAGTTGCACAACCAGGAATCTTCAGGACTTATGCCTCTAACACACTGGGGAAAGATTTGTAAAACAAGCAACAGAATTAGGAACAACCACAAACTGGAAAGTAAACAACTTATTATGGATGGCTCTTGGATATCCAACAGGGGGTAGGCTTCCACACAATAAGGCTTTAAACAAAATTTGAAATTGTCTGGAAGTCACCATTATTCATACACTGTTAATGAGTATAATTTATGATAAAGCACAATGACACAGCATGAGGGATGTTGCCTAAGGCAGCAACAAGCCTTGAGATGCTTGAGTAACAAGGTAATTGTGGTGCAGCTCAGTGTTTGTGATAACAAATCCTGATCTGCTTTGATTGTCCTGTGCTATGAAAGAACAAAGAACATTGAAATGATAGACCCACAAGACACTGTGATTGTAGGGTTTGTGTGGTTTTTTCACAACATCCTGTCCATAATTTCTTTCATATCTGTTTGAAAGAGTCACAAAAACATATTCACAGTAATAGTTATATTTTATCTGTGTTTAAAATTGTTTGGTGCCTAGTGTTACACCTCTAATATGGAAATAAATCCAGGAAAGAGGTTTTCCTCCTGGTGGCTAATTTTTAAGTCTTCCCCTGTGGTCTTTCACATTCCAAAGTGTGATTTTTGATTTAGAAGAGATTTCTAAGTAATGCCCATGCTATAAAAGTAACCCACAAATCCTGGTCCATTGGTAGGCATGCACAAAAGGAGCTATAATTACAAAGTCCAGAATGAGCACTTCTTACCATCTAGGGACATAAAATCCCACATAAACTATAGAAAATTTACTAGAAGATGGAGGAAAACATACCATACTTTAATGCATTTTTAGCAGCTCCAGATAGAGGTAACCACACTAGTTCGTGATCAAACCTGAATTCAAACAAGGTTGCTGAGAAAGAATTTTGAAAGTCCCTGGGGAGGGAGACAAGTCCAAAAATCTTGCTGAAGACAAGGTAGATGACAGCCAGGGCTGTCTTAGCCAGAGATCCAGACATATTTGCCATAGAAGGCAGTTGTTGGATAAACTCTGAGTTATCTTTCACAAATCTATGCTGACTGCTCCCAGTCACCTCCTCTTTCATGTACACTGAAATGTGTTCCAGGACTGACCTCCAAGGCCTTTACAGAGAGTGGGGAGAGGCTGATCAGTTTGTTGTTCCTTCCATTGTCTTTTTAACCTCTCTTGAGACTGGGTGAAGCATTTTTCTTTGATGCTCCTTTCTTTTTTTTTTTTTTAAATTTTTAATTTTTTATTTAATTTTTTATTTTATTTTATTTTATTTTATTTTATTTTATTTTATTTTATTTTATTTTATTTTATTTTATTTTAGTAGAATCATAGAATCATTAAGGTTGGAGAAGACCTTTAAGATCATCGAGTCCAACCATCAAACTAGTATCACCAAAATGTTCACCATTGAAACATGTCCTCCATATCCACACGTTTTTTAAACAATTCCAGAAATGGAATTGCTACCACTTGCTTGTACAATCTGTTCCAATGCTTTTGAACCCTATATCTGATTTTTTTTTCTGATATCTATGAGTGAGATCCTTCTCTCCTCTCATAGGATAGCAAGGCTTCTGTCTCAAGTTAAATTGGTTAAATAACACTTGAATTCTGGCACTCCCCAAAACTACTTTACTGAGGTGTCCTGGTTTGAAGGACAGGTGTCTGCCAATAAAGGCAGAAGCTTCTCTTTGAAATGGAGAATGTAAACCCCCTCCCTCCAAATTATTATAATTTTGAAATTAAGCTGCTCTCTGGGAATTAGAAATAACTGTTCTTTACTAGGAAAATTGAAATAGAAGTACAGTATTACAAAGAACAACCCAAAACACTGACAGAGTCAGAATGCAACCTGACACCCTGTCAGTCAGGGTGTTGGTAGCAGTCCCATTAAATGGTGGCTGCATCCTCCAGCAGTGGCAGGTGTGGTTCAGCTGAAGCAGTGCTCCTTTAGAAAGGTGCAGTTTTCCTCCAAAGGTCCAGGGATGATGTAGAAAGGTCAGCTTTCCTCTGGAATCCAGTGGAAAGAAGGTATCTTGCTGTCCAAAATCTCAGTTTTTATCCAGGTAGGAAAGGCTTTGTTCCTCCCCCTGACTGGAGCATCTCCCAGTGGGATGATGTAATTTTATCAATCATACAGTGGGACTGAATGGGCCAGATCATCTGCTGATGATATCTTCCTGGAGGGAGGATGGGTTGTGGAAAAGATAAAGATGATTCCCCCACCTGGTTTTAAAGATGGCCCATTAGCAGATGGTATGTGCCACAGAGATAAGGAATCACTGCCCCACCCGGCTTCAACAGATGGTGACAGAATACACATTTCTGGCCACATCCTGTATTGCAACCCAAGACATGAGGTAAAATAGATCAAACTTTCATTTTCCAAGTTTCACTTTCAAAAATGTTTTTGTTACATATTTTTGAAGCAGAACTTCCCCCAGGTAGGTGATATTATTATTTTTATTAATGTACTTCAACACAATGACCAGGTCACCCTTCAATCTTCTCTGCAGTGAGTTGAATAAGCTACTAAGTTTAAAAGAAAAGACAAGAAATTTGAGCTTGATTTTTAAATGTCTGTTTTGATGTACTTTAGCCTATTTCCAGTAACTTTCAATATGTATAATTTGTACAATTATTTAAATGTATTTTTCAGTTATGATGACTTTGGTAGGATGGTATGAAAAGCAACCAAGATTATAATTTGTATTAATTGGTTTTAATCAAGAATTTGTACAGACACTAGATAGGTAAGAATAAAACTATATCAATTTCTCTCTCACATGCTGCATTTTAATTATTGAAGCATTTTTCTCTATGATTTTTGTATTCTTAATACCATATTTTTATATCTAGACAATCATTAAGGGTCCCAGTAGAGATAAAAAGCCTAAAATACTTAGATGTAATAATGACCTCATGGTGACAAAGACCTCTTTGTCTAAATAAGAAAATCAGACAAAATTTGGGAGGGGAGGGGTGGAATGCCCATTTTTGTCTTCATTTCAGCTGGGGACAAAAAAACCCACCAGTTCCTAGAGTGACAATAATTAATTTGACTAAGATTATGGAGGTAGTATCTCAAAGTCCCCTTGGTATTGTCTTTGTGAAAAACCAGTCTGCCCCTTTCACTGAAATCACAAAGTTAAAAATTAAAAAAATAATCTGTGTACATTCAGAGGTATTTTAATACAGAAGGGAAAAAAAATAACCTAGTTCTCATCCTGTGTATTTGTAACACTATAAACAGACCCATGTTGAAAATAAAAAAGCTGCCTACTTACAGATAAAGGGATTAAAACAGAAAAATCTCTTCATTGGTCATTTGCATCACTCCTCAGTAAAATTAATGATTTTAAGGATCTTACTGGAAGAAAATTTAATGCAAGATTTTTATCAGAGGTAAAAGGCAGCACTTTAGCAAATAAGAATTCCAGACTGGTAACAGAGGACTGATTTATCACATATTACTCTTACATGATGAAGGCATTAATAATAACAATAATGCTATAATGCAACAAGACAAGCATAAGCTATGAATAAAAATCATATCATGTTTCAATGAGTTGGGAAGGTAGAAGAAGGTATTCAATAGACAATAGCAAAATACTGAATCTCAGTATAGGATTTGAGGGCAGAAACTCACAGGCAGAAATGATTGATTGTAAGGAAACAAAGGCCAGGAGGATTGTGATACTTTCTTTTTGATAAAAAAGAATAAACTGTTCATTTTTTAAAGAAACTGTAAGAACAATTTTACATTGCTAAGAGATGTTAGTGGGAAAATTTTAAAAATTGCTATGATAATTGATTCTGATAATTGAGTGTGTGTTATCTATTTCAGTCAAGCATCTTTAATACTACTCTGTAGAACTTTCAAAAGAAAATCAGCTAATGATTTCTCTTAGAAGCTCATGGAAACTTTGTCAGGGACTCATCTCAACAGAAGATAAAACATATTTGCTATAAAACTTAAATTATCATGGAGTATTACTTAGTTGTTCATTGTGCTTATGCTGGATTAGAAACAAAATCAATACCCTTTCCTCTTAACCACTTCCTCTCTATTAAAAAAAACAAGTTATATGACATTGCCAGAAATACGAGGTGAGAATCCAGTGAAGCTGATAGAACATGTCATGGTGCTCAGATCTTATCCTGGACAGTTCCAGTGGCTACATGTAATACAGGGCCTGGCTGCAGACAGATATTACATGTCTCACTAATTAGTAAAATGAAATACACATGTAGATTTGTGTTTCATGTTGTGCCTCCATTGCACAAGATGAATGGTGATGAACCACTGCAAAAGGCTGCTGGGAAAGACTGATGCTCTCTGCAGCATCTGCTGAAAGTGGAGTTGACTTTGACCACCACATTTCTGTAAGAAGATAGAAACAAGCAGAAACCTAAGAAACTTTGGTGGGAGATCTTTGAGACCAAGACTGTTTTAGAGCATCCCATTTCAAGAAAAGAGTAGTGTGCAATATTTCAGCTCCAACAGGCTGTTACAATACCTCGTAGCATATCGTGTGTCAATTGTTTTCTCCTTTGGGAAGTGGAGCAAAAAAGGAAGTGTTTTGTGTGCCATTTTTTTAATGTTGTTCATATATCAACCATATGACCAGTCCATGTATGTGCCAGAAGAGATCACTCTTTTCCAATGTGTGTTTGACTGTGTTTTAAAAAGTTTCCCCACCCTTTCTTTAGCAAAGAAGTTCCTTGAAATAAATGTCATATCTCTAGATTTTATGCCCATTTTTTGGGCTCCTGAATACATATGAGTAAGGCAATCTTCTTCCACTGGAATGTGTTTCACCTTGCTAAACTAACAACTGAAATATGATTAATCACTTTTCCCTTGGGGTCATTTATTATGAATGGTTCATGTAGTAACTACAGAGAGCATCTTTCTAGGGTGGTGTGATAAAGTGAATGCTTTTACAAATTGGATTCTTGCTTGGCTGGTGCCTATTCCTATTACCTATGTGAAACTGCTTGGCTGACTCTTGCAGACTAATATTTTGAGAAACTGCTCCAATATTTAAAAAAAAAAACACCCTACCAATAACCGAAACCCACCAAAAGAACCAAACTAAACAAAAAAAAAAATCCCTCACCCCCCAAAAAAGAAACCAAACTCAAAACAAAAAAAAAAAAACAAACAAAAAAACCCACTCCAAGTTCCTCAACAACCAAAAGTTTCTGTACTATATGCCAGTCTCAAAACAACCTCCCTATCCACTGCAGTTTATATTTGCAAAATATAAGATGACCTAAACAAGAAAATGATGCAATGTAGTCTCAGTAAAAGTTTTGTTTTTTTTGAGTGCTGCTTAAAAGCATTTTCTAATACAGAACACTTTGACATGAAGCATGACTGTCAAAGGAAAACATTTTCTTTTATGGACAAAAACAAGAAGATGAAATTATACTTCTGCCCCTAAGACATTGCAATAGAAAAGAAACATGCATGCCTGCAAAACCAGTTTATTTAAACCAAATTTCATCCAACTATTAAGAAGTTGTCTTTGCATCCGATGGATGTGATGTGTCCATTGTGATAAGATAAATCTTGAGAACCAGTACATTAAACATCTATAATTTTTTGTATTTTTTTCTTGCAACTCTTTTTTATTTTTGAATCACTATCTTCTTAGCTTTTATTTTTGTTGTTGGAATAAATTATCTCAGTCACAAAACCCCTGAATGGTTTATTCAGATGTGCTGAAGGAGACATCCATAGAACCAGCTGGGAGTAGTGCACCAAGCTGGACTGTAGCAAAGGGGTAAAATGAAAACTTTTGGGAGAGTTTTTTTCTAGATAGTCTCTTCATGGTCATATTGCTGTAACTGTTTAAAATGTTTCCTCAGACTATTACAATCTTTGTTTTTGATGCAGTGACTAAAACACAAATTCCAGTACCTGTGGCCTTCATTCTGAAGTAATTCAGTTTTTGACTGAGGGGAATGAAAATAAAAATCAGGGGAAAAGTGTGAAAAACATTAAAATTATGCGTCTAAAAACCACTTATATTTGTAATCCCCCCAAAAAGTTTTCATATAAACAAATTCGTTTCTCCTGCTATTTAAACTGTAAACCTGAAATGCTGTATTGTATTAACTGGAGTAAATTTTGAGCATAATATATGTCCTTTTAGTTTGTCATGACCTTACATAGATTTTATTTACATTTCTTAAAAAACATCAGCACTTAAAGCTCTTTAGTAATAGCAAACAGAAACATTCATGCACCAAATGTTGTTAAAATACAGCAAAGATGTGTGTTGACTATCACATCACATCATATTTTGTATTTAAAAACCTGATTTTGTGTTTTCCTTTGAAATGAAAAGTCCTATTAGTGGATTCCCAGGCTTGCTGAGCTGAAGGATCTTTAAGTCGCTCTGAGGAGCTGGCTTGCTGTGAGTGGCAGTGCTGCAAATACAGGTTTATGTTGAATTAGCACAAATGCAAAGTCAGTCTGTGCAGAGCAGTGGTACCTCTAATAATTACCCAATGTGACAGGAAGAAAGTACACTCTAAAGGTATTTGTTATGAAACTCAGAAATATGTTAAAAGTTTACTCAGCGTGAAAAAAAGAAGGATTAAAAAATACCCCACTGGTTTCAGATCCCAGTAGAAGTCTAAAATAGATGAGGCTTCCCCTCAACACAGATTTCCATTTTTTCCCAAGAACCTACATCAAACAAGTTGAAAAATGCAGGCTTCCAAGACCTGATATGAACTTAAGTAGGTTGGTTAGGGCTGCTTTGCATTGCAAAATCAAGCTTCCTCCTGGGTATTTGGCATGTTTTCTTGCAAAAAGTATCTTTTCAGTTAGAAATCTCTAAATAAATCTTTGTCCCTTGAAAATTCTTCTGCATGAATATCTTTGTAGTTAATTTACCACCCCTACTTTTATAGCCTGGTTGTATCAGTATTTCTGCAAAAAAAAAGTAACATGTGAGGTCCAAAATTAATGAATTTTCTCTGATTTTTTTTACAATGCCTTGGAATAAATATTGAAACATGTCATATATGAAAATATGTCATTAGTGAAAAAATGAACCTGTGACAAAAAGTGGATGCAGTGTCACAGGTACAAATTACAGGAGAATAATTCCTTCCCTGGATCTTCTGGATCTACTCCTGCTCTTGAAACTCAGGATGCTGCTGCTCTTTGCTGGCTCATGCCCCAAACTCAACTCTCCCACATGCAGGACTCTGCATTTGTCAAGGTCATATGGGTTCTGGTCAAAGTTCTACTATGTGTAATAAAGTTTTTCCTTTATTGACTTAAATTTGAATTTTTTCACAGTAAAATCTGCTGAAGCAGAATATATAGTGCAGCCTTATCTCATTGTTCCTAATGATTAGGTTTTTAAGTAGAAGACATGGGAAGCAAGAAAATGTAGAGCAAAATAAACAACATTTAGTGGCTGAAAAGAATGAAAATATTAGAGGAGAAATAAAGAAGTAATATAATAAACTCTTGTGAGAAGATTCTTGGAGTGTCAGATTTCTGGAAATCAACACACCAATATACAAAGATTATTCATTGGTTATTTAATTGCTGCAATATTGCCCAGGATCTTTATATAATTGTGCTTATTTAGTTCTTGGGAAAGGAAACCTGAGTAACCCAGAGGATTTTTATTTAAAACAAGGTCTTATTTATGAGACATATTCCAATTATTCCATTCTATGCAATAAGAGATACATTTCATCAACTGCTTGGGTGAGCTGTATTTTACCCACCCTGCATGTAGTACCACACATTCCATCAAGGTCCCTCAGGCATGTTTTTAATGCCAGCTCTGCCTGCAGTATGGAAGCAAAAAAAACAGTTAAAACTAAAAACTTAGCATAAAAAGAAAATCAGGAAACTTACTGGATTACTCTAGACTTTCAATGGCATTATAGGTATAGTGTACATTAAGATTAGGAAAAGAGCCTGTGCACAAATAATCACAAACAAGTTGCCTGTTTTGATAAAATCCATTAGTAATTTTTATTGCCTTTCTGCAAGCACACGTGGAAGTAAAGCAGCTTTTCTGAAACCCTTATAGAAACCTCACACAAAAGTTCAGATAGAGTTGATGCAAGTAGAACTGTAAGTAAAACTCAGAAAATATGCTTAAGAAAAGTTTTTTTCCTAAAGCCAAGTGTTTTCAGGAATTTGAATATTTTGTTCTACTTTGATCTGTCTGTATTCCGTTTTTTTCCACCTCCTTAGTCTCTCAGCAGGAATTCCTTTGGATTCCATTTTGCAGCACCTGTGCAAACACCATAGAACATGGTACTTGAACACCTCCTCATTCCTGGAAGTGTTTAAGGCTGGGCTGGAGCTCTTTGAGCAACCTGGACTACTGAAAGGAATCCCTGACCACATCAGGTGGATTGGGACTGGCTTATACTTAAAACTCCTTCCAACCCAAACCTTTCTGTGCTTTTGTGATTCTCTGATCCCAAATATTAGACAATTTATATGTAGAAACAAAGGGACAAAACAAATGAAGTGGACAAAAATGTGTTTTAAATCAGAGACTGGCTGCTTTGCTTCCATTTAATGCTTTCACACAAATTCCTCACTTCACATGCTTTTCCTCCACTTGGAGAGCCAACTTCCTCTCCCTCTGACTCAATTTTCCATTTGTAAAAGGAATATAACAATATTTCTCTACATCTAGAGGGTCTTGTTCACCTAATGCAGTATTACAAGGCATTTTCAGATACTGCAGCAGCAACAAATAATACAAACAGGAGTGTGATGGAGACTGCTTCATCTTGAGAATTTAAGTGTACACCTATTGTCTTGTGTTTTCCTAGGGACACGTGGTTTCCTCTGATATGATCATAAAACTGCTGATAATACTCACAGGATTTAAGAGCATTCAGTGGGGGAATTATGCAATGACAGAAGAAAAAAAGGGCTGTGGCTCCCTCCCCGTGAAACCTTCTTTATACGTAGCAGTAGTTTGCTTTTTACTTTGCCTCCAGTGGAGCATCACAAGTTATTTCTTCACCTTCTGATAAGATGAAAAAAATATTCCTTTGAAATTACCTGGAGGCTAACTCACTTCTGAATTCTCTATACTGTTCATGGGCTTCCAATAGGAGATTTTTATTCAGCTGATGATTGTGTGTATCTTGTCTTTATTCTCAGGGACAAAAAGATCTGAAGTTTCTCTGAACACTTTGCTGTTGCCAAGGTGATAAAACACCAGCTCAGAGATTAATGGTTTGTCTCTTGGTGCATGTGTTTGAGAGAGGGTCTGAGTGTATGTGCTCACAGACACGGGATTTTTAGTCAACAGACTTCAGACACATTCAGTTTTACAAGAAAAAAATGTTATTCTAGATGATCTTTAAGGCCACTTCCAAACCAAACCTTTCTATAATTCTATCATGACATCTAAAAATTTTAGGTAGATTGTGGCAGACTGACCCCAGATCTGATTGAAGCAAGTAAATGCAAACTAACTTTGGAGTTAAAGACAGCAGCACTTGAAGGTAAACAATGTAACTCATATTTTATGTAGGTCTAAAATTAAATTTTTAGGATTCTTCTATTTCAGTGCCACAAGATGTCAGTGCAGTTTAAGCAACTGCAGAGCACTTTCAGAATGTGAACTGCAATGAAAATGGGCAACAGAAAAGAAAGAGAATATCTACAGTTAATTATAAGGTCTGTTCTCAGAGAAATGCATCTACAGTGTCTCCATGGCCTTTTACTTTTTTTTCCACTTACTTCTGGATCATGCTCTGTATAATTATGATTATAATGAACATAAATATAAAAATTCCAAATAGAAGCTACTTTATATCCCCATCTGCATTTTACTTTTCTTCTAATCCAACAGTTAATGAAAAAGCCACGCCTAAATACATTTTATTGCTCAATAGGACAGCATTTTCTTTTCAGCACGTTGAATTTTGATGATACTTTCCTAAGTTTTGCTAAGCCTTTGTGAAAGGAAAAGGAGGAGGAGGAGGAAGAGGAAAAAAAAAATCAAACCCAGCTCTCTTGTAGTAATGACACTTCCACTTCTTGTAACTAGAGCTAATATGTTTCTATTGCAATGATCCCACAGAATGGGTAGTTAATCATCAAGGAAATTCATTAGCTGAATGTCACCAGGAACCTGTGTACTGTGGCAAAGGAACAATGGACAACCATCTGAGCTTTAACTCAGCAGTGAGCTCCCCTCAAAAAGCTGCTTTGCTCTTTATGAAATTGGGTACAAAGTTAATGGCATGATAAATGGGTGTTTGAAGTTAGTAAGCTCCTTTGACTACAAGGACAGAGCTCTTCCTGCCTCAGTGCCAGCAAATATCTCATACTGGGTGTTGTTTCATAATGTTTTTCAATTTTCACAAAAGTGGAGCAGTCACATGCAAGGCCAAGGTAGGAGGAACCTCCCACTCCAAAATCAATGTTTGCATGACTTTATCTTTTGAGATACGTTTTTGCACAATGCACAAAGCAAGTAATTTGTTTATGTGTCTTGGCCCATGTCCATTTGAGCATTAGTAGTGCTTAAAATGCTTTTACTGCTCTCATAGACAGTTTGGGAACTTTGCAAAGAATCTTTTTCTTTTTTGGAGATTAAGTGCAAACATATATGTTTCAAAGCCACCTTATGGACAGCACACAAGGGCTGACACAGCTCTGAAATATAAGTATAAATCTCAGCCTGAAAAAAAAAATCAACAATTTAGGAGCAGAGATGTGTGAAAGAACAGCATTTGGATGTGCATGTTGGGAACTAAATGAGGGCCCTGAACAAAAAGGGTTGATTGCAGGTGCTTGTGCCTACCCACAGCCTGTTTCTGTACAGACAATCTGCTCAGGCTTATGAGGGGTATTTTTGTGTGTTCAGGCTGATGCAGTGCTAGCTCTCCACCTGTGCCCATCTTGATGAAGTTTAAATGCCCCCAGCTAACCTCTGAGCTGCCGCTGCCATCCCTGGCAAGGAGAGCACCATGGAACCCCTTCCAACCAGAGCAGTGAGCATCAGTCATTATGCCTCATCATTCTTAATTGGGACCATTCCCAAGGAAAAGGTAACACTACCCTCTTGACAAGTCAGGATTCAAGTTGTATTCAATACCCTATTCCCCTCCTGCCTCAGTATTGTATTTATAGAAAAGTAAAATCAGCATGGGGCAAGAAACTGTAGGGGAGGAAGCGAGCTCTTGCTTCATATCTCACTCAGCAGCTGCCAAGCCTTGCATGAGAGTCACAGACAGCCCCAAAATACTACCCAATATTTCCCTTGCCCATTCATTACCTTTTCTTTTCCTCCAAATAAAAAGTGGAGAAGTAATTTGTTTACAAGCCACATTCTCTTTTTCTCTGCTGGGTGCTTCAGATGCCAGCATGAGAGAAGAGCAGGAGGATTTGCAAGCTGGCCAAGGACCTGCTGCACAAGCCTCTGCTGCTGGGGATGTCTGCATGGAAACAGGGCATCCAGCAGCTGCTTTCACAGGCTCAGAGCTGCCCATGCAGAGAAATGGCCACAGCACAGCAGAACAACCTCTTGTATTGCAGCCTGCACCTTTCCCCATCTTCAAAATAGATGGGTGTCTTTTGGGGGAGAGTTGTTTTTGGCTTGAAACACACATCACGCTGCAGAATGTTTTGGGAGACAAAAGGAATTTTTACTCACTAAAATAAAATCTGTGTGGAAAGTAAAAACTGATCTGGACTAGCAACATCAGAGCAGAGACTGCCTTATCTTTGTATCTCATCAAATTTTAAGGTGAGATAGCTAAAGGGAGCTAGTCAACTAGTTTGATAAACATAAAAATAATTGCACTGTGTTTTTGTGAACTTTTCTGTTTTATTAGCTTCCAACCCTGATGACACCTGTTGTTTATTCTATAAATAAAATTGTCTCTGATTTGGAGTTGCATGGAGCATTTGGGATTATTCATTTTTCTATGCCTGGAGCAGTAATTATGCAGATGCATAGGAATGGACCTTCTTTTAAAGGTCTCTGATATGATATTTACAATCCCAACATAAATCAGCCTCTTACTAGTAGAGAAGGCAATAACAGAAAAAAAAAAAAAAAACTTTTGTAAAAGAATTATTTTCCCTTCACACTCCTTATCAGAATAATAGCTTAGGTAGTATCTGACCTGTATGTATTCCAATATGGCTTGATTGGCTGATTTCAGCAGTCAGCAATAAATGTCTGGTAATTTGAATTCCTTTTCTGCAGTCCAGGATTCTGAAGCCCTTTCTTTTTGTTTAATTCTGCTGCCAAGATTTTAACTTCTAAAAATATATGAGGAAAATGCAATGAGAGCCAGAAAAATTAGTATAGTAGTGAATAACTTGGAAAACACTCCCACTCCAACATTATATAAATATGTGTTAAATTATGGCAGTTATGGGAATAAATTTCTGTGGATAGCCTCAAAAGCTATAAAACAGACTATTTGCTTTAAAACCCAGGAGAACCTTCTGAATTTTCTGATTTTGTCATATTGCTTAAATGCAGGTGAATGAACACTGTTCATTTCCAAATGAAAATCAATTTCTTATTTTAAAATGTAGAGTTTGACAGAGGTCATAGCTTTGAAAACTGTGACTAAAGAGTGTAACTTTATTTTTCTTCATGATGCAAACTTTCTACATTATTTGTAAGAAAACATGCAGAAGACATTTTTCAAAATGACTTTCTTTATAAATATTTTTTCTAGTTGCAATATATCACATCATTCCTCTTATATCCAAGTGATTTCTTCTAATTTATGTTGCATAGAACATTACTGTAGAAGGTCACTTAAGAAATTTAACTTCAAGACACCCTTCTTTGGAAATTTTTGTGAGAGTTTGACAGCTCACAATATATTATTGGTTTACTGGTTTATTTTCTTTACACCAGGAACAATTGTCATTTATCTATTTCAAGCTGTAATTTATCTGTTCCACTTCTTTGCTTCACTCTCAAAATGAGAGATGACAACCTTTTGCACTTATCTGGGAGACTGAAACAAATGCTAGCTTTACTGTACTAGCATTCATAAAATTGTAGGAATAATTAGTTCCTATTTCTGTGCTACAGAACAAGCCAAAATTGGTGCTAGGTTATATCAGTTCTTATAATAACACCAGCTTAAATTGTATCACACTGAAGACGACTTGAAACTGCTAAAATAAGTCACTTGAGTATTTTCCCACATCATCACCACCATCTCTATCTGTTTATATGGATTTTTATCAGAAAGTAGAGCAGCTACTGAGATCCTGGCTGTAAGGAAGGGACTTAAACTTCAGAAGGAATTATGCAGTGCTCAGGCAGCCCTGAGAATCAGGAAAGAAGAGATATTATACAGACATCTGTTTGGTCTTGAAGCAATGTATTACACACAGTTTGGTCAAACCCTCTGTGTGTGTTTGTGCATGCACTTACATGAGTGAAGTATTTTGCAGGGATTTATGTTACATTAGTCAGCTTTTCTGTCTTAAGCTTTTTGAGATGCAGGATGCCTTTTCTGACACTGTGGATAATAGATCCAAGGGGGAAATCTACAGCTGGAGGAGAAACAAGGGTTTAGTCTTGTGCCTAACAACACAGCATATACAGAAGATGAGCTTTGGGATGATAATGGGTTTTGCTATTTGTGTAGGAATATTTAATCTGTGCACTTTGTCTGCCTCCCCCACTGACTAGAACACCAGTGTATAGTTTAGTCCTGGAGACACAGGAGAGGCTATAGGAAGGCTAATTTCTTTCTGTAAGCCATTTTGTCTTTGGAAATATATTTTAGTCCATTTTTCATCAAATAGACCAAAAAGTTGAATATTGTCATACAAGTTTGATGTTTCACTTCATTTTGGTATTAGCCACAAGATATTGTGGCTTTTCCTAAAGGGCAGACAATCCCCATAATCTTTGCTCATGCTCTAATACACTGTGTCATTACTGTGGACCTCAAAAGCACAGCAATTTCTGTCTGAACTGTCCTGAATCTCACCCATTTCACTTCAAGCCCATCAGAGAATATAAGAAATAAAAACTGATCAGGCTCTTGTGGAGTGACCAAAAGGCCAGAGATACACTATTGCTATCCAAACTAGAATGCAGAATATTGATTCTACTACTGTGTTAACATATTGAATTAGCATAATATCACGTATATAAATGAATACAAGTTTTCAGCAACAGGTAGATATATTAAGTAAGCCATACACATATATATGTATGTGTGTATGTGTATGCAAAACTGCATAGAGATTTGCAGAGACATGAAAGCATATTCTTAGAAACATCTTCAGAGCTCTGTATTAATTGGACTACTTTGGTGTCTGCAAGTTATTTGCAAAGTACTTTAAAGTGAGATCATATTTATTATTCTTCACTGACTCCAGAGTCATCTTGTTAATTTCTTTAGCAAAAAGCAGGTTTTGACACCTGAATGTCACATGGTTTGTTTTTCTTTTTTTTTCTTAGGTTATGGTTGATTTTCTTTTGTTTTTCCCAACTGGCAACCCTGCAAGCTTGGATCAGGATCTGATCAGTAGATGTTAATGAAGCAGATATTTTGATTCTATTTTGTTTATATGCCAATAAAATTAAAGAAAATTTATTTCCTTGGTGGCATAGCAAAACAAAACACAGCAAAAAAGAAATACCTTTCTTATTAATTTTAGTATTTTTATACTAAAGGAACATAATCATCACAGTTGGGTAATATTATGTTCATTTAACTAATCCTATTTCTCTTGTAGTCAAAACAAAAACTGATTTTTTTTTTTTAATTGAGATAGACTGTTTAAAATCAATTTTTCCAAAAATGAGGATGGCCTAATAAACTCTCCTATATGCTGTATCTTGGTAAAATTAATGTTGAATAACATTTACTTTTAACTTTGTAGATGGTAAAATGATCTGATGGATTTTAAGAAAAGATGGATTGGTAAAAATATTGAATTTATAGTTTCATCTACACTTCTGTTAATGCATTGGTAGAGTGTATAAAGTTGTAAGAGTAGATGCTAGGAATAGGTTATTAAACATACTCTCTGTGGGTCAATAGTCCATCAATAATTCAATATATAATTTAGAAGTATGATTATATTCAATATGTTACTACTCTTTGCTACTTTGTTTCAATAATATCTTAAGATTCACAGAAAGATAATTCAATTTATTTATTTATTTGGGCAATCATAAATCTATCCTGTGGAATTTCTCTAGATAATAGGGATATGAAATTTTGTAATCTCCAGTGCAAAAATTTGGTAGAATCTGTGAAGCACTGAACTTTTTTTACATTAGAAAAATAAGAAAGACAAAATCTATACTCATGTGAGATATTTTTTTTCCCTGGCTATGAAATATGGTGTTCAGATAACAGTTTCTTTAAGATGTCCTTCATTACCACATTACTAAGCCACCAAAACAAAATGAAGAATTGCACACACTCTGCCAGAACTGTACTGTGCTCTTATTCAATCCAGTCATTCTTTTCCAGTTGCTTTTCCTCTCACTCTCCATTATGCCCCTTCCCTTCCAACACAGCCAGTCTTCACTACTGTGGCATAATTTGCTCAAGTGGAGGAGGAGGAGTGTTCTGCCCCAAAGATTGCCAGGCTGAGGCTGACTCTGTTCAAAACATCTGTCAGCATTAAGCATAGGCAAAGTGTCTTCTCATTTAACCTCTCCACTCAATTCCAGCCATTCTAAAAGGTATGACCTTTCTGAGTTTTTCCCCAAAATGTTACATTTTGAAAGATTTTCTTGGGGCTCTTTTATGTCCTTAGAACAAATATTCTTAAAATTATTTTAACATTCTTCAAAATGCAAAAATTTCATCATAAATTTCTTCGGAACTACTAAAATCAAAGTGTATGGACGTGAGTTGAAAGAAAGATAAAGAAAGAAAAAAGAGAGAAAAACAGAGAGAGAATAAGAGAGAAACAGAGAGAAAAAAGAAGAAAGAGAAGAAAGAGAGAGAAAAAGAAAGAAAGAAAGAAAGAAAGAAAGAAAGAAAGAAAGAAAGAAAGAAAGAAAGAAAGAAAGAACCTTCAAAACAGTGATTTCTCTTTCTCTCTGGCTCTTTATGACAGTGACTGTTCACAGATGAAAAAGATTATGTGAATGATATGAAAAGTTTCTACACAGAGGGAATGTACAGATAATATGAAAGGGATTTGTCCCTGTAGGAAATTAGGTCCTATCCTGAAATAATGTTGATTAAATCCTTTGTTTCCTTTAATCTAGTCTTGCTCTCTTTGTACCAATTCTCAAAAGAATGAACATCTATTCTGCTGAAATGCTTAATCAACCTCAAAAGCAATTTTATTGCTCTGTGTATTTTTAATGCTATAAACTAAATCCTTTAAATAATAAGTCAGCAACCCAGTCACTAGATACTGGATATCTTGAAGTTATTATGGCTGACAGTGGTAACTGTAAGAAATCCAATATTTCCTCCATGAAATGATCTCTCTAAGTTTCAATTCCAAGTTCAATAGCAAGCTGGTCAGGAATTATGGCTGAAGTGCATGTGATCTTTTACCTAGTTGTCTTTGACAAACTATTTCTCCAAGACTGGCAATATGGCTTTATTTCTAAAAGCTGACTGACAAATATAAGGAGTTATTAAGAGAGTTCTTGTTCTTTTCCTCTTTCTCAGGGCTTTTGTGATCTCATGAAATACTCAGACTCCATGTTTGGTATTTAAAAATAATAAAATAATTCTAGTCAGTTCAGGATGAAAAACAAACAAACAAACAAAACAACAACAGCTAAAAAATCCCATAAAAACCCAGTCTGAAATATCTATGCAATTTTTGGACAGCCCTTGGAGAACTGTATACATATGATATATATGAACTGTATATAAGGGTCCATGCTGGGATAACTCTGTGTTTGTTAGTCAGTTTATACCACATTACTGTAAATAACTTGACTCTGAATAACTTGATTTTAAGTTATATTATTGTTCTCTAAAACCAGTTGGAAGGAACTTGTTTCTGTTTGTCTATTTGTAAGATCTTCTCTTAATGTTTCACATATTGAGACATAGAATCTAGATCTTGGTCTAGAGATCAAGGGGGCTAATTAAAAACTGTTAACAAGATGCCTGAACTCTGTATTCTCATGTGAAATTAATTCAGAGAAATATTTATTGTTTGTACAATGCTGTGTGCTGGGAATAGACCACAAGAAGCCTTTCTGAGAAAGAGATTGCATTCATTTAGTGCTGTAGCTGTGTTGTGTATTGAATAAAAAGGTGTATTTTTTAGAAGCACCACATGATGTTTCACTATAGTTCATTGCTTTGATTGTTTGTAGTTATTATTGCTAATATTATTGGCTAGGTTTCAAAATATTTTTCATATTAAAATACTTTTATTGCAGAGACGTGCCATGTTATCAACTCTCTTGGCTTTTTGAGAAGTTTGTGCGTCATTATTTACTTGTTCTTTCTGTCACTAGCCAGTAAATGGCTTTCAGATGTTGAAACTCTTGTTGAGATCAGATGGTGTCAACAGGTTTTACCTTGATGTCCCTGGCGTTCAGGAACTTCAGAATTATTCCTCTTGGAGAACAGCCATGAAATTCTCATTGAAACATTGTGTTAATTCAGAATCCCTGAGCTAATAAAAAGAATTGAAAGTGACATTTGAGAATATTCTATTACTTCCACTGTTAGGCACCTACCTTAAAAACATATGCAAATGCACTTAAACCAACCTTCAGTGTAAAAACCTTTCTCACAGCATTCTCCTGGAGAAACTGGCTGCTCATGGCTTAGGTAGGTGTACAGTTTGCTGGGGAAAAGTCTGCCTGAGTGGCTCAGGGAGTAGTAGCAGATGGAGTTCAATCCAGTTGGTGGCTGGTCACAAGTGCTGTTCTGTGCTTAGTACTGAATGTCTTTATGTCTTTACTGAAACTTTGGGTGACAGGATCAAGGGCACCCTCAGTAGGTTTGCAGATCACAGCAGCAGAGGTGGTAGTGTTGATTTGCTGGAGGGCAGGAAGGCTCTGCAAAGACAGGCTGGACCAACAGGCTGAGTGTGATGGCCTGAATTTCAGCCATCCTGAGTGCTGGGTCCTGCCCTTGGGTCACAACACCCCCATGCAGGGCTACAGGCTTGGGAAGGAATGGCTGCAGAGCTGCCCAGTGGAAAAGGACCTGGGGGTGCTGGTTGGCAACATCTGACCTTGAACCAATGTGTGTCCTGGTGGCCAAGAAAGCCAGTGCTATCCTGGCCTCTGTCAGCAATGGTGTGGCCAGCAGGACCAGGGCAGGGAGTGTCCCCCTGTACTGGGCACTGGTGGGGACACAACTCAAGTGCTGTGTTCAGATTTGGCCTCTCAGTGCAAGAAGGACATTGAGGGGCTGGAGTGTGACCAGAGAAGGGCAGTGGAGCTGAGGAAGGGTCTGGAGCACAAGTCTGATGAGGAGCAGCTGAGGGAGCTGGGGGTGCTTAGCCTGGGGAAAAGGAGGCTCAGGTGGGACCTTACTGCTCTCTATAAGTGCCAGAAAGGAGGCTGTAGCCAGGAGGTGTTTGGTCTTTTTTCCCAGGTAACAGGACAAGATCAAATCACCTCAAGTTTCACCAGAGGAGGTTGAGATGAGATATTAGGAAAAAAATTCTTCATGGTTTCTCAAGTGCTAAAACAGGCTGCCCAGGGAAGTGATTGAATAACCACACCTGAAGGTATTTACAAGACGTGTAAAGGACATGGCTTAGTGGTGAGCTTGGTAGTGCTGGATGAATGGGTCAACTTGATGATCTCAGAGGTCTTTTCCAAACTAGCACAGTCTATAATTCTGTGATTCTATGCTCAAAATGTGCATAATTGCTCACAGACCTATACTCTACACACAAATGTGTAGTGTACTGAATTTTGTGAAATACAAAGGATTGGATTTAAAGCCTGAATGTGCCATAGAAGAATCTCTTCAATATCAGTAGATCTTACAATACACTTTATAAAAAAATGCTAGATATGGGAAAGACTGAAGTTTCTATATATCACCATGAGATGGTAAAGAACAAAATCACAGTTTGAAACAGTACATGTGACTACTGTAGAGATTGCTTTAGAGAAAATCCTAATGCACATTTCAAGACAACTTTTCTAGACTTCCCAATTGTTCCACCATTGTTCAAGTAACCAAGTCACTTAAATAAAAACCTTTTATTTGAAGTAGGACAGTTTACAGGCAATTTCATCTCGAATAAGAAAGTGTGTCTGTGCAGTTATGAATCCTATTAGAAGGGTCTACATTGAGTTTTAGAAACTATATCTCAGTGATCCCACTTAAATTGACAATTAAAGTGTGTTTTGCTTACGGCTGGCTTCAGACACCCTGTGCAATTTACTAAGTAATAGGAAAAATGTAATTTGCTATATGCAAACTTCTATTACTATTCTTTGCCAATTTAAGTTTACAACTATGAGAAAGATCATTAGTGAGGTTTTCTTAGTGCACTACAACCTTACACTTTATTTCTGAAACTATTCTGTATAGTGTCAGAATTACAACACAAATACCTTTGCATAGTTTTCTAATATGCTATAAAAATAAACATGGATTGATTTGATGTAGCATTGAGAAGATTAGGGAAGCTTTTAGAGTAACAGAGTCACATCAGCTTATAAGTTTACAGAGACAATGAGACTCATGCCTTTGGAGTATAAAAAATCACAGATGAGAGCAAAGTATATTGCCTCTCTTAAAAACATTTCCACTGTGAGAGGCTAGCTCTTTGTGAAAGCAGTCTTATTCACCTGAAAGTCACACAATCATTTATTTCTAAATTCTACATTCATGGAATCCAAAGTTTCTGATCAGCCATTTATGTGTTCCTTAGTGTGAGCCCAAAGATGATAAATACCATATTAATTATAGAGGACTGCAGTATATAAGCAAACTAAATGCTTACACTTTCTAGGCAATTTCTGTTTTCCAGAGTAACAATTCTCTCTGAATGTAAGGAAAATGAGTTACCTATTTCAGAAATTAGTAAAATAAGAGTGTTAAAATTACCACAAAAAAGCAAAAAAAAAAAAAAAAAAAAAAAAAAACCAAACCAAACCAAACCAAATAAAAAAAACAAAAAAAAAAAGCCAAAACAAAAAAAAGGTAATTGCCAGGAAATTGGAACCAAGAAAACCCCCACCAACAAAACAAGAAACCACAAAAACAAACAAACAAATCAACACCCCATTTTTTTTTTCCCATGAAACAAAGGAAAAACTGTATTCTCCCAGAAGACTTTTTTTTTGTGGATTATTTGGTCCTTTACCAATATTTTGTAAAGATTAAGAACCTTTAACACATTTTGTAAATTCTTTTATCAATGTGTCAGTAAATAATTTTCATAAGTGGAGTTTTGAAACAAATATGTGGCTTGTTTTATTATGAAAAATGTCAAACCAGTCAATACAACCTAACTACTATAGAATTGTTGTGATGGTTATGAACAGTGTCACAATTTATTTGAACTATATTAAAATATATGCCAAGATTTAATTATTATTCTGAAGCAGCTAAATTAGAATGATACATTAAATTCTATCTTCAGCCAGTGAAGAGATATGAGCACTACCCCAAAGAAAAGCCACAGTGAGAGTTGTCCTGTGGTTTCTTCTTTTCAGTGTAGCTGTAACCATGAAACTCCTTAACTTCTTACAAATACATTTTGCTGTTAGAAATTTGGTTCCTATGTCTGCAGAGTTCATTGTATTTCCATGATCAGGTATTAATCTGTTTATCAGAAGATATATACCACATCATCATAGCATGGCATGTGTTAATTTGACTTGCCTTCTTTAACCTGGTACAGTTCATAGACAGGTATATGTTACATGAATTCATGTCAAACCCTTCAGAACTAAGTGAAGAACCTGTCCTATGTCACTGAATCCTTTGGGAAGGAGCACCTTGGGAATTCTTGTAGACACCAGAAAGTCCCTGCCAAAGACAGGAGCATTACACAGTTCATTAGATTTGTGCTGTGCTAAGTGCAGCTCTCTAAAAAACCAGGATGCTGAGATATTCTTCCACCTATGCAGCTGCTGAACAGGTTTGTTACCTCCTTGCAGGCAGAAGAGTGACAGTGCAGGTGCTAATCAGGCCTGGGGGGCTGAGCAGGATAATGGTTGGCTCACCTGCTGCAATCTGACAGCTGAAATTGCTCAAAGAGTTTCAGCCCTAACAGAGACACACACTGCCAAGACAGTGCTCTGGTGCCATTTGTCTGCCAGTCTGCTTGGGGACCATGTTGTTGTTTCCCAGACTGCATGGAGAGCATGGAAAATGCCATATTTGTATTCTAGTCAGGTTCTGCTCGTTATAAAACAGCACAGAGGGTAC
Source organism: Oenanthe melanoleuca (assembly GCF_029582105.1). NCBI lineage: Eukaryota > Metazoa > Chordata > Aves > Passeriformes > Muscicapidae > Oenanthe > Oenanthe melanoleuca. The sequence goes on along the minus strand of NC_079333.1, from coordinate 31,547,391 downwards.
TTGGCACTGCAGAAGAGGTGACCCAAAGCAGCTTTCCTGTAACTCCTTGTGTGTTCCTGGCAGATGGGAAAAATAGCAAGCTCCTAAACACCATGAGAGGGTGAACTCTTGCAAATAAGACAAATTGATTTTGTACTGGAGCATTACTACTGGGAGGTACTGGCTCTGATTTCTCTGTGATTTACTGTGAGGTTTTCATTGTTCAGACATCACAGGTTCTCCATTATGCTTTAAATTAAAAAAAAAAAGAAATCTGATTTCCTGTTCTGCCACTTAGCTCTGTAGTGCTCCGTAAGTATTTCTGCTCACTTCTTTGACTTTTAGAATAACCACACATTTCACATGGTGATTAAGAGCACCAGGACCTGGGTTTTCTGTCTTTGCAAAGAGCAGGATATATTTAGTTTATTTGTCCAGTTTGGAATTTTTCTGATCTCTCAGATAATATTAGTAATTCAAAGATATTTCATATTTAGGTAACAGGGCTATTTCATAAAAAAATCAATGTTTGCTGCTCAAATTGTGAAAGATTTTCAGATATTTTTGACAAAAGAAATGGTTACATTTAGCAGTGCTATGTCAGAATAACTCATATCTGAGAATTTGGCTTAGTGGAGACAAATATTTTGAATGAGCTTTATCTCAGTCAACTTTCACCATCCAAATTGTGGATGTCCCATCAATTCTAGAGGGATTAGGATATTCATGGAGAAATTAGTATCTGGTTTTTAGAAATCCATTCTGTCGGCCATAATTTACACTGGCCATGCTTGTTTTGTTCTTGACTAATGTAATGAGAATCTTCCTAATACAGATTATGATCTTGTAGCTTCAGAAACCAGGACTACATAAAGCCAACTTCCTCTTCCTCCAGCCTCTAAAAATATGTCAGTGTAACCCAACTTCAAGAAACAGAATAATAGCATCAGTCCCAGATGGAAAGTTGGCTGCAAAAACAACAGGTGTAAAAACAAATCTAAAATTCCTGGCTTCTTCATGCTTTTTTCTTCATAATTTAGGCGATCAACACATTTGCCAGCAATATGTCTTAGTAGAAAATATGTGTTCCCAGATTAAAAAAAAAAAAAAAAAGTTAAGGAAGATAAAGAAGAAAATAAAACAGGTGCAAAATAAGAAATGGAACTTTATCAGGATCATGGCATGAAAAGGCTGTTTTCTTTTTATTTGTTTATTTTTATATCATGAAAAAAAATAGGGTCACCTGTGTCAATTATTTGATTGTGAGTTACTAAAATTTTCACTCAGCCTTGTGCTCTACAATGCATTGTATAACTTGGTATCTGTACTGCTATTTTATTCTAAATTCAGGCTAAAACCAAAGTGCTAAACTTTAACACAAAAAATGTTAGACCTCACACCAATTTTTGAGATAATAATAGGAAACTGAAACTTTCTGTAGAGTTTATATCTACATAATCTTATATACAGTCAACAGAGGTGAAAAATCTAACAGTCCAAATCCTGGCTAAATGGACAAATTTAGAGGGGAAATTAGTATTAATGCTTTTGCAACTAACAGATTTTGCTACTTTTTATAAATCCAAAGATCATTCTATTTCTTGAGTGCTTCTACCAAAGTACTATGACCCAAAATGCATCTCTAAGTCACTTTTTTTTTTTTTTTTAGAACAGATTTCTGTAATGTAGACAATTCCTTCACTGTTCTTGTATGTATTTTCTTGATTTATAAATTTTTTTGTTGGACTGCAAGTCACACTGTGACAGTAGCTTCTCTATTATTTTTCTATCCCAACAATATAAAAAAAGCTCCTCCATAGAGACAGAATTTTTTCATAGCTGCTGGTGAATAGATAATAGGATTTTCTATTTGTCATCAGAAAGGGAGTCCCATTAGGAAAAAAACCAAAAACACCAACATATGGTGGGAGGAAAGAAAAGAAAAAAGAAGTAAACAACAAGAAACAAGAAGAGGACAAACAGTCTGTATGGAATTGTCAAGAACACATACTCTAAAAATTGTCTGATCCCCTTCTTAATAGAGCAACAGGTCTAATATACAGAGCTGGAGCACTAGGTGTATTTCTTGATTATAAGGAGCCATTTGGCACATATTCCCATGATGTTCTGATGTGAAAAAATCACAGATAAACCAATGATTCTACAAGGATATTAGGTGTAAATCATTTGGTGAAGAAAAAAACAGCTCAGAAGTCTGAAAAAATTATATTTCTGCGGCAAAAAAAAAATCAATTGCAGTGTGGGAATGACTGCTGTTTATAGAGGAGACTTTTCTACAAAATAAAAGATTTGTAAGAAGAAAGGACTTGTGCATAACATCTCTGAAGTGTTGCCCCTTCCTCTTCATATTTTGTACCAAATATATGGTTACGAACTGTAAAGAAGCCACAGAGAAATCTCTGCAATGGTCCTTCATAATAATATAAAAATGTGGTAAGTCTAAGATTCCTCTTATTTAACCATAACCATCTAACAGTGAGTCCTGACTTCATAGTTTCCCTGACTTTGTTTAGCATCATATTTGTGAACTGAATATGACCCTTGAGCTCAGACCAGACCACTTTTCCTATTTCTGGAGAAGGACAAATTGCCATTATTACTTTGAACTTACTTTGAAACCCCAGCAATTCTGATGCCTAAATTGGCCAGTGTAATAGGAAATCTGGAGGCAGACTGCTTAGCATTTGGACACCTGAGCCTTGGTGTAAGGAAATCTGACAAAGATGTTCTGGGACTTTTGAAAGCCTGTCAAAAAAGAATTCAGTAGTCAAAGTATTGCCATTGGTGATTCTCAGAAAGGAAATAATTCCTGAAGGCAGATATGATAAAAGTTCCCATTTTCCTAGGAATGCCAAAGGACTTTAGATGTAGGAAATACCATAGAATGAAGATCAAAAAATTAGTCAGATAATATTTCAAAAGAGTACTATAGTAATAAAGGGCTGATAAAAACCATAAATACAGTAAAACAACAAAGACTAAAATATTTAATATCTGGATGAAATTTGAACAGGCTGGGAAGGTTAATGCCTCTGCTCTTTTGGAAGTGACATGATTTTCTTAATGTCCTCAAGTGGTCAGGGCTGCAATTTTAAAGAAAGCAGCACTTCTAGGACTAGAATGACCTTTGTGTCATGCTCACAGGAGTGATTAAATGCTCAAGATAGAAGAAAAGTTCTTGCTACTGAATTTGTTGTTGCATGAGATGCAGCATCTGGATTACTTTGCAGGTATCCTGTTTGAGTATTGACCAAGCCTGACCTTGCTTGTCCCAGGAGACTCCAAGATCATAACTCAAAGTAATATGGCCACAGGCCATCAGTACCAACACCCAGAGGATTTGACTGCCTTTCTGCTTTTTGCTTGGATGTGTTTTCTTTTACATGTTGCACCCCTTTTTATTTACCAAGATACATGGTTTTGGCTGTTCTTTGGAAAGCCCAGCTGTAGAAAGATTAAGTAACCTTCCTGTGAAACTTTCAACTGTGGAAGGGTTTTAACAATAAAAAGAAATATGATTTCTTAAGTAGAAGAGGATGAAACTGAGATCAGAAAGTATTCAACCTCATAGCAATAGTCAACTTTTCTGTAAATTCAGATCTGCTCTGCATTTAGTAAACTCAAGGACAGCTCATGATTTCACCCAAGCTGGGAGCTGTTTTGTTTTCCTAGTTTGTTTTTGGTATTTTTAGTTATTCACAGACACACCCTAAAGAAACTAACCTGGGATGCATTGCTAAAAAATCTTGGTGGAAAAAACTAAGATATTCTTAAAAAAGAGAGAGAGAGAGAGAGAGGTAGTTTTAATTCTTTCTTCTTTTTAATTAACCTCTGAGGGCTCTGACCACACACAAAAAGAAGTTGATTCCCCTTTTTAATAAGCTAAGCATTATTTTCACTCTTATTGACTTGGAAACTTAATAAGTAAACCAGACACACTTAGGAGATTATAGAGGTCATTTTCATACTGATTAAGCGTCGTTCTGTTGCACAAAAATTGACTTTCCTGGATATTATTTGGCAATCTTTTATGTTTACATTACAGAAAGGCCAGGTTAAATGATATATTTTACTGTTTTCCCCAAATGCCAAAACAAGGCAGACCTCTCCTAGAGGCAGATGCTTAATAAAAATATGCAATATCAATGTGTTATCTTGTTTGGAATATTTCCTTAGAATCACTTCTCGTGGACCCTGCAAAATTTTTGACATTAATGGACTCTGACCACTGTTCATTGGCATAATCATAACTCAAAATTACTTTGTGCTCCTGTCTTGTGTTTCAAATATTAATCTTGCTCCAGCTCTGTTTCACATGTTGGGGCTGATTCAAGCTAGGATATTTTTTTCCTCCACTCATCCTTCAGTAAACCACATGTAAGGGTTTTCCTCCCTAGACCAAGGAAAGAATTAAATTGCTGTGCAAATTGCTGAAGCATCACACAAAGAGCTGCAGTTATCACTTCCTTTGGGGAGTGGGAGAGGAGGGGGCAGAAAGGCTTTGTGTATTTTTTAACAAAGAGTATTTCTGAAATCATAACAAATTCACTTTGTTACGAGGCCAAAAGTCTTTCCATTTAAAGACTCTTGGAAATACAGGATTCTATAGCTGCTTTTTTTTCAGTATTATGCCTTTTTGCTTTTTTTTTTTCCCTTTTCTTTTTTTTTTTTTTTTTGCCTCACAATTCATTCTGTTTTTATTTTTGGAGGAAGGCTGAGCATAAATAAATCAGTCTTTCAACTTAGACCTTTATAAAATTGTCATGTATCTCTCTCTGACATATTCTCAGAGGTACTTAAAACTCATACTAAATTTCTTCTACAAACAGTAAAGATTTTGGGCAGTTGGTTTTTATTTTGCTTTGTTTTAGTTTTTTGGGGGATCATGCTGGGGCAGACTGGTTTTAGTTTTTCCATAAGCATTTTAATTTTTTATTATTATTAATTAAAAAGTAAAAGTATAAACATCCCTTTGGGAGTTGGTAAGAAATGGAGGGGAAAGGGAGAGGAAGCAGATAATGAAGAAAATTGAATTATTCAATTTAAAAATGCCCTGGAAAATTTTTGAAAATAGGAAAAGACCTGGAAAGAGGATAGAATCCAATAGACTTTATAGACAGGTAACTCCCTTCCTGCATTCCTGTAGGAGACATAAGACTTTATTGTTTCCAAATCCCTGAGGGGAATTAGAGCCAGATGACTGCTGGCATTTTGTTCAGCAAAAAATGAAGCAAAAATTGAAGAGTTTTGAAAATTAATTAATGGCAAATATTTATGAAACTTTATTTACCACTCTTGGTGCTTATTTTGCTTTGCTAATTGTGGATGGAAGAACTAATTCCTTTTGACTCATTACTGGTGTCAGTCAAGAGGAACTGTTGTATCAGCAGATTAAACATGGCATAAAAGTGAAATGAGGGAAAAATCTGGCCAGCATGAAGCTGGACAAAATCCAGGAGCATAGGACTGCTCATGAATATCCATCTGAAACCCACAGGTTGATTGTTCTGTAAAATTTAAACTTCATTTAGTTCTACTTTTAACCCACTTGCTTGCATACAATTATTTTTATTTGCCAGTCATAGAGAATACATAGGTGATATCTCATCTTAAGATATTATTTTTAGCAGAATCACTGATGATATCACTGATCAGATTTAGTTTTGATTTTTATTGTTATATTCAAATAATAATAATGGTGGCTGTTACCATCATGAAGTTGTCTCCCTTTGGAAGTCTGCATCCCTTAATATCTTTTCATCCATGCCTGCTACTGGAAAATTTAATTCCTGACAGTTTGGATGCTTGTCTCAGTACAGAGATGCCTGTACAAATTGTCCTCTGCTGGTATGTGAAAGTGATTTCTGAAATCTCTTCTGATCTTAAATACATGCAACTAATAAATGCAACTAATGAGTACTCTGAGGTTATACTGTGTGTTTTCATCTAATCTAATCTAGCCTACCCTAGACTATATCATATGCTTTTCAAAAGGAGATCAGTCACTCACACTTGGAAGTTGCACCTGATTTCAAAAAACAAAGATTAAACTAATTCTGGAAGTGGAAATGTATGCTCCTGATCCACCCCCTTCATTTTCTACCTGTGTGTGGTCAAGAACTTTTCTAAAGAACAGCCTTGTAGTATTCTCTGGGCATTCCTTGAGTATTCCACAAAACTTTATTAGTGTACACATTTAGATAGAATTATAATTTGTGTTTCTAATTATATAATAATTTTAAAGCTCTTTGATGTGCTTCATTAACACAGTGCATATCCCAAAAGCATAAATCATCAATATCAATGATATCAATCAATGAACAAAATAAATGTCCACAATCTTCATGTAAATAAGGCTCTAAGACTTTTGTATTTGGCCCATTCCAGTATCACTTGATCCCTAAAATTTTTACTGACCTTTTGAACACTGACCTCTTTGCTCATTTGCAAGCTGCCAGGCTTGTTTTTATGTTATTAATCACAGCAGAAGTGTCTTGGATACAAATAATGGCAACAGTACAAGGTGAGGAATTAACATCTGTTGATTTTTGGGTTAATGGTGAAGAACATTAGGCACATTTTGAGGGAATGAGAAGCATTTAGAGTGGAAGGTATATTTGCACTGATGGAGGATCCTCCATAGACAGAGAACCCTCCAAGCCAAAAATAATTAATGCTTTTCTTGTGAGGGAAGGGTGAGTATAGAGGTAAATTCTTGGTAAAAATGTAGTAAAATAGGCAAGGTAACAAATAAAAGGGTAAATTAACAATTTAAATTAAATTTCATCTGTTTACTAGATTAACAAACTGTCAGGTTTGTGCAAATTAAAGAGCAGATTTGGATGCCATGATGAAAGAGAAGCTAGAGCAGGCTTTTAAGTCATATGAAAAGCTATTTAAAATATCAATATATTATAGAACAGGTAACACATATTAATTTCTCTATAACTATTTTTTTAGCATAGCATCAGTATTTCTCATACTGCCCACATGCAAAAAGAGCTAGGAAAACATTTGTGTCTCTCTTATAAAACATTTATCAGCATTTCTGTGGGGAAATAATAATTTACTTGGGATTCATTGTTTTACAAAACATAATACTCTGAATGTACTTATATACCCTGGTGAATCTTTCAAGTTTTAATAAGAAGAACTAATAAAAAACTGCAAAGAATTCTATCAGGAGGGTGTTGGAAACAGACTTGGAAGCTGAATTTCTTGGTATTTTCTCTCACTTAACGCTTTTTAATGTTTGTCATTTGACTCCTATCAACATAAATCTGATGATTCACTCTAATGACTCTTTTATCTAGCTGAAATGTATCTTAAATCAGAGCTTCAGGTTTGCTTTGTCTGGGCTTGGAGAATATAGTGATTTAGGATTGCAGCTGCCAGAAAATAAGTGAAAGTAGGAAAATGGAGTTTTCCATACTGAATGGAAAGCTCTGACCACTGCTTAAGATCTCTAAAGGTATGCTGTTATATTCTGAAAGGAGAGTCCTGAGTCTATTCAGTTGCTTCAGCTTTTAAAACCAAATATATATAGCAATTATATAGCAATTATATAGCAGTTATATAGGGATTTTAGAAAGTGTACTGAAGCTCAGCATGGTTAGAATGGTAGATACCATACTACACTGAGACTTGGATCAATTTCCTTCATTGTCCTTCACATTTCCTATTTCATCTTGGATATGTTTCTATTTTTATTCACCCCTTTCATAAAATGGAGCAAGGGTGGTATCATTGTAAAAAGTTTGTTTATTCTAAATGGAGTTCTATTACTTTATAATAAAATCCATGTTTATATAATCGTCAATATGAATGGAGAAAAACTACTGCAAAAAATAATGGAATAATACAAACTGGAAAAGATCTTGTGGTGTCATGTAGTCTAATTCCCTGCTGAAAGCAAGGCCAGTTTGAAAGTCATCTTTTGTTACTTAGCTCCTTGTGTTATCTAAGAGCTGCCTAACCCATGGGTGAATAAAGGCAGGAATTCTGGGGAATAGGAGTTGAGATTACACAAACTATGCCCATTGTGACACGTGCACAGAGACAAAAATTTATAGCAGTGCAACAAATACTTGAGGACTTGATGAATGCAAAAGTATTCTTGTAATATACTTTTAGCAGAATTTCAATTCTTTTTAGGTGATGTTGCCACAGAAGTATTGTAACAGTAGAATGATTCTGTATGAAAAGTAGTTCTCATAATCAGGAGGATTGAGTTCACATCCTTAATATATTGTGCATTTTTCCCAAACTAATTTTTCTGTCTTCACAATGACTCTGTAAGACATTAATATAAAGGTGTAATAGTATATCTCTTACACTTTCCAACAGTGTAGTTACAGGTGGCTGCCTGTGTAGCAAAGAAGAACTGCTGGGAATCTGTTGAGATTCCTGCACCTTTATAGCTTAATGCACACCAAACCCCTCCTGGGCATGGTAGCTCTCACCAATACACTTTTCCTTTGCTGACTTATTCATCATCAGCTCCTAAACTTCTGTGAAGACTTAAAGAGCACTCCTGACCTTTTATTACCTCAGAGTGCTCTACTGAGTGCTACACAGCGTGATTTTAATTCAGCATGGTTGTTGCAAAATAATAAAATATGTTCTTGCTTGCCTGTTGTTCTGAAATATGAACAAACAGAGGTAAACAGGAGGCTTATTATGCTATTTTCAGCCTAACTACTTGGAAAATAACAATGTCAAACCAACTTGGGGTATATGCAGAATATACCTTTGACCTCATTAATCTGAAAAATAGCCCAATATTTTTGAATACAGAAACCTCCATTGTCATGCATGTATATAGACATAGCCAGTCAGTCATTAAATATAACATGTAATGTTCTCTAGGAATTATACTTTAGAATTTTTATGGCTGTTCTTAGAAGCATATATTTTAAGGGTCTTCTTTGCTCCTTCTTAGAAATTCTACTCCAAGTTGTTCCACTAAAATGACAGAAAGAACAAAAACTGTGATGTGATCTGCTTACCAAGCATGATGCTTACCCTCTAATAATAGTAAAGCTACTTAAAATATAACACTTTAGGAGCCAAAGTCATCTTTTTCTTTTCCAGCTTGTGGCTGTATGTGAATTAGAAGGGATCAAAACCTGATGATAGATCAGGCCATCCTAATGAAGCAAATAAACAAAATAAAACACAAAGCCACAAAAAGATAAGCAAATGAGAACTTTGAGTTACTAGCATCTTCTCCTGGGCATGAGCTGCTCTAGGTTGCAAAGAATTTTAACAACATTAATTGTGCTATAGGATTTGGGTGTCTGAGTACATATGTGCACTTAAGAGCTAAATTTCAGTGGTTCCTACTGAATGACGACACCTCAGTCAGCACTGTGAAAATAAAGAGAAGTTCAGCTTTGTCCAAAGGAAACAGATCAGTTCTATAGACAAATGGATTGTGCATAGCAAAAATGGAATTTACTGTAGTGAATTATGACAACGTGATATCAACACCTTTTTTGCTCTTTTGCTCTAGAAAATGGCTTAATAAATTCAATGTTTTGGAAAAAAAATCAAACAATAAACGAATCATAGATGATCAAGAAATACTTTCCAAAAGACTTACGTGTCTAATAGCCAAAAATTATGCACTACGTACTCAGAAAAAAACCCCAACAAAACAAAACAAGAATTTTCAGATTGAAGACAGTGTCTTTTATATATGAAATTATATTACTGATTTAAAAAAAAAAAAAAAAAAAAAAAAAGAAGTTATTCTTAAGTATCTTTTTCATTTTTTTCTAAAGTAAGTATAGCATTGTTCTTACAGGTTCTGGGCAAACAGATACTACTTAAACTTTAATTTTCTTATTGTAATTTTGGTTAATGTTGCAGCTAAAATATATATCCTGCATAATTTCCCTTAGAAGTTTTTATTTTGCTCAGTTTTTCTCATGTTAAAGAATAATTTTGATTTTAAAGATGGATTTATAACTTGCATTTCAAATATATGAGTTCTTTCTGCTGCATATATGCAAATTCTGATTTTGATCCACCAGCAGAATGACTAAGAAATTATATATAAATAAGGAATATCTGTTGGGACTTCTGACTTTTTATTCTAGTCTTGGCATTGTGTCCTCTGAGTGTTCCTGAGTTTCCACAGGTCACTTTTAGGCTCAGAGGTACTTTTTCATTCAAATGTAAAGGGAAGAACTGAGCTGTGGAATGAATGTAGATGTGAAGATATGCCCATTCCAGTATAAGGGCTTTGGAGCAATAGTCAAGAAGATATTCTGTAGAAATGGGAATTTCTTTCCAAAATGTGCTTCAAGAAATGCTGAGTCTGTGGATAACTCTGCCTTCTCTTCTCCCAGACCAACAAACTCTGACCTGTAGAAAGAAACTGCATGCAATCTTCCTTCAGGTCTGTTACATTTGTCTTCCTTCAGCATTTCCTAAATCTTTGGCTCTGTGATGCATCTGTGAACTCCTTCAGAACTTCTTCAGAAGCTAGTGATTCCTTTGCAAATCTTGGAATCATACAGTAGACTGCAAGGTAGAAATATGAATTCCAAGAGGCAGAAGGTAAGGGATAAGCATAAAAATTCATTTTCATAAATCCAAAATGTCTAGTTTGTATTAACTCATTTGATTTTTCCTTTCCCCCCCCCCAGTTTTTATTTGCAGATGGCTCTCCTTCCAAATTTCCCTTATTAAGTTTAGAAGATGAACAAACTGAAGAGAAACATAATTGAAAGCTTTATACTTTCTCTAGTTTCATGCACCAGTCTTTGAGCCTGTAGCAAAATTCTGCATCATGAATCTTCCCTGTGGTTTGTGGAAATATTTCTAGAACCAAAAAGCAAAACTCTTCAAAGACAGTGGTCATCTATCACTTTATTTCCATGCACCATTAATCATGGCCTTGGGGAAGTCCTAGCTACCCAACTGATGTTCCACAGCCTTGGATTTGATTTTGTGTAGCTCCTTGTTCCTTCTTAAAAATGCATAGGAGATTCAGGGTATAAAAAAGTCCAATCTCACTGCCTTGATCTAGAACAATGTTTCAGTTACTCTACAAAATAAATATCAATTGATAAAAGCAATAAATAAACTGGACATAATTGTTATCTGTTTCTCTCTTATTTGAACCATAAAATCCAATTTACCATTTATGTTTTCAAATGAAACTCAGGAAACAAGAGCATCTTCAATCACAACTGCTCATGTTCTATGGCCAGCATGAAGCCTGAAACTCTATTTCTTATCTAAAATATGACTGTGTCTAAGAAAGGCTGTTTGACAGCTGTCAGTGAAAACTAAAGGTCCTTGACAACCATACCCTTGTTTATTTCAGCAGCAGTGACATGGTTCAAAGAAGATTAGGTCCAGTAAATATGGCTTGAAAATATGACAGCTTTGTTAGAATTGCTTCATGTCTTAACAGAGGTGAACCAGTGACCTTTAGCCATGAAGACACAATGTATTGCTTTCTGTGTACTCAATATGGTTTATTTCAAGTTTGAATGAGTGAAGAATAAATCTATCTGTATGCCTTTATGTGAAACTCCTCTGTGAACTGCAATGAATGTTGTTCACTGTCATAATCTAAGCCAATGGGCTAGAAAACCATGAGCTAATGCATATTTTAGTGACTGCATGAAGCTTTACACTCTGAAAAAGAAATTATAGAAGGATCTCACCGTAAAAATCAAGGGGCCTCTGCACTAACTATAGCCTTTGTAACCCTCTTCCCCAAGAACACAGAAAACAGGATCCAATTAAGGGCTGCAAAATCTATTAATTTGGTATTTTGAGCACCAGGTTGTACTTCTGGCTTTGCAGACTCCCCTAAGCACAAATAAAAGACAGTGTTCTATCACTCAGAATGAATGCATAATTTAGAGTTTTGCATCGACTTTTCACCTCTTGGCTCCCTCAGTCAAAAGCCTGAACCAGTCTCACAAAAGCTAATGCAGAATACCCATGGAGATGTGGCTAAAGGCAGAAACAAGCCATGACAAAGCAGGGCTAGTTTCTTGTAGCTCAAATGATGAGAGGAAGTGAGCATTGATGGTTCTACTCTTAAAAAAATAAAAGAGCTTGCATTAATTAAATATTTAATTTGATTTTTTTTTTTATTTTATCACAGTGACATCAAAACTGGCATATTAGATTAATCCTTTCTTTTAAAAAATCTTCTTTATCCAGAAAGGATTTTTTTTTTTTTTTTAACTGCATCTCATCCTCTTCTTTATGGCCTTTGAAGCTCTCCACTGTTAGGAAGTGTCTGTAGATGCTCCATGGGTCAGAGTCATCCAAAATAAAACTACAATATCCAGTGGTTTTAAAAATAATGATGTCTTTCTGACAATCTCTAAATACAGAATGTCTCAGAATCTCAATAAATCAAGGTGAATCAGAAAAACACTTCTGTCTTTGCTATTGTATATATTTTAGTTTTGGCTATATGTTTTGTCAGATAGTAACTCTGAATATTGTAAAACTAAGCGCATATAAAAGTGTCCAAACCATTTGTGCAAATTCACAATAGTAGGTATTTTTTTAAGGCAAGCCATATTTTTATCTCTAGTTTTAACATCATAAAGAGTGGGGTTATATTTCAGGGACATAACACTGAAAGCCTTTTTCAGGCTTTCTCTAAGTATTTTAGAAAAAGCAGTTTAGCAAATGCCTCTAACTTTCTCACAATGAGGGTATAAGAAAGTGAGAGGTTATTTGAAATACAGAAAGGACAGGAGTGTTCTCAGCTGTCACATTTGAGCACAAATTAAAAAAAGAAATTGTTCAAGTACAATGGTGAATCATATGTTCTGCTGAAGACAAGATTTCTGCTTAGAGGTATTCATCACATGCTTAGGGATCCTTATAACCAAAATGGTGAAGAAAGTAGGTTCTTAATAAGATGTGTGGATGTATGGACTCATCATGGAGCTATTTAAAAGACATGAGACTGGGGACATGGTTTAGAGGAGGGTCTGGTAGTGTTGGGTTAGCATCCAGGGTTGATGATCTTAGAAGTCTTTTCCAACCTAAACAATCCTATGGTTCTATAATTATGTATCATAAGAACCAGAAATTTACTGCAGAAGTGTCAAGGTTGTCACACCATAACATAAGAATGTCACAGGGCTGACAATCAGTAGCAGAAGGAAAATAGTTCTGAACATTCAGAAAGAACAATACTTGCTTGTCTCTCCTTGAGTCAGGTCTCAGAAAATACACTTTTTGTGTATTTTTAAAATTTATTTTGTTTAAAAGTCAGAAATTCCTGCAGCATCTTGTGAACATCCCCAAAAAATTCAGGTTCTGTGGTAGAGTCCTACTGGTTAGATAGTTAAAGAGTTAATGGCTTATCTGACCACTTTACCCCTGCCACTCCCCACCAAAACAAAATATCAGACCTTAATATATATTATAAATATATTTTATAAAGCCATGCCTGGCTGCTGGGCATGCTGAGTGTGGCATAAAAACCTACCTGTAGATGTTTTTGCCCAAGTTCTCATAAACCCTGAAGACAGCACTTTTCCAGGTGATGGTGCTTATGCCCTGCAGGAGGCATCCACCATACCATAATAATTCCTGTCTGATTTATTTCTTATTCATCTGGCAATTCATTCCATGTAAACTTCCAGATTTCTGTAAACAAGTTATTATCTTTAAGCCTGTCATGGCAAATTTGTTTCACTTCTCTGTACAGTTAGCTAACTTGGACAGTGTTCATGCTTGTAGCCTTAAACATTCAAGATCCTATGTCTCACAAATATATTTTCTGATTCTCTAAGAGCAACCTCAGAAGCATATCAGGATTAGCATTTTCTAGCAGCTTTCTCCACATTGACCAAAAATTTCTCTCATATATTTCCTAAATTTCATATAAAAATCATTAGTAGAGCAACATCATTGTGAAGCATAAATGTGTCTGTGCTGCAGCAAGCTGTAGGTCCCTCCCATCCCAGTGTGCATCCAACAGAGCAGAATTCATGCAGCCACAGAATAAATCATGTTTCCTGCAGAGCAGTCTCCACAAGACAAAACTTCTTTAAAAATATCAACAGATGAATAGCTTGTAGCTTTGCTCTGAAAAAGCCCACAATAAATGTCACAACATGCAACTGGAGCTTAAAAAAATGCAATAGTACAGCATTTGTCTGTATTCCCAGCAATTTCCTAAATGCCCCAGTGGAAAATTGTGTGGGATACTAATACAGTGGTGTTTCCTTATCAAAGTTGCTCAGTGTCTTCAAAAGATGGTACATAATTTGCCCAAAGCAGGCAGAGATAGAATCTAAGCAAGAATTCGAGTCCCTTGATTTCCCCTCTTTCATCTTAATTACAGGGTATTGTTTCTTTGTTTCTTTGGATTTTTCCTATTTTTTTAATATAAGTATTGATGTGAAAATCTCCTGCCAATACTAGTGAGAATTTCAAAAAGTACACAAGTAGCAGAACTAACAAAAGATGATTTCAGGTAGAATTATGTCACAGCTTAGTTGATTTTCTTATCATGACTACCATATCTCCAGCTTTCCCTGCACCTTTTTATTTTTTTATGTTACCAGATACTGAATACCTCTGATCCTGAGCAATGCCCTTTGTGCAGTGGCACTGCAAATTATATAAAAGGCTGTGAGAAATGTATATGTTGATAGGTCAGCTTATACAACTGTGTTGAGTGGTTTAATAGAAGAAAAAAAAATCTAAGCATTGAGCTCCTTTTTCAACTTTTTCATGATTGCAGACATTTGGAGAGGAATAAAAATAGAGGTAAATGATCTTGCACCTTTCTTCTCAGCTGCACTTTCCCCCCAGACTAAAAATGTATGAACTCTGCACTTTTAGAGATCCATTGAATGGTTTGGGTTGGAAATAGCATCTAGTTCCAAAGCCCCTGCCATGGGAAGGGCACTGGCTTGTTCAAACTGAGTAATTCTAGAGAGGAGACTGACACTGAGCAGAAAGTGCAATTGCACAAGTCACATTTCTTTATGAAATACATTGCACAGTAGCAAACACTTGATTCATTTGGCCATCTCCTGTAGCTAATCTTATCATTTTATTCATGCTGAGTTCAGAGAATTAATTGTTCATTATGAGCTACACTGCACTAAGAAATGTGCAAGAAAATGATGGACAAAACCCAGTGGTATGAGGATCAACAAGGTGAAGTGCCAGGTCCTGCTTTTGGGTCAAAACAACCCCAGGCAGTGCTAAAGGCTGGGGGCAGAGTAGCTGGAAAGCTGCTCAGCAGAAAAGGACTTGGTGAGGCTGGTCAACAGTAGAAGGAATTAAGCCATCATATGCCCAGGTATCCAAAAAGGCCAGTGTTACTCTGGGCTGTATCAGCAGTTCTGTGGCCAGTTGGACCAGGGCAATGGTCACTCCCTGCACTTGGCACCACGAGTGCTGTGCTCAGTTTTGGGTCCCTCACTACAGTGAGCTGCTGGAGAGTTTCCAGGGCAAGGAACCTGTGAAAGGGTCTGGAGCACAGGTCTGATGGGGAATGGCTGAGGGAGCTGGGGGTGCTCAGCCTGGACAAAAGGAGGCTCAGGGAGCACTTATCACCCTACAGCTGCCTGAAAGGAGTTGTACTGAGGTGGAGGCTGGTCTGTTCTCCCAGGTAACAAGCGATAGGACAACAGGAAATAGCCTCAAACTATGTCAGGGGAGGTTTAAATTGGAGATAACATTAGATATAACAAAATATTTTTGTTATAAAGCATTAGAACAGACTGCCCAGAGCAGTGATGGAGTCACCATCCCTTGAAGTGTTAAAAAATGTGTGGATAATGGGACATTGTTTAATGGTGAGCATGGTGGTAGATATATGTTGGCAATTGGAAAGGTGATCCTAGGTATTTTTCAACCTTAGCAATTCTATTATTTCATGATTCTATAAGGAACACTTTTATTTCACCCCTCCTTTCCAAGACATTTGCCTTACTGAATTTTAAGAGAACTTCCAGGTAATATCCTAGTAGGCAAGGATGAAATCTGAAATAGTAGTTGCCATTTCTCTTCTTTAAGAATATGCCTTAGTTTAGGATGGATTGGAGTTTTATTTTCTTACAGATTTGTGTTCTCTTTTACTTGGCAAATATCTGGGAATTTCACAGCTCAGTGCTGATCCTGAAATAATTCAAACCCCCTGTTTTACACGAGTCCCAGTTCCTAATGCAGACCCTGCCACTTCTCCCTGAAGTTCTCACTTATTACATCAGTTTGGCTTTTTGCAGGTTTTAGCTGCTGCCAAGGAGTCACTGAGAGCTACTTTCAAGTGTGGGGCTGACGTCTCACTGAGAGCATTCAGGAAAGCAGTCGATGCAAAGCGCTGCATTTTTGTTGTGACAGTGTTTGTTTTGCAGTGAAAGACGGTAACTAAAAGAGAAAATAAAAATGGCACAAAGCCAGAAAAATCTGCGGTTCTTGCCTGCAAACAACTATGTATGTGAGGAGATGGAAGTGCAGATTAGGTTATGCACGTGCCTAAGAGTGCAAAGCAAAAACTTTGGACTTCAAAGAGAAATCCAACCAGGATGCTTGAGGTCAGCACTAGGTCTATTACCAGAATGCAAAAACAGAGGGGAAAAAGAAAGAATGAATCTTGGATCTGACACTTAGTGTAGGAGCTTCTTAGTTAAAGAAACAATTAGTGTAGTGCATTCAGTAAATTTAACAAGGAGTGTAAGGAGCTTTCAAGGGGAAAAAAAACTAAGTTGGAAAACACATGCAGTTACCAGATGCAGAATCTATTTAGCTTATATTAGTTAATACAATTAACTATTATATTAATATATAGTATATATATATTAATATACAATATATTTATGTAGTATACAACTTAAATATTACTATATTTATATAGTTAACACATATAATTTCCTGTATATGAGAGCTTATCTGTTTTGCAAATAGATGTCCTGAAGGCATGGCAGAGACAATGATCTATAAATGATATTTAATTATTGCAAAGATCATTTATGCAAACACATATGTGCTAAGGGAATTTCATCCTTGTTGTCAAAAGGGAGAGACCTTTATGCAGAAGAAGGACCAGATTCATGTCCTGTTCCCTTCTGAGGAGGGATGTCTGGCATCCTCATAGTGCAGTACCCAGAAGAAGCAGCATCATGGTTGTTGGTGCATGGCAGTGCAGCCAAATCCCCAAACCCCAGGTCTGTGCTAGCCATGCTCCAACAGGGCAGCTGTTCCCCACACCAGGATGGCCTTTCCTCACAGGTGTGTCTTGGGCATAGTAAGTTATGGCCATGGAAGCCTTTCCTAGGCAAATGTGGGCTGTCCCTTTTCTCCCTTTCCTTAAGCTGTCCCACAATCAAGCAGGTATGTTATGGCAATGGAGAGAAAAGCTAATTCATTCTCTTTCATCAAGTTTATTATTTCAGACTTAAAGTTAACATGAATTCCACTTGACAGCAGATGACAGTGTTTGTAGTTTTTCTGGATATTGGTGGGATTTGGACATCATTCCTCACAGCATCCTGTGGAGAAGTGGTTCAGCTGCAGGATGAGTGAGTTCAATGTGTGCTGCATGAAGAACTGGCTCAAGGGCAGAGTTCACAGGGTTGTAGTGAATAGAGAAAATATTCAGTTGATGAACTTGAGGAATAATCAAAACAAAAACGAAAATTTATTCTACTCTGCTTGGCTCTGTTTTGCAGTAGGCAGAGCTTTCCAATCTACTGGTAAGGTGGCTTCTGAAGTAATGTTCTTTTTGTTTACTAATATTTTGCATTTGGTTCCAAATATCCTCCTGTATTTTTGATTATACATTCCTTCAATATGATTTTCCCTTCCAAAGCACTGAAGCACTCAGAAACCTGCAAGGTGTAATTTATTTCTCAAGGCTTCAAGAGACATTGAGAGAAATATCTAGAAATAATAATACAATCAATGTTCATCAGGTATTGGCTCAGACATAAACACAGATGAGTACAAATCTTTGGTAAGATTTATTACTGAAGTCCACTGTATTTCATCTTCTCGTGATTGGTAGTAACCACACACAGTGTGAGTTTCTGAATCTTGTGATACAGTGTTCAAACATCTACAAGGAGAAATTAATGAACATATATCTCTTCTTGAGTGTAGTATAGGCCCTTTAAAATTTTACTGTAAAGCCATTGCCTTCTGATTTTATGTTTAGTGATGCTATGTCCTCAGTGAAAACATGTTTTCCATGGCATCTGCAGTTCTGATTATAAGAATGATGAAGTAGTAGTGAAAAGCATGCATCATGCATTTTCTTGAACAAAGATTCCTGCAGTCATAGCCTGTCATCTTGCTCTTGGATGCTGCTTTTATCCCTCTCTTATAAAGGGCATATGCTCCCCCTGTGTATTAAGGATATAATCTAAAGCCCACTGAAATGGAAAAACTCTCACTTGGCTTCACAGAGGTCCTATATCTATAAAGAGAAAATCAACTACAAAGGAAAATGGCTTTATATGTTCATTTTTGTGCAGATTTTAAAAAGTACACAATTCCAGATTGTATCTTCATTTTCAACTGTAGGTGAGGGTTTCAAACTAAAATGAAATATGCTGCCCTTTTTTATTTATGTGCTGGAACTATTTGCTCTTTCTGGTCTAAGCTGAGAGACAGAGAATGGAAAGGACTGAAAAAAAAAAAGCTGCTTTGCAGAAGCTGCTCCTTTGCTAGTACAGCCTGGAAACCTTTGCCCATCACTGCATGTTTGTTGGTACAAACTGCTTGGCTGGGTGCTGCTGGGAGTTAGCACCAGCAGAAATGAGAGTGCTGGCTGTCATTCAAGATGTACAGCAGAAGTCAGTCTCCTCTGCATGTTTTAGTTGATAGAGTGGAAAATGCACTACATTATGAAGGATTTGGCCCTAGAAGGTCTACATAGACTGCATGGAGGCTGACCCAACTGCTGTGCTTGGGACCTCAGCCCACTGTGTGGCTTTTATATGCTCCAGATCTCAGCAGGTTCCAGGAGTATCTCCAGCTGATCTGAAGCCTGTTTTGGGTAGACCCTTGGGATGCTGTCTCTGCATGACCTGGGATGCTGGCCCTCAGCCCACACCTTTCTCATGTCCAGAAATGATCACACAGTTTGTATAGTTTTATTGAATCTCCAGTTCTCTGGAAGCTTTGGTTTTACACTTCAGCTCTGAACTAGAGAAATAGAAAAGACAAAAGGATTTTGCAAAATTTTCTGAAAAAAAAACCTTCTTTCCTTTAAAGCTATCAGAAAGGATATAGACAAATTTTGTCCAGTTCTGGACAGAAATAATAAACTCATTGCCTGCAGTTTCCTGCCCTAATTTTCTTTCTGCTGTGAAGTCTTTAGTGGCTGTGACCACAATCCAAGAAGTAATCTCTAATATTGTCTTATGCAAGTGTCTGTTTCTCTAAATCATGGGTGCTATCTGCTTTTCATAAAGCTCATTTTTTCTCAACTAATTTAATAATGTAATCTGTAAAATCATTGCTATATCACTCTGTCCTACGTATGTTTTTCATTGGCTCCTGAGAAATTCTGAGCTTTCTTTTCACTGCTCTAATACAAATATAAAATATGTGCTTTATTGGGGGGATTTTTCTACTCTCCAGCCCTTCTAGATGTAGTGAGTCTTCATATTTTTACATGGAATTCACCCAATTTGTAGTCCCAGAGTGTTTCTAAGGAATCACTGTGGATTAACACCCTCACTTTACTCTTGGACTTCAGACATCACATAGCCATGATGGAAAACAATGGGTAGCAACAAGGGCTGTTCAGGCACAAAAAACATGAACTTCCCCAAAAATATTGGAACCAGAAACATATTTTATAAAGCTGGCCACAGGTATGAAAAACTAGGATAATATTTCTGGAAGATTTTTGGTTAAAATCAATCTTTAGATGTAGGCAAAAGAAGTTGAATTATTTACAGTAGTTTCAGATCTAAATGACAAAAAAAGGAATGAAAATTTAAGTGTGATGTGCTGCTGATGGTTTTTTATAGTTGCCAGCCAGGGTATAGCTGATGTTTTGTTTTGACTTCAGTGTAGCATTTAGAGAAGGTAAAAAACAATGTGTAAATTAGCTTTAGAGGCTAAAATATAACATATATTTTTTTCAGAATAGAACTATATTGACCTTGGATGGCTTTCAGATTGAAAACATTGATGGCACAGTGCCACAGACAATCATCTTTCTCTAAAGCAAGGGAACATTGGGAAACTTGGAAAAATGCCTTCACAGAAGGAATGCATAATCTTGAGTGGTATCTATTGAAGTTTTATCTCTTTTTCACTCCTGTTTTTCTAAAAATGCAGAACCCATAAAAAGAAAATGAAACTTTTTCTTTCTCTGAAATCTACAGGAGAGGTAGAAAAAAATCACCCCACCAGAAAAACAGCTTAGGGGAAAGTGCAGTGGTAAATACGAAAAATGTAAAATTTTAGATAAAAATACTGGAAAAACTGGATTTTGATAGGTTCCTGCTAACATTTTTGCTCTCTGATTCTCTTGGCCCACTTCCTCAGTGTGCTTGAGGACAGCATCTGCAATTTCATTTACGGCAGAGATCCCTGTTCATGGAGGTACAATCCCATTTTTGGGGGTATTTTATAATTTCAGGACTAGCAGTGCTATACTGGAGAAACCAATTCACACTGCTAGATGTTTTTGTGTATTCCATCCACCACCAGATGCTTTCAGTTCCTGGATGTGTAGCACAGCTCTCTGTGCATGGGCAAATTTTGAGCCAAGACACAACACAATGTCCTGAAGAACGAGCACTCTAAACAAATAACTTCTGCTTCCCCCACTAAACCTCTGTTATTCAGGTTTTGGCTGAGTGATTGTAGGCTGCTCCTTTAGGACACAAGCTTACTGATACTTGAATAAGAAATTACTTCAAATGGTATTTAAAAGACTAACAACAAAAGGTCAGACAACTTGCCTTTCATGCTAAAGGATAACAACTGTTCTCCTGGAAGCTGTTCAGTTAGTTAGGAGAGAGCTGCTTCACCCAAGACTTCCTTCCTTGTTGTATCTTTAACAGAACCTCATCTTACATGCTCCTGGATCTAGTGGTGCATCCTGCCTGTGTCCACACTTCTTATCAGGGCAATACCAAGTTATCCACCCTTCTCCTTTTCCCCATGCCTCAGTTTCCACACCAAAGAAGCCCAGACCCAAAAGACTTACAAGAGAATTTTCATCTCAAGCTGGACAGCATCCCAATGTCTCTGAGGTGTCTTTGATACAGACCTACTTTTGGGAACTTCAGGAGAAATGAGGTTAAATAGGTCACCCTGTGCCTCACCTAACTCTCTGACTTTGAGCTGGGACACATATAATTAAATTCCTGTGCTGGATATTCTGCCATTTCATTAATGAGCTAAGCCTAGATTTTCTCTTAGTTTGTATACTGTATATCATTTATATACATTTAATTGAATATGTCCTAACAAGAAATGATGCATTTGCTCTTTGACCATAAAAGGTCACAGGACATAAATTTGACTTAAGATAACTAGGCTACTCTATCATTAAATCTCATTGAAGATTGATTTATATTTAATAAGAGGAAGTTGTAAATCAAACTCCTGTGGTTTGGGGAGATTGGGGTTTTGTTTGCTTGTTTGTTTATTTTCTTGTGGGCTTTTGGTCGTTTTTTGTAGTTCATTGTTGTTGTTGTGTTGTGGCTTTTATTTAATCAGAGAACCTGCTGCCAAGAATGATTCATTTATCATGAGCTCTTTAGAGTGGCAGTGTCTCATTTCTACTCCTTGCCAATCTGCATAAGTCATCCTGCACCTCACTTGGAGCATGAATCAGTGGGCAATAGACACTGTAGTGATGCTGTGTGGAAAATAAAAATTTATTGGGCATGCTCAGTGGATGCTTTTCATGCAACTGTGAGCAGACAAATCAGGCAAGACACTTGATTAAACAGCACAAGTGTGCACTGCAAAGCAAATTATGATAAATTGCTAGTATTGATTACTTTTAACCAGACAGATGAGATTGTCTGGTGTTTAAGTTTAGGAATGCAGCCAAAAGATACCTTGACCTCACCTCTGCACTGGGAACCAATACAAAATTAATTGGAGCTGTCGTTCAGGTAGAAGTCACAATTATGTGACAGTTGATTTATTAATTTAAGAGCTAGCTACAAGCTAGATGCATTCTTCACTCATTCATGCTTTTTGCAGTTTAGTTTTTAATGCAGAAAAACCTCCAGGATGTTGATGGTCTTTGTTTAGTGCCTGTAATAGAATACATTTTAATTTGAATTAATGCACTTCTAATCAGCAATAAATTGTTTTAGCTTGGGTTTGTGATCACATTTTCCCCTTTTTAAATCCTGTTTTTACTTTGCTAACTTGCTTGTGCTGCTGAATTCATAAGCACATAACCAGCTGGGACTTGGAGTCCTTCCATAGTGTGGTATTTGCAACAGTCATCTGAATTTGCAAATACAGTGTCTTCTGATGCTGTTAATATCACAGATATGTTGCACACTAAACAAAGCATATACTCCTCTGAATTCTCAGCACTACTGAGCAGCTGTTTCTTTTCTGGTTTTGTCAGAAGAACTGATCTCTTGTGACTGCTGGCTACCTGCCTGGTCAGTGTGGACACAGAAACTTCAGTGTAGGTGGTAGAGCTTACTCTTACAAATCTATTTCATATGCATGTATGCAAATACACACACCTCATGTTGTGTTCAAAGGAAAAAATTGTTTTTCTCCAAAGTAATTTCAATCATTCTTAATCAGAATGCAGCAGCTCTGCATTCAGACCAAGAAAATTTCTGGGCCTCCACAAACCACATTTTTCTTTCCATGATCATAGAAAAAGAAACTTAAAAAATCACCAAAAACTGACCCAGCATTGAAATAAATGATTGGAGAGGATCCTGCCCTAAAAGTCAGTTCAATAGAAATCTATAACTAAACGTACAATTTTAGTTAGGAAAAAGAGTTCAAAGGAGCATTAAAAAAAAATATTGTAAATATTTTTCACCTTCTTTTTCTCAGCTCAGTCTTGTACTATAATGTATAAACATTGAATCATAGAACCATGCTGGAAAAGCCCTTTCAGATCATCACCAGCCCTTAACCCAGCTCTGCCAAGCCCACCACTAAACCATGTCCCCAAGTGCCACATCAACACCTCTTTAAATACTCCTGGCTGGGGACTTAGCTGCTTGACCCTTTCCACGAAGACACTTTTCCTAATATGCAATCTCCTGGTGCAGTTCAAGGCTGTTCCCTCTTGTTGTGTCTCTTGTTACCTGGGAGAAGAGCCCAGTCCCCTCCTGGCTACACCCTCCTTACAGGTCCTTGTAGAGGAGATAATTCTCCTCTCAGCCTCCTTTTCTCCAGGCTAAACAAACCCAGCTCCCTCAGCTGCATTGTTCTCTCTCCATAATGTATTGCTTTACATAATTTAATGCCTGAACAGTAAAAACTTCCAACTGATATAATACTACTCCTAGAAACCTACATAATTCCTGCCCCTTTTTCTGACTGTGTCTCCTCTATTAAAATGCATCAGGCTTGTATGTGCAAAGAAATAACTCAGATTTTCCAAACAAATCTCCTGACCTTTCAATATGGGGGTGGAGTTCGTTGTGGGCTTTTTCTTAGTTTTTTTTACCCACTTTTTTCCATTACTTCCTTATTCTCTTCTCACTTGTGGGTTTACCAAAAGTACAGCTTGGCAATTATATTGCTAAAAGTTGTAGTAATTAAGTATTCAGCCTTGTTTTATTGATAATTTTAAGGTTCAATCTCTTGAGAATTGTCAGGGTTAAAAATACACTTTCTGAGCAGGGAATTTCAGGTTTTCAACCACATCAAGTGCTATGCAGCATTTATTTAGAAAGCTGGCAGATGATGAAATATTGAATCTTAAAACAGTAGTGACATTTTGATTTATATCAGAAAAGACTGATCCTTTTCTCTTTCCAATTCCTTACCAGCATCTATCTGTTTACTCCTGTATTTACACCAGAAGATAGACTAAAATCTGGAGTAAATGGTTTTAAATGTTTTCTACAGGATTAAAAAAGAAAAAAAACCCAAAACATTTTTTTTGGGTTTTTATGGATTTTTTTTTTATTTGTTTGTTTATTTGGGTTTTTTTTGTTCTTTTTTTTTTATCACAGAGAGTTTAGTTAGATGCAGGATATCAAGTTTATAGGCATACAAATGCAAATTATTTTTGCAATACCTCTTTTAAAGACTCAGTAAAAATATTATAAACCAGATTTTATATAAAATGTGAAGCTTAAGCAAATTGCAGGATGGCATTATAAAACTTTTTACTGGAAGAATTTTGGTCTGGCCAGTGTAATTCACTGGGCCATTTCAAATTTTGTAATGAAATTTTTATGCTGCCACATTACATGGTCTTCTATATAAAGAGGCAGATCTGTTAAAACAGTTTAAACTATTCTAGCTTACAAACTACCCTTATAAAGGGTTATAGGCCCTATATGTCTGTAACAAGTGTGATATTGTTTTATTATTTTGTATCTAATAATTTTGTGAGGGTTTCAGTCTTAGATCAAGGCAAAAATTCACTGTTTAGAAGATTTTTTTCCTAAATTCATATATCCCAAGATACTTTTGAGCTACTTTGAAGACTGAATATACATATTCCCATATTTCTCTATTTGCAAGTGGGAAGGAAAAAAACTCTGATCTGACAACAAAAGGGAGGAAAAAATACTCAATGACAGCCCTCCAGACCCCTTCCACATCTTTTAAAATAGAGTTAATTGTATGTTTTCATCTGTTGGACATGTGACTTCACCTTCATAGATTGTTTCTCTTCCCATCTAAACCTCTTCAGTCTGTCCCAGTGTTCATAGGACTCATTGTCTGTTGGGGTCTTTACCACCAAAATTAATAAAAACTTGTTCACATTGTCTCTATGAATGCAAAATAATGAGCAAGATTACAGCCTGTATAGCAAGATAAAATTTATTGTAGTAGGACCAAACTCATTTATGGTGGTTGTCTCATATCTTGACTTGATTAAATGCTTTTCAAAAAGAACAATGATTTCCTATTGATTCACTGTTTGCAAACATAATTTTAGTAGTAAATAGGAAGAATCTGAAGCCAAAGAAATGGTTCTGATAACTCTGAGGGAAAGATATATAAGATGAACTCTGCATGTTAAAAGCAGAGATGTGTGTCAAATTTCCCATTTCAGTAATATTAACATTAATAGACTACAGCAAATGCAGCCTTATTTGGCCAAACAGACAAGTGAATATAATTCCAGTCTGTCATAGATATCTTTTATAAATCCAGATCATCTTTGATAGCATCTTATCTGACATCTAAATCTTTGCTGTTTCTGTTATCCTCAAGGTTAAATAATGTCTTCCACCTGCCCTGTCTCTTTTGATGCTTGTTCATCTTCAGTATTCTCTGTTTTTTAAACCTTCTTGTTGTGCAGAAAATTGTGTAGCTGATGAGGTCTGGTATGTGTCATCATCTGTGAGCACATGGCAGAACCAGTCAACAATGGCAGAGCAAGTAGCATAATATAGATTTAGCACATAACTTTGAATTATTTTGTCAAAAATCTATTTGAGAAAGTCAGCCACAGTATGACTTCCAGATAGTTTTGAAATATTAAATCATTCTGACACTCTGTTATATAAACAGGGTCCTCTGTCAGTGGCATTTAACAAACATTAATAGGCAGCTCATTCCCTGGAATGATGGCAAGGAAGGGTCATTTGGACCAAAATATCAAAACAGGTCTCATTCATCCAGGATTATAATTGCATGCTTGTAGTCCTTTCTTATAATCTCTCAAGCACAGAGGGGTCTCAGAAAAAATAATTGAAATCTGTAGAAGCACAATGCTGAACAGAATAATACTGGTGTAAAACCATCTAATAAAGGGGAGGGTCAGAGCCATTCAAGGAGGCTTTGAACATTTTTAGCAGTGAAAACTCAATACTCTCCAAGGATAGAAATAATCATCAGAAATGGCAGAGGCCTTGAGAGATGTTTACTTGTTGTATGCATTTCATGTGAGTTTGTGCAATTATGTGTTATAATATAAGGAGAGGTCTTTGCCCTGAGGTCTGTGCCATCTGCTTTTGCTGTGTCTGCTTATGGAAATATCTCAACTGTCTCTTCCAGCAGCCAGTGCCAGGGAAAAGTGTATACAGGCTGACCTTCAGCTGTGCTCCACTCATTATTTCCTCTCCCATTTTTATCCCTGCCATTTGCTGAAGTACCAGATATCATCTGGATGCTCCAGGCAGATTGCAGCCAAAGAGGCTAGGTGAAAATACTGGCAATGTCGCTGCTCAGAATTACCATTTCCCATATTTTGGATGAAATACTGAAAGATGAGTTACTTTGTTTTGAAAATATTCCAGTGTTGTTTACGAAACAGGGTCCAGTATAGGTGATGCAGTACATGGCACCTCTTCTGGGTTCCAAACTATTGGATCTCTTTCCCTTCTAAGAGTCTAAGAATGGTTTTCTTTAGGTAAGTTATCAAATTCAGAGACATTTAGGGTGAGAAGTCACCATATATTTTTTTATTTGATTTGAGCTATTTGAATTTATTGCAATACTCCTGGAGTGAAGGGATTTCACTTCAGATTTGCCAGAGTCCAATAAATTCTGTCCACAATCTTTTAGAAATTGTACCCATAGGAGGTATAATTTTTAATATCACATTTATTTATTTATTTAAAGGTAGTTATTGTTACAAAGGATTTCTGATTTTGCAAGAATGATAAAAATTTTGTTTCATAACATAATGTATATTCCTATTAAAATTTCACACTGATCACTAAAACTTTGACAGGTGGTACATATGGATTTTTAAAGGCTTTTTAATGGAAAGTATCATCAAGATAAAACCTTGATGTATTATTTTTTTTTACATTATTTTTTTATAAACAAATTTCTATTCAGTTGCAACTTCCTATGACCAAATGTCTATGATATGACCAAACTAAATACATGAGATTTCACAATGATTTTCCTGTAGAGATTTAATAATTGATAAGAATAATTTATAAGAGCTTGAAATCCATTGTTACAACTCTGCTAAGTATAACTAAAATAGAAATTGTTTCTAGATATTTTCTTCAAACATTTTTATTCTTTTTGCTAATTGAAAGATAAAGATTTGAAGCTTATCTGTTTACTTTAAGAGATGAAAGAGATTATGTGTAAAATCCCACCAGTAACAGCTTGGCCTGTGATCCTGCAGTGTCTTTAAATGTAAGATTTCTAATACTGTAGGGAAATTAGCTTAAAAGAAAACCTCAGTAAAAGGAGACGAAAACCTATGCTGCATGCCTTTATCCTTAATAAATGTGCTGCTTCAGAGAGTATCTTCTGGGGACCTGCTGACAGATTTTATGTGAGATAATTGCAGATCAGAAAGTATTATGCTGTTAACTTCAGCAGAGGGATTTTCTGTTTGTTGATGCAGCTGGTAACACAGTCATAATAAAAGGTTGTATGAAATTTTTCACTTTACCTTTCTATTTTATAGAATCATAGAATCACAAATGCCTGGGTTGGAAGGGGCCTTAAAAATCATCTGGTTCCAACCTTCCTGCTAAGGGTGGTGATGTCACTCACTATTTCAGTTATTATTTATTTTTTTCAAATGCTGTTTGTTTGAATTTCTTCACCTTGGGCATCTACTATGAACTTTTTATCTGCAGATATCTCTGTTTATCAGGGTCATTAAAAATCTGATGTAGTTAATGATATAAGTGGTATATGTCCCAATTGTATCTCAATTTGTTATGGTTCTTTCCATATGTAGAGAATATGCAAGACATAGATGGAGAAAGCATGCAAGGAAAGACCTATTTTAGGCTGCAGGATGGGATTTGCCAATCTTTTGCTTATATCCTATGTCCTGGCTTTAGTATGGCAACATGGGAAAGCAATCAAGTCAGTATGAGCATAGAAGATCTAGAATTGAAGCCAAACATGTGTGGTAAGGGTTGGGGTAGGATGGCTGGCTGAAAGTTATAATTGTGATTTATGGAATCATTGAAAACTGCTGCTGAAGTTAATGGGATTGCTGCCATTAATGCACAATGCTCTAAACAGGATGGAATATCCTAAACCCAACCAAAATACAGATGAGGAGTTTCTAAATTGTCTGTTTTGATTTTGTGCATTCTTGTTGTTGTTGTTTGGTTGTTTGTGGGGTTTTTTTGTTTGGGGTCTTTTGTGGACCATCACTCAGGATAAGCTGGGGAAATATTTTCATTACTGTTCACATTGTTTTCTGCAGCTGCAGTAGTGAACACTGCTGGGAAAGAAATTGCTGTCCTCTAAGCTACTTTGAATAATGTGAAATAAGCAAGCTGAATGACATTTTGAGCTTTTGCCTTGCTGTTTTGGAAGCACAGCTATTTTTCTGACATGTATGGAATGATTAGGAATGGGGTTTGTGGAAAAAAAAAAAGTAATTCTTTAGTTTCTGAGAAACTGATTTTACTGATTCTTTACATCACACTTTACAACACATTCAGTGGAACTGCAGAATGTCAAAGTGAAAATCCTAAAACACTACCAAAATTTCTTTGATAAGTCCTTTGTCAGGAAAATGTTAATGCTACATAGGAAATCAAACTATTCTTAAAATATTATACTCAGTATTACAACCAAATACAGTCCCAACATGTGAAGATTTCCAGGAAACTCCAGACAATATTCATAGCCAGATGTTTTTTGCTTTACTTCTCATTTGCTCCAAGAGCATGACCAAAAGTTTGCTGGTGTCAGGAAAATCTTAACTCTGTTATGGTAGAAACAGAGGGAGAAATATGCAAAACATTTGCAATATTTTGTTCATATTCAGCTATGCAGTTGTAACTGCTATGAGAATAGGTGATCAAAAATATCCTTGCACCTGTAATCCATGGGCTTCATACTTTGTTTTTACTTTGAGGCTCAATGGAAGGGATTAGACTGCATCCTGCATCTACAAATGACCTAATCAATGCTAGATGAAGAAAACTGTAAATATACAGGATAAAAATGGTCATGCAGGTTCATTTGGTGAACTTGAAGGAAAATTTTGTGTGTGCACTGAGTACTTCCTGTCAGTGTATGAAACATTTGTGATAAAATATTTGCATGTCGTACCAATGAGCTCTGTTGAATCAATCTCATTTCTTTTCTGAAATAGAGTAAGCCCATGTTAAGGTGATAGAGCTATTCTTTTGAGTTTGTGATTTTGAAGAGCAATGGAGGAGTTTCCCTTTTGCTGAACCTCTACAGATTTAAATTCATCAAATGCTAACATCTCCAAATGTCTTTTAATCAGTTGAGAAAGACAACATTCTTGTGATGTCATCCTAGAGTCACCCTGTAGTGTGTCTGTGTATGCTGGTCAGATCACACACTGAAAGAACTTACTTTACCCTACTGATGATAAAAAAACACCTGGTAATCCTCTTAGGCATGGGCACATACCTCTCAGATGTCTGTGGTTAAGCAGGATTAATCTCTCCATCAGGGATTCATCCCTGAAAGTGCTCAAAAGGCACGTGGATGTGGCACTTGGGGACATGATTCAGTGATGAACACAGTGTTGATGGGTTAGCAGCAGGGCTTAATGGTGTTAGATGGCTTTTCCAACATAAATGATTCTATGATTTGATGATATGCTCCACATGCTATCTGATTGCTTAATAACCTTTAAGCAATTTACTATTAGAATTTTTTTCTGCACAGTTTTTTTTATTTTTTAATTTTTTTTTATTTGGTGCTCTCTGGAAACTGTCGCTTATAATTACTTTTGTGGAACCAGGGAGCATTGATCTGCTATTTAAAATTGTACAGTGTTTTGTGGATAAAGCTGAAGTTACAGCAGTTTTTTTCCCCTCTGTGACTGAAGAAGTTAAACAAGTACTCATAAAAAGTAGAGGCATGGAACATTCTATTTCCATGGAGCCAATATCCTTGTGGTATAACAAGGTACAACAAGGAGCTGACCCTGAAAATTTGGCACAAGTCCATTGCAACCACTCTGCCTAATGCCACAGAAAAATAGAGAATGGTGTGTTTTTCACAGAACACTATTCCAGGGTTATATTGATTTAGACTAGAGAAGGTAAAGAGGATGGAAAATGAGACATACTAGTGACTCAGCATTTTAAATCTCAGCATTTTAACTAAAGGTGAGAAAGGGAGGAAAGGAAAAGAATAAAGTTTTCTGCTTCAAGGAAGAAAAAATAGACAAGAACTTTTCAAAACTTCACCATTAAGACTAGATGGGTTTGCTGGAAATCCCATTCAGATCTGTCCATTTATATTTTAACTTGATATTGCCCTTTTCAGAGGACTAGATGAAATTTTGCATTGAGAGTTCTCAGGTTGAGTTGATGACTTCAGTTGTAAAAACTGACTTGGTTAGGAAGAAACTGCTATTATTTATTTATATAAAACTATATAACTTGGGGTGAGAGAATTTTGCTTCTCTAAAATCATAGAAATAAATTTTAGTCTTACATGATAATTTTACTGATATTCACAGGAGTAACTGAAACCTCCCTGAACAATGAAAAGATTACTTTTAGATTTTTCTGCCATTTTACTACCTAATGTAGATGTTGATGAAAGCACAATTACAGTGTAATTATGGTTTCTATTTCTTAAGTTATCAGTCTTTAGACCTCTGTGGAAAGAAAAACAGGAAAACAAAACCAAAATAAAAAAAGAAATGAAAAAAAAAATAAGTCTCTCATTGCACATATGTGCATCTATTAATTTATCTGAATACTAGTGTTGAGTAGCAAGATTTGTTCAGCACTTTGAATATCAAACTGGAAAAAAATCATAGATAGAGGGCTTTTGGAAGAACTCTGATGTTTTCTCTTTTATATTGTCAGTATATTTGAGGCTACCTGCTAACCAACAATTTATGAAGGTTTATGCAAAGAAGAGAAAGATGAGTTAGGTAGGAGACAGGTTTTATCTTTCCTGTAAAACTGTAGGAACCAAGAGCTGTGTGTTCCTCACAAACCTGATATTCTCAACGTTTTGTAACAGAGGTATTTCCACGTGCTGACAAACTGTAGATAAATTATTTTCTGATTCTTCCTTTCTCTCTTTTCCTTAACTGACTTTTCTTAAGGGATGTGTCATCTGTGTTTGGGCACATGGACTAAATGTCAAGGCTGGGGCAGCCTTTGCAAAAGGAAAGGTTGACATTTCTAGTCAGTGAACATTTCTAGTCAGTGACAGAGAAGAAGGATGTTTATTTGGTTTTACTCGCCATGAAAATCAAGAATAAATAAGAAAAATATTTCCAGGATAAAATTTGAGAGCTGAAAATTTCATCCACGTGTGTCATAAATGATAGAATCATAGAAAAGTAGATGTTGGGAGGTACCTTGAAGATCATCTAGGTTCAATCACCCTGCCAAGAGCAGGGTTGCCTTGCATTAGATCAAATTACTCAGAGCCCCACTCAACCTGGCTGTGAACACTGCGAGGGTGTGGCAGCCCCAGCTGCTCTGGGTAACCTGGGAACATTTAAGGAACATTTTATTCTTCTCCCTGTTGATCTCATGGCAAGTTTCACTGAGATTCTCTACAAATGCACACAGCCTTTCTCACTAGCTTTCTCCACCTGGGCTTTATCCAGTGTCTGATGAGCAAGTGCTCATTATGTTACAATTTGGCTTCCTGGGGAAGGTGGGGGTCAGATGCCAGGAATGGTCTCAAGGAGATGGAAATTAATTTGCACAGAGCCCATTGGAGCAGAATATCTTTACAACTCCATCCGAAGACCAGTAATTAGCATAGTTAAATTTAAATTAACTATCCCAGGTAACAGCCAGTATTAGAAAATCTCTTTTTAGTTCACCTAATTAGTATTCAAAAACGTTTGGTGATCTAACTCTTATTTCATAAGCATTCACATAGGTTTAAAATTCATGATTTTACAAGATTTATGTTGTTTCACATCTGTGCTTGGGACACACTATCTTTTGAGTCTTTAAGGATATCTCAGAGTACTTAAGATCACCAAGACAAATTAAGAGAAATGCAAACACCTGAGACATTCACTACTGGTTTATACTTCTAAGAAATTTTTGCAGTGTCTTCACAGTTTTTATTGCATGTCATATAACAAATACTTGGAACAATTTCCAAGTGCTTCAGAAGTGGCACTAGTATGGTATTTTAGAGAATCTAAGCTAGACTATCTCTAGGCTGTTATAGTTTTAAGAATCTGAAATACTAGTTATGAGATCTTATATAAGTGATTTTATGAACAACAGTTTTGAGCAATATTTTAATTGCACAAAAAATTGTGAAAGACATTATTCATACTTAGCTTAGAGCAAGGCTCTCTAAAAGACTTCCTGCTATAGAGCAGGAAAAGGATCTTTACAGCTCCAGTTAAAAAAATGACTTTTCCACAGTTCCTAGGTTTTTTGAAAACTACCTTTTACAACTAAGGGATTAAAAAGAAGAGCTTCTAGGGTAGGAGATAGTTATAATGGTTTGTCTTATAGTCCCTGAGAAATATAGACACCTCTAGAGGATGATTTATCTCTGCCAAAAATACACATCAAAACTAGGTATGTTTAAAGATACCTATTTCTTTTCACTGGTATAAAGGGAATCTAGGACAACTATCAGAAAAGTAGGTACCTACAGTCTAATGGTCCATATGAGAGGAATCCTGGCTCCAGTGAATATGAAAGCTTTGTTTACCTTGTCCCTGTGGGGCTCTGGGGAGTCCCTATTTTACCTTTCAATATGTAAGGGGGCTTGTAAGAGAGATGGGGAGAGACTTTTTACCAAAACTCATAAGGGCAGGACAAAAGGCAAGTTTTTAAATGAAAAAAAGGTAGATATGGGGAAGATATAGTTATTTTATGGTAAGTATTATGTGACACTGGCACAGGATGCCCAGAGAAGCTGTGGATGCCCCATCCCTGGAGGTTTTCAAGGCCAGGTTGGATGGGGCTCTGAACAACCAGGTCTGGTAGAAGGTGTCCTAGACCACATCAGAGGGGTTAAACTAATTGATCCTTAAGGGTCCTTTGCAGCACAAAGTGTTCTCTGACTCTGTGACTCTGTGATTTAGCTTTTAAGTCTTTGTGCCTTCAGCCATATGTTGCTATGGCTGGCTGCTTGGACAATAAAGAAACAAAATAAACCCTAAACTCCTCAGCAATATTCTTAATCCATGAGCATTATGCCTCCTAGAAAATGCTGACATGTAAGGTATTAGTTACTCAGATCTCTGGATGCCAATAGAGAGTTTCATCTAAAGAGTGTCAGATGGTCAGATTAACTGAGGAAGTTTCAAATTTCATAACTTGACTCCAGTCACTGGAAATATTGACCAGAATCATTCAGAGATATATCATTGAAGTTCAGTTATTCTTAGCTGGGGAATACAGCTTCATTGAAGACAATGCTACTGTATCCCTTTATACCCATTGAAGTTTTGGCCAGAATAAATATCAAATTTTTTTGAACTCAATGCCATTCTGTCTGGCATTAGGAAAGATGCTGAACAACCTCAGGTAGATTTTGGTTAGTTTTTAAAAGTGGAAGATCTGTGACAAATAGATCTGAAGGCCCAAACAACTGAAGACCTCCAGATGAACTTCAGGTTTCTTTGTCACACACCACATGCTGCACATGAATAAACCAATGTGACACATTTAGCAGCACAAAAGTTCAGAAATCAACTTTAAAGGAAGGATTAACACATGGTGCAGAGTGACTTTCCTCCATTTTGACACAGATATGCACTGAACTAGAACACAGTATTAGTTTTTATTGAATGTGAAAAGTGAGTAACATTTAGCTTCTTTATAGAAGGCGTGAAAAGGTCAGCTGGAAGTTTTATTGATGGTGTCTAAAGAAGTTTGCTTGTTGCAATGCAAAATCAGAACTTATTTGAACAGGGGAAATTGTATTAAAAAAGTAAATCCTGTTTCATAGGGCAATTACATTCTAATCCCTCTGGATAATTATGCTCCTGTCCAGTGCTCTATGCCCAAGTTTCAGGAGAAAAATCTCTAAGGATGCCTCTTAGAATTAATCTAATACCCAAGCTTCATTTGCTACGCAGTACTGATTTGGTTTTAAAGGACAACACATTCCTACAGGTGTCCAGAAACAAAAAAAAAAAAAAATAAAGAAAAAAGCCCAACACATTTATAAGCTTATCAATTATGAGGCACTTATTTTACTGTCTTAAACTTCTCTTAGAAATACAAATTTTAAGTGTAGCATTTTAAGATTTAGCAATTTAGCATCTTGAGGAGCTGTGCTTTGTGTTCCATTATAACCTCAGTATAAATGTACATCATTAAGCCCACCCAACAATTAATTTCCAGAAGTTGTTCTCTAAAAGACAGATTCTTTTTAGTGAAAAGAATCATGAGCACTACAAATGTCTGGTGTAATGGCCATTACTAATTATTATTAATACAGCTAATAATAATAGTCATGTTTGAAGTGATTTTCAATAAAAATATTTAATGATTTTTATGGTAATAAAGTGTGACATATGGAGAAATGGAAATGAGGGAAGAAGAGTGATTAAGGCATTGGTCTTGTCATTAAGAGACCAGCAGCCTGTATATGGTTATTGGTGTGACTTTGGGTGCTTAACTTCATTGTTTCTGCTCTCTTGTTGAAAAATGGAAATGATAATTTCCTGGAGCAGTAGCACATTAATACTTGGAGCTGTATTGAAGTAAGCAGAAATGAATGTACTTTACTTCACAATCTGCAGAAACCTGTGTGAGGAACCTGACCCCTTCCTTCAGGGCTCAATTGACAACAACATGAATTATTTTGCTCTCTTATTTGGGGTTGCCACTAATTTATTATTTTTTAAACCTCCTTCATTCTGTAACTTCACCCTGCTCCAATTTCACTGTCTCTTAGTTTCTTACCCAGGCTCAGAAAAGTCTAACTCATAAGCATATTAATCTGTTCTCTGTGAGTGGAGCACCTTATTTTTGACATTTTGAGATTTGTTAAAACTCAGTTTTGCACCAGCCTCACTGGTTGCTGATCTTATTGGCCTCACCAGCCACCAGTGACTGTTCATGTGTTTTGTGTTTTATCTGCTCCCACACCACTGTCCTCAATACTCCTTGGTCCTTGCTGGGTTTGCCAGTTTAAGTTCAGTGGTATTTTTCCCCACAGAAACTCCCCCATGGCAGGCTCAACTCCAGGCTGTTGCAGGAAAACAAGAAAACTAAACACTTTAAAAACCTGGATTTCCATTATATAATTTTTTTTAAAAAATTATTTATAAAGAGAGGGAAGATTTTTAAAATACAGATTTCTGATGTTTAATCAAAAAATTAGAAAAATTCATTCTTACTTTTAGAGCATTCTTACTAGCTTCTTATGAATGATGCACATTGATGATAAAAGGTAATACCTTGATATTAGATTTTCCACTTAGGCTGTAGAGATAGACTTTCACATTGCCCTATGAGTCCTGTCAGACTAAAACCTG
The DNA here is from genome assembly GCF_029582105.1 of Oenanthe melanoleuca. Taxonomy (NCBI): domain Eukaryota; kingdom Metazoa; phylum Chordata; class Aves; order Passeriformes; family Muscicapidae; genus Oenanthe; species Oenanthe melanoleuca. The sequence goes on along the minus strand of NC_079333.1, from coordinate 31,511,873 downwards.
CAGACACATCCAAACCTGGTTTTTTTTTTACTGAGGCTATGGTGAGAAAATATATTTGGGTTTTTCAGTAAGTGGGTTTTTTCACAGAAATTTTATATTTTTCTCAAATTTTACTTTATTAAAAAAATTCTTGGAAAAATATGTAAATTTTATTTCAGTTTGGAACTGTCTGTACATAATGTGCTGTAGGAACTAGACACAGGCAAGACATTTGAACCAGAAAAAGGGTTGACACAGGTCAAAGTACTGAAAATATTGTTTGAGAGAGAATGTGTGAATGGGACTCTAAAGACTGAGATAATTGAAGCACTGAAAACTATTGTTAGTCAAAATATATATTTTTTCTCTTTTTCTAGCTGGGATACCAGAGACAGTTTAGCTAAAATAAAGGATCCCATGTCCCAAAACACTTTTACAGGCTCTAGTTTCACTGGGGGAGGTGTCACACAGATATCCTATTGTTTCTTCTGGCTGAGCTAGTTCAGAAACCATTCAGGTATCTCTGCCTGGGACTGTGTTGTGACCAGGGCAAAGATGCTGCTTTCCCTCTTTCTTCCATATGCATATACTTCAGAGTTAGTGTTGATTACAGCTACTCAGGATTTTTTCTTAAGCTTTCAGAGGCTTTAAAGATCAGGCCACACAATTGCAGTTAATTTCAGCATTTTGCACAATTCACACTGATATGGTCCTAGCAGGATGAAATTCGTAATGAGTCCATATTCCTCTACACAGCTGAGATGCAATTTATGCATTTTCAGTAAATTTTGCACCTTTTCATTATTATTAAATGTGACATTTGAAAAAGCCTGGTGATGCAAAAACTTCCCCTCTCTCCCGACTAGCTGAGTGGAAGGACATGTTGGCCTGGGTTATCACTGAAGCTTTCAGCATTAATTTACATCATTTTCAAGTGCTTTTGGGACATTTTTCTCACACTATAATTCCTGCTTTCCCTACTTGACTCCAGGCTCTCTCTCCTGGTCATGGTGACTGATTTGAAACCACTTAGCTTTTACTTGATGCAAGGGACATCATGACTCCAAGCCAGTTTTCCTGCCATTTAAAGCATTTTTCACCCTTTTTCTATCTAACTTTGCTCCTTTCTTTTAAAGATAAGCAATTTCTCCCCCACCCTCACAAGCAAAATTTGCCTGAAAACCATTAAAAAAGCCCAATAATCTGAGCTTTTTGCATAGATTAAAGTAATGACTTTAAAAGTCACACAATAAGTTTTCTTAAAATACATTGGGTCACAATGCAGAGCTTTAAGAACATCTTTCATATGTTAGACTCATATCCAATATGGACTCTTACTTGTTGCTGGTTAAAGGAGCTGTGTTATGAGGCTAAAATATAATAATTATTTATTTTATATGATCAGCAAATATATACTCTCAATCTCACAGAGTATTTAAGATACATACTCTGTCTGCTTCAGCTGTTGTGGCTGTTTTGAAACTATACTCTTAGAAGGAGTGATTTTCAAGTTCCTAGTTGACATGTATTAAAACAGGTTCATTGATTTCAGGAAAAATAAGGTTGCCAGTGCCACCTGGGAATCCAGCCCATCCAGATCTGCTATGACATTTAGGAAGGAGCAAACACACTCACACAAGGCTCTTTAGGCTGTCTTGACAGAGCAATCAAAATATTTACTTGAATTTCTAGGACAGATAATCAAAATAGCAATCACTTCCTTGTTTTGGAATGAAATAGACATTAAGCTAAGATTTCCTGAACCATTATTTCCTAAATATATAGAGTCCAGAGGAGGCCATTAAGTTGATCACAGGGATGGAACACTTCTGTTAAGACAGGCTGAGGCAGCTGTGGTTGCTCAGTCTGGAGAAGAGAAGGCTCCTGGAAGACATGAGAGAACATTCCAGTACCTGAACAGAGCTACAGGAGAGCTGGAGAAGGACTGTTCATGGGGATATGCAGGGAGAGGACCAGGGGGAATGGCATTAAACTGAAGGGGGGTGTATTTAGACTAGATATTTGGAATAAATTCTTTGCTGTGAGGGATATGAGTCGCTGGCTGCCCAGTGAAGCTGTGGACTCCCTGTGTCAGGACAGGCTGGATGGGTCTTTGGGTAACCTGCTCTAGTGGGTGGTTTGTCACCCATGGCAAGAGGACTTGGAACTAGATGATCTTTAAGGTCCCTTCTAACCCAAACCTTTCTATGAAATAAACTAAAATAGAATAAAATCCTTTTGGTCTAAGAGATATGAGGTTTATCTCACTTTTATGCAGAACTGTGTTCATTTCCCAACCATGTCACTCATATGTTTTTACAATTCTTTCACATCCTTAAACTCTGAGATTCTTTGTTACTGACTGCAACGGTTTGCAAACTTAGGTTTTATTTGGCATAAGTAGATGGGTATAAAGCTGAGTCTTGATTTGTCCTGGATACTTTGAAATATTGTTAGAGTAGGTATGATAGTAACAACAACAGCAGCAGCAGCAGCAACAACAACAACAACAACAACAACAACAACAACAACAACAACAACAACAACAATACAAAAAAAGGACAGAATACTTACCTCTCATGTCTGTTTAACCCTTCTCTCACACTACAGCAGGAATGGGAACTCTTTCAGAAATGTCAGTGCTACAGTCCAAGTTCAGTCCTTTGAGCTTGCAGTAGAGGGCTATAAAAACAATTTATGTTCACCTGACCATCTGCATAGAAATTATGAATTGTTGATACTGACATCACCCAGTACAGTAAAAGATAAAGAGCATTCAATAAGCTCATGGTACATATATGTTTCCTGCTGGTAGGTGGCCATGACTGATGTGAGTTTTCTATTTTGGTTTTGTTGTCTAAAATCCTGTGGCAGAAGCCACTTTTGAACAAGGGTAAGTTCAATAGCAAAATTTTATAATTAGGCCTCTGAAAGCAAAGAGGTAGCTAACAATCTTGAAAAATTTGTTTAGATGCACTACTGAAATAAAGAAAGAAGGGAAAAGGACTGTTGTTTGTTTGAAAGATCAGCAGGACAAAAAAGATACAAAGGAGTTACGACTCTGGGAAGTGTCCTGACATTCAGAAACAAAAACTGAAGTAGCTCATAAAGGAAAATATTCTGAAAATAGGTCTTACAGAATTCCAAGGTATGTTCTTGTGCATTGACATAATTTTGGTGTTTTTACTGGTATGTCTTAAAGCAGTTTTCGGTAAGAACCCAATTAAAATTCAGCTCCCAAAATAACTTTTCAAAAGCTCTGCTCTGACAGTATCAGTTGCCATTCATTCTCACTTAGACCATGTGGGAATAATTCAGGTGCCTAAGCAAAGGTATGTACTGACGTTTTTAGGTGTGCTAAGAGATATCCCGTTGTATCTGAGGCATTCACATGGGTTGGCAGACAAAACATAGGATTTAGGGAAGACCTGAATTGAAATATATTGGTCTAAAGAATTATCATTTTATTCTTTGTTTAATTTAGACACTTTGTGTGACAATAGATGAAGAATGTGCATATTATTAGTACCTACATTTCAAACAAGCAATGGTGACTTAAATCTCCTACTACCAGTTATTATGGGTGGTGTGGCTAAAGCACTTGCCATAAAAAGCCACAGAGCACCTCAGCCTTCTGCAAATTCCAGGTAATCAGATCTTCCCTAAATCCTATGTTTTGTCTGCCAACCCATGTGAATGCCTCAGATACAACAGGATATCTCTTAGCATACCCAAAAATGTCATTACATACCTTTGGTTAACACAAAGGTATTTAAGCTGGGACACTGCTGAAGCCAAGCTACTGGTTGGAGTTGCTGGAATGTCTTCAAGTGCTCTCCTGCTGGACTGCAAACCCTCCCCAGGCTCTGGGCACATATTGTTGACCCTGGCATTAAACTGGCAGGGATGGGATGGACTCAGGTTCCCCTCCCCTTGCAACTTATTTATTATTTAAATCAGTGCTGCTCCATATGAGAATTATTGCTCTTAAAATACTTCTGTAGTTACTATTATTTGTCTTGTGGAGCTTTTAAAAGATTTTTTTTTTTTTAATTCTTTGGTTCAGGTTTTGTTTTTTTTTTTTTTTTTAAATCATGAATTTTTGGTTTGGGAACAATACAGGTTTCATTCCAGTCAATATAATTCAGTAATTTCAATAAATTTCACTTGAAAATGTCACACTCAAAATCTTTTTTATAGGAAAAGAATAAGCTCATATTAATAAGCTTTCTGTATATATATACACATGCATACACACACACAAACACATACACATACATATATATATATATATATATATATATATATATATATATATATATATATATATAAACAAACCTAAGAATTTGTTGCTTGTATAAGTGAAATCCCAACAGCCAAATCCAGGAATTGTTACTTATAAAAATCTAAAAAAAAAATAGAGAAAAAACAGGATGATGCAGTTAAAGCTGTTATACACACATTTCTCTATCCCTTGTCCTAGTGTTGTGCTCACCTTTTCCCTGCTCCTCTGGGTCCCAGGTTTAACAGTTCCAGAAAATAACATCTGGAGTTCACAAGTGTTTATGCTCATGGTTTTCCCTTCCTTGCCCTAGTAACCATCTGGTGCTCCAGTCCATGTTTAGCTAATATGATTTTGCACCCACACCTTCATCTGTAGTTCCACATTACATCCAGGTTTTCTGTGTTGTGGTATCTATGTCAGATATAATTTCATTGCCTCTGTTCCTCCTAAACCCAGTTTTGTCCAGCTCCATACTTTTATTTCTTCAACTGTCCATGGGTGAGCTTCCTCTAATGCCAGCCTGGGCCCCACTGCTCATCCCCTGCCTGTGCTCTTCTGTGCCATGTTCTGTGTCTTCCCCCTCAAGAGCCCTGCTGTCCTATCAGGCTTTTATCTATCCACAATGCATCATTGCCTAAGAGCTGCAAATCAGAATCATAGAATTGTTTCAATTGTAAGGAACCTTAAAGATTATCTAGTACCAGTCCCCCAGCCACGGGCAGAGACACCTTCCACTAGACCTGGCTGCTCAAAATTCCATCTAATGTGGTCTTGAAATATTTCAGTTGACATGGAAAAACAGATTGCTATTTCTGTTTATATAATCATAGTCACACCATACAAGGATAAAGAAAAGTGTTACAAATTGCATATAAACAGACACCTGCTGTGAAATTGTGGTCACAGATAAACCAAGTAGAGAAAACCTCAAGAAGTTTGGCAAAGGTTCAGTTTGAAGAACCTAAGAAATTTCAGTTCTGAGGCCTTGCTAACTCAGCACAAACCTTATGAATAATGAAAACTTCTGTAAAACAGGGATGAGGGATTCCAAGGACTATCAACATCTGTTTTCCATGATTAATTTATATAGAAATGTCTCTGCTTCTAATTAACTAAAAATTAACTGTACCACCCAGATCAATAAAATTCCATGTTATATGTGAAAGAAAAAAACCTCTAGTGAATAGATAATGGAATACAGTTTTGATATTGCCCTACACACTTTTTTTTTTTAAAGTCTATCTTGTAGCTCTGGATGAGTCAGATTCTTAATTTTAACAAATGTGAAATCTGGAAGCACAAGAGATATAAGGCTGTTTCCATCTCCAAGAATCAAGCTGAGTGTGTATTCCCTATGGGCACACCTGCAAACACATGTATGAGGTACACATGTAAATACACCCATGAGCAGGCACACAGGCAACACTCAGCACTCACACAAACACAAACAATACCAACAGCCTCATTCTGTCCCTTGATGTGCCAAATCAGGGTGAAGGTGTGTTCGGCAGAAATAAATATACACATATAGGCTTACCTGTGATGTGGTATCACCTGGGAGCTGGGCTCAGATCACCTGTCAGCCCCATAGCTGCCCCAGGCCCCAATTTTCTGTCTAAATAGACAAATACTTGATGATGTAGACCCACTCCAGCTGCTAGTAGAGATCCTTCCATTCACACCCTAAAATTCTTCATAGGAAAAGAATTGTCATTATCATTGTCATTGTCATTGTCATCGTCATCATGCTTTTTGCCCTCAGTAGGGTCCCGAATTGTGTCAATAGTTCTATAATTTTATGTATGAGTAGTTGCCCTCAGATTTATTATTTGTCATTTGTCTTGCAATATAGAAATAGGTACATGGGTGAGTCTTTCATCTTGCCATTAGTGTTTCAGCAGAGGTGAACTGGAATGCCAGGTAACAGGAGGCAGGTAACTCAGATGTTGAGCAGTTGGATCAGGCTGGGTTAGGGGGAGTGAAATGAAGACCTGGATAATATTAAAAATGAGTAAAGAAAAAAAATTGGTTTTTGTTATCAGGTGTAGGTGCTGGTGGATAATATATAATGGCAGTTATTAGGGTAAAAGTCATGCTATCCACCATGTCAGCCCAGTATCATTCTTTTGAGATGGCAAATCTGCATCCAATAATCAAGTGCTAGAAGGATCCATTTTATTTAGCATTAAATACATTGTGGTCAAGTCATTAAACACTGATAACAAGATTTAAAATTTCCCTTAAAATCTTACATTACTACCCTTAAACAAGTGTATATTATAATATTTCCAGAGACTCAGAAGAAAGCAAAAAATAGATCATAATTTCTTAATTTGATTTATTTACAGTTGGCATACTAAATATGTGTAAGCCCTTGTGTAATTGCCCTCTTAATTTCTTCTGATTATAAAGTCAAGTATGCATTTTATCAAAATTTATTTCTGCCACCCATGGTCTGCAAATCCTCATATTATAGAATGTTAATTGCAGCAAAAGTGCTTCACCTGAAGCTGAAGATATGGAAAACACACTTGTCAAGGGAATTTATTTCACACTGACCAAACATTCCATCCCCCATTATTTTTGTTGTTACTCACTTTAGATCTTTGTGACCCATCTAAATCCCAGTGTGCTATGTCTGGCCCTTGACCTACAGGGTTTGAAGTAGCATAAAAGGTTTGACCTATCCAATCCCACTTTTTGTGCTCAGTTTTTTTAAAATGTTCTTATTTTGATTGTCATATTAATCACCTGTCAAAGAACATTTCTTAGCTTTGAAAGGAGCCATGTCCATTTTCTTCAGTTCAATAATCTGAAACTGCCAACAGTGAACTGTGAATAAACTCAATAGTATTTGTCATTTCTGAGCTTGCTGATGGTTTCTCTCCCTAGCAAAGTGCAATCTTTTGTGATGGACAAAATATTGTGTATTTAACTGTATATTGGGCTTTGCAGTTTTCTTTTCATGAATGGGTTGATTATTGATGTAAATCTCATGAATGAGGAGGAAAGTCTGTGTTCATTAAGGATTCCAGAAAGAAAGAACAATACCTTATGCAACACCTTTCACATGAATGCTGTTTATTAGCTCTGCCTTTCTATATCCTTAATTATTGATCAGAACTCTATTTTGCTAGGTGCCAGAGGTGTGAGGGAAAATGTGTGTTTTCCTGAAGATTTTCAGAAGTTTTTCTTCAGCTTAACTCTACTCAACTTCTCCTACCACAACATCCAATTAAATAAGATAGCAACTCAGTAGAAGAGTTTTTTTTCTTTAAACTTGCTAGAAGTTTAGGGAAGACATATGAGTTTATCTGTTGGCATACACAATTGTTTTTCCCCGTCAGAGAGGGATGCTTCAACTCCCAACCAATGAAAAATGTCAGATGCCCATCAAGTTTTGAAGGACATATTCTGATTCTAAAATAGAGCCTTTGCCAAGATTTTGCTGACAAGAGAATGCCATAAGTTAGTACCATTGGTTTAACACAGTTATTTACCATCTGCTTGGTTCTCAGTGACCAAATAACAGCCAATACAATCGTGTTTGTCTCAATAATAGAGCTAATAATAATGCTAATAATAAGAATAAGTTAAAATATAATTGTAAAAATCCCCCAACAACAGAGTTAGAAGAGAGAGAAATGATCACTGGAGTCCTAGCTTGTTTTGCTGTGTAAATTATCTGATGTAGCAGCTCAATGACCAGGATAGTCTAACATGAAACCAGCCTACAGTACAAATATATTTCAGGGTAGATCCTGGATATATCAGAGTAGAGTTTATTTTTTTATGCCAAACTTACTTCAGAACCATGACATAGATTGAAGCATCATGACATATGCTATTTTTTTAGGTTGCACTTGCCATCTGTCACGCATATTTTAAAGAAAACAGCTGCAGGTAGAACCTTAAAAGAAATTAGAAGGGCCTGAAAGAACAATGTCACTTAGGTGAAAGCCTACCAGATAGATTATGATCCAGGTGATAGAAGGGATGCAGCATCCCTTATTGCAGGTGGAGAATCCAGTCTTTCAGAGAATCAGGGACATAATAACATTGTCAGTAGTGCATCTTTCACAGTCTCATGAATGAATGTTTTTAGAAGTAGAAGTAAATATGGCATTCTCCATAGCATAGGACTATTGCTACATATGTAATCAAAATGCAAAGAAACAAAATAAAGGCCTCAGTGAATTTGGGGTAACATGTTTCTTGCATATCAATATCTCAAGACAAAAGTGAAGACCTTTGAAGGTCTTATACCATCATAAATTGCCCAGAGAAGTTGTGGCTGCTCCATCCCTACAGATGTTCAAGGCCAGGTTGGGTGGGACTTTGAGCATCTGGCTCTAGTGGAAGGTGTCCCTGCCCATGGCAGAGGGCTGGACCTGGCTGATCTTTAAGGTCCCCTCGAACTCAAACATTTCTGTGATCCTATGATCCTTTTCATTTCATATAAATATATGAGCTACTCTTTCTTAGACTCATTTATGATTTGCCCCCCCCCAAAAAATATCTCTTGGGAAAACAATATTACTTAAAAATCCCTAAGGTCATAGTCACCAGCTGTAAAATATGCACCAGAAGAGGTATGACTCACAAATCAGGACTAGGAGTAAGAAAGCTGTGTGCATCAGTATTCTCTCCAGCACTCAGACAAAGCAAACAAAGCTAAATAATTCAGTGAACTTCTTTCACCAGCTACTGTAGTTACATACAGATTGTATTCTCAAAGGGACCAACAAAGGGTGGAGGGAAAGTGGGGTGAAATGTTAAATACATACTTTAGTGTATTGATATGGATAAAAAAAAAAGATGTGACAGGCCTAGTATGCAAGGTCAGAAATGATGTAGAAAAGAACATCCCCAAGGAGACTGCTGAGCCTGACTCTAGCTGGTCACCTGCTCAGAAACACTGCTGGGTATTTTGTTTTTAAAATAGCTGAGATAATAAACAGCATCATGTCCCAAAGATGAATTCTGACACACTGATGCTGAGAACACGATGAATTTAAAATTCGGAGGCCACAGTTGTATTCTTGTATTTCTTGTGAGTTTTATGATACCTAAGAAATAATGATAATAAAAATAGCCTAGGAATCTGACTGATAAAAGTTTAGTCTGTTTCTGATATATGTTTAGTTCAGTTAGCACTGCTGGCAATCAGCTCTTTTGACCCTGCTGAAATATTTGCAGGCTGAGCTCAAAAGAAGAAACATCTGCTGATTTGATCAGAGGAGCATATGGTCAGAAAATTAAGATGTGGAGTTGTAAAGTCGTAATAGGAAAGAAAAAAGATTGTGGTTTTAGTCAGAAATGAAAAGTTTACAATGTTCTCCAGGAAAAGGGAAAAAAATACAATCTTTTTTTTTTTTTTTTTTTTTTTTTTGGCAGATTGAATCAGAAAGCAGATTCTCTACTAAAAATGTTTCACATATGTAATAGTTTCAGTGATTTTCTCTTCTGTTCCTGCAAGGGAAGCTTGTCTTTTCATGAAAACTCCCTCAGTGTTCCTCTTGCAAGAAATAGAGTATCTGTAGGATAAAGGCTTCAATGTATGCAATTCTTTACAAAAGGCTATTGAAAAACCTGATTATATTGTGGTGTTTAAATGAAGGCAAAAATATAGGGAGGCATTAAATGGAATTTTAATCTAAGATCAGTCCATCTATTAACTATTTTCAAAAAACATATTTACCTATTTTCATATTAACACCTATTAACTATTTGCAGAAAACATATGCCTCTCTCTGTGTTTATACACAGAAGCTTTTGAGATGAGATGAACAGCTTTCTAAATATCAGCTATTTTAAGATGGAAAAGAAGAAGGCAGTTATTTAAAATGAAGAGGTTATCATATAATAAATCCTGTTTCAAAAACTCAGAACAAGTAGTTGCTTCTTCTGTCTATGTATGTTAAGCATGTTCCTTTGCATTTTCTCTTGATTCACTTTCACGTAACTTTATTCAGAAGCACATTCATAGTGCAGGTTTAGTATTGCCATTTTTGGATAAAAATCTTGAATTAGTGGTTTGTGAAATTATTTTTACCCTGCCTATGGCAAACATATTTTTTTTTTTCGCAAAATCTTTCCCTTCAATATTTATTGCCATGACTTAAAATGTTGTTATTCCAAGTTCCTAGAAAACTTTGGAGTACACAAAAAAGTGAACTAATATTAATAAAAGATTTTTTTCAGTTATTATTTGCAAGGTTTTTAAAGTTTCCTATTTTTCTGAAAACTTTGAAAACTTTCCAAACTGTGAGCTAGTTTTGAAAGGTGAACTGATCAGAGGGAGGGGAGAACCAAACTATACAAGAATATTTTTTTTGTTTAGTGGTAAGTAATGGTTATTATCTCTGCTAACACTGAGTTTACTAGTACTGGGGAGGAAATTATTTCTGAAATACTTTTCAATTATGTATATTTATAACATAAATTCAATGTTATGAGGAGTTTCTAATGTCAACATAATATCATATTTTTTGCATAATATCTTTTCCTCCATGCTTATCAGATTATTTATTTCATTCAGAAAGGGTTCTTCCCTGAATCTCTGATCTTCCCTAAATCACTATACTTTTTATATTATGTGAAGGAAGGATAAATATGAACCAATAATTATGGACCTCTTGGTATGTGAACTGAGGATGACACAAAGTTTGGTGATTTTTTTTTTTTTATTCTTCAAACTATTTCATAATAAATGAGATGAAACACTGCATAGGAATCTGATCAATTTGTTCTCTGCAACATCCCACCCAGGTTCATCACATCATATTTAACTCAAGAGGTCCAAAGCAAGAGAGTTAACTGACTGGAGATTTTGGCCCTTTAAAAGAAATTATTGGTTTCTTGGCTATTTTAAGAACTGTCTATGTCTGCACTGATCATGACAGAACACATTTTAAAAATGTAAGGATGTGCTTTCTCACCTGGCTAATGCTAAATACCAACAGAACGTAAAACTCAAAGTTCATGATCAAACATTGCTTCTGTAAATGAGGAATTTCCACATTAATTACCCCAGTATGTCTTTAATTTTAAATTTACCTGTAAATTTAAAAGTTACTTCCATATATAATACATTTTTGGTGTAGATTTCACAGAATTGTAACTCTCCTCTTGAGATGATAAAAGCTGGATAATCTTGGCAAAATATACTTTGTGGGATGACGTATTAATATTTGTTATTCTCCTTCCTTTCATACTAGACTAGATGCCAGTTTTAGGTGCCTCTGTCCATTCAGTTGTACCATATGAAACTTTTAAGGTGTAATAATGCAAAGCAGTATGAAATCAAGTGGCCAATGACATCCTTATCATGCTTCCATGGGTAGGAGTAGGACAAGGTCTATCGAACTCCTCACATCAAATTGAAAATCATAATGGGAATTAAATTGCAGATCTATTACATTTGCTCCAGATGTCGTGTTTTGAGGCTTTGTAGTTTTTTTGGGACATTACACTTTTGTGATACATCAGATTATGCATGATATCAAAACGTGGAGGCTACAGCAGGTGTCTCTACAGTCAAACAGTGCTGACAAGTGGGTGTTTTCCAGACTGAACTGGTATGCAGTGCTTTGGTTTCTTTTTATTTTATTTTCTCTTTTTTTTTCTTTCTTTCTTGCTTTTTTTTTTTTTTTTTTTTTTTAAATTTTAAAATTTTTTTTTAAAGCTCTCGTCCTTATTTGTGTAAAAGATATACAGTCAATAATACAATTTTGGCAGCATATATATATATGGGATTGCTGGTCAGCTATTCAGACCTATTTATTGCAACAATACAATACTTTGATACTTTTGTATCATAAAATTGATGTTGTTTGTTTCTCTTTTGGTCATTCTATGACTAAAGATGAGTTTTGCTGAAAAAAAAATAAAGCAAATTAAATATAAGAGGTTTATTTAAAGATTGCATTGACATGGAGTTTTATGATTTTTACTATAGTTGTTTCCTTTGAACAATTGAGATCAAAAGTACCAGTTTGTTGAACTTGCTTCCATGACAGCACAGGAACAGATGACCATCCAAACATTTCTCTTTCAAGCTCTTTTAGCAAAAGGCACTTCCATATGTTGAAGTAGTTATTCAGTCTTCATCTCAAGTGCTGAAAGATACATGATATGCTTTCATTAATAATAACTTGAAAATTCTCCTTATTATTTCTAGCCTGAAATTAGTTTACATGATTTCAATTTCCACCTTTGAGATCTTGCTATGTCTTATACTCCTCAGACTAAAAAGCCCTTTGCTATAAAAAGCATTCCTCCCCTGTAGAGTTTTAAAAACCATGTTTAAGCCATCACTTTTCTTAACAGCTATCTGTTATTAGGTGATACCACACATGTAAAGGAAACTTTGGCATGCTTGTTGAAAAACAATGTCCAAATAAAAGACTTATTTAAAGAGTAGAGATTTCTGTTGTGTTTTGGTTCTGCTGGCTGGTCATCACACAAGACAACAGAAGTCACTCGAGAGCCTGAAGAATTACCTGATCCTGTGTTTGGGAGTTGAAAGTTGTATAAAATCAAACTAGAGATAAAATGCAAATTTCAAAAGTTGACATTAATGAGTCACTTGTAGTGAAAATCACTCTGAAGTGGCTCTGTCTCTTGAAATGTTTGCACAGAATTTGAGAGATTCTGAGAGGACAAGTTCTACTTACAAGTGTATGGAAATATCTCCTAATCCCTGTGGTTTAGTAATGAAATGGAATTAGTGAGAAGTAATTATGAGTCCAGGAAATGGTAAAAGGAAAATAGTGGAGAGATAGCCATACTGCTGTCAGTACTTTTTAAAAAATGAGAGCCAACCACTGTCATCAAACATCTCAAAAGCAGCTTGTTAAGACATTAAGCACACAGTTGATGTGGATGTTATTTTGAGGTGGTTTGAAAAAAACCCCAAAACAAAATCTCACTGCACTGTGGTAACACTGTCAGAAACCATGAACCTCCCTACTCTCCAACCAGTGAAATCTTCCATAGAAGTTCAGAAATGGGACAGAATATCCTGACACTCAGATGTTGCTGCATAAAAAACAAAACAACCAACAAAACAAACAAAAAAAGCATCAGACACACACACACAAAAAAAGCCCCCAAAACAAAAACAACGAAACAACATCAAATTAAAATCCTGGTTTGTTTTGAAGATTACTGGGGGATTTTCAGTACCTTTTCATTCTAGAAAATGCAGCATAATGACTTTGTTTTCATTTTAATGTCTAAGGGAAATAGCTGCTTTTAAAATACCTGGTGGCAAAAAACCAGTTCCCACATGACCATCAGATCTTTTTCTCCTGATGAGATTATACAGATGCTTTCATCTGTATAATGAAAAAATTATACAGATGAAATAAAGAGAGTAGGTTAGAAATACAGCTGCATACTGCTTTTATTTACATAGAGTTTGAACAATAAAACAGCAAAGTTTGAACATTGCATGTGAACTAGTGGCATTCTCATCTTGCACAAGATAAAAGATCAAGATCAGCATGCAACAGTGTGCTTCAGATTCTTACCATAATGAGTTAGTGCACATTACAGCAAATATAATTCACAACTATTACACAAAAGGTAAATTTTGCCTTCCCTGCTCTGCATATGTCAGGGTATTGCTGATTTTGAAGAAGAGTGCTGATGTGTTGCATAAGGGAGATGTGGACCCTAAAGGATCACTTGGATTTGAGCTGGCAGCTCAGAAAAGCAGCACTGTTTAAACCAACATTTCAGTACCATGTAAACTGAAGTCCCAGAGATGCTAGAGAGGGCTTTCAATTCTTTAAAGCTTAAATGCTGCTCTGGGTAAAGCCATTAAAAAAAGCCATCGAATATAGCTTTGTATTTAAAGTTTGGCCAAATAATTTGATCCCCTCAGTAAACAAAATGCTGAAAATCATCAAATGCAGTGTAGCATCTGAAATGAGAATATCTCCAAACTTTAAGTAGACCTACTATGGGACTCTTTTAATGGTGATGGCTGACATAATTTTTATATATATAAAGTGAGAAAGCTTGTGGGTAGTAGATATACTTTCAGGGTGCAGCTCCCCAAGATGCTTGCAGGGCACAGGAAGGCAGCTGAGGTTATTTCTGCAGCCCTGCCTTCCTCCCATGCGGTTTGTCTCGGTCTCTCCTGTGCCACCACAGCTGCTTGTGGGTTTGTGGTTCACTGCCTCACTGAGATAAGCAAATTAGAAGCAGTGAGGGTTGGACTGGGGTTGTGAACTTCTCACAGTAGCTTTGCTGCCAATACTATCATCACCTAGAACTGCAGACTGTGTCTCTTCACACAGGCTCAATAAAATTGATTGTGAGTTTTAACTGAGCTGCTATTACTATAATTAGTAATCTCATTTATAATTATCCATATGGTTATCCTTGTGGTTAATTTTCCCCAAGAATGATATATTTAATTAACTTAGATATCCTTTAAGTGATTATCTTGCTTTTTAAAAGCAACAAACATCCATATGTAAGAGTGGATGTCCCAAGCTCTTCTAGACCATGCCACTGTTTTGTTGCCATTTCATTCTTCCTTCTTGACAGCAGATGTCTGCTCCACAAATGTTAGTTAATAGCAGCTAGAGTAAATTAAAAGGTAGGGTGTTTTATGTATGAAAAGATTGTTTCAGGTATTTCCCCCCCATACACCCTAATTTTAGAAACATCGTAGGTGGGAACATCACCCAGAGGATTAGCTCCAGAATAAAACTGAAGTTAAAAGACCCTTCAAGAATCCTCTTATTTTGGATGACCTATAGGAACTGCTGTTAAAGATTAGCAGGAACACACTCTTGGTTAGAATTACTAATACAAAGTTATTCTTGAAGTGTCAGATGCTGACATCACCAGAGAGCAAACTGCTGGACTTGTTTGTATTTAGCCCAAGGTAGAGAAATATTATGAAATAAAAAAAGCTTCTTATTGTTAATTCTAGAATAATGTGATTATAATTGTTGGTTTTTGTAGTATTTGCTTCTGAAACCTAAGTTGCTCTCAGAAATTAACATTTCCCCCAGTAATAAGGCTTTTTATTTAAAGATTTACTCACAAGATCAATTTGATAACCAGAGATCATTCCTGAATCATTTATAAGTGGATTAATTCCTAGTCAGACCATTTAAAAGTTCCTTTCTCAAAATCATACTTTCTCAAAATTATATTCTTCTATACACCTCAGAGTGTTTCAGGAGCTTGTAAGTGTTTACAGAGGAACAAGTGAAGGTTACTTTTAGTCTGATGAAGAAAGTAACTGGATGTCCAGTTTATGCAATGTGAGCTCAAGATCTTCTGTTTGTTGTCATCAGCCAGTCTGAGTATTTTGATAATTTTTCATTGCTTCTTCCAAAAATGCCTGTTTTGTTTTTTTTTTTTTTTTTTAATAATACAATGAGAAGATCAAGAAATCAAGAAGTGTCCATGGAACTAACATGACTATGGAACATTCATGCTTACACAGTGAACAATTCCAAGAGAGAAAGAGAGAAAGAAAGAGAGAAAGAAAGAAAGAGAGAAAGAAAGAGAGAAAAAAGAAAGAAAGAAAGAAAGAAAGAAGAAAGAAAGAAAGAAAGAAAGAAAGAAAGAAAGAAAGAAAGAAAGAAAGAAAGAAAGAAAGAAAGAAAGAAAGAAAGAATCCATATCCCTGAAGAAGGGGTGCCATCTGCAGCAAAGGGCTTTTATGCAAAGAGGTCTAACAAGAGTGACAATTATTGTTAATGCAATTCTTCCAGGGTGCCTCTTGTACTCACAGGCAGACCTATATAGACATCAACAAAATTAACTCACAGGTTTATTCTTAATTTTAAATTTTTTTGTTGAAACTATACGGTTGTGGAAAAAAAACAACTGCTATCTCAGATCGTGTCAAATGGTTTCTGAGAAGTTTTAAATTGAGGATTGCAGCATCTCATGACTTTCCAGAAGGAAAGCTGCCTTAGTAACTAGACAATGAACAATTCAGACTCTACAATATAGAGTTAAATGTATAAGAGAGCATCTAATTGCATAAAACCAGGATTGTTTAGTAGACTGTAGTTTCCAATATTGCTGTACCTGTAGTTTTATTTTATTGGGTGCTATTAACACAGAAGAAATAATTATTTTGTCTGAAGAACAAGATTGAAAAAATGTATTACTGTTGAACTTGCAGGGGGAAAAAAGCCAATAAGTTTATTCTATCCTTTTGTGTGTAGCTGTGGATGTTTTAAAATATGCAACAGTGTACAATTGTGCAGATGAAGTTAGAGCTAATACTGCAATTAGTATGAAATCATAATCAGCATCGTTTTCTACACTGCCAAGGAAATAGAAATAGAAGCTGTATAAAGAAAATAACTAACCATTATGAGGCCATGGGATTTGTTTTTAAGTCCAAGACCAGGTGTTTTTATGGCATTGTCAAATTTTATCTGCCTAGTTTTAATGAAAGTTGATACTAGTATAATACTATATGCTGGCCCTCATGTCATTGTTTTTCAGATAGCACTTCAGGTGTAGGTAAAATATAGCAGTCTAGTCAAAGGTGGACACTTTGGACATGTTTTGAATCCTTGTTGTGATGTGCTGATTGTACATATCCATTGTTTTAAATAATTTATTTAATGGTTGGTTAATTGCAGACAAAGAGACAGGTATTCGGGGAGATAAAGGTTATTTCTCTCATATTTCAGACTGGATCTCTGTTGAGTTTTCTGACTAAATTTACCAATCTGAAAGGAAAGTTGTAATAATAAAATTTAACTTAATTTGTAGTGCATCTTCACATGTAGAGATGAAAATTGCTCCATTGGAGATAACATTGGGTATAATTTTTCTCTGCTTTTTCTGATTTTTTTTGTTTTTCTTCTGGGCTACTCATCTCAAGTTATCTTATAGCAGATTTATTAGTGATTTATAGCTCATATTCAAATCAGGAATTAGTGACATTCTAAAAATATTGTGAAGATCTCCATTAGATTAATAATGACAACAAGGCACAATATTCTACAGCAGTTTCACAATATTTTACAGCAGTTTTCCTTCAGAAGCACAGAAATAAGAAAATTCTTTTGTTTCTATTGATGAAATATGATCCTAAAGCAAAAAGGTTCTGAAAATAGTTTGTTTAAGGGTAAAGAATTGGAGAAATTTATGGGATAACTACTTTAATAATTCAAATCTTCAAGTAGGTAGACGGGAATATAAAAGGGCCAGACTACTGTCCCTGTTGGGACCTTCCTTGACTGCACCTATGTTATATCTCACCTGGCTCTGACTCTGCTTTGGAGTCAGAGCTTGGGCTATCTACAAATACTATGCCTTTGTATATAAATAATATGATTATAGATATTTTCTGTATATACACTTTTCTCACATAATATTCATCTGTATCTTCTGAGAATGCAGTAGATAGAAATTCTTGAAGGAATTTTTGTTTCCTTTGAGCTTAAAAATATATTTAAATTTGTCATTATTGCAAGCACTTTTTTGTTGCTTTAAACAAATTTCAACAGAACAAAACCAATCCCCAAATTTCCAGAAATTCAGAATCCTCTCTCTGCTGCTACTGAGAAACTTCCTTCACATGGTATCTTACAGATGTATCATCCATCTTCAGTCCAAGAACACTGATTTCATTTTTGTATGACTGCCCCTTTTAGACACTGTAATTTTATTGTGACTTTTAGCACATTGCCCTTCTCCAGACTGTACAACCCCAGGTCTCCCAGCCTGTCTCCATAGCAGAGATGCTCCAGCCTTTGAGCACCTTCATGGGCTCCTCTGGAGTTTTTGCAGAGGAATTAACCCAGACCAGAAGGCACTTGGCATCCCCAGAGTGGAACAGAAGGGCAGAATCCACTCCCCTGCCCTGCTGGATGGAGGCATATGTGAGCACTGGAATTGTAAAGCCTTCCAAAAAACACTTCTCCACTACTTAAAATAAAAGGTATTTCCTCTGAAACATGAAAGGAGAGATTTTGAAGCAATTGGTCTTTTCATATGTTGTGGCACCATGGGTTAAGCAATACTTGAAGCACAATTTCCATTCAATTTAAGTTTTCCTTTCTAGCTGTTTCAGAAATGTGTTTTCTTTTTTTGTCTTTTTTTTTTTTTTTTTTTTTTCCTAGAAGGTCATTTTAATCTTTGAAGTCAGGGAACCTCAACAGATTATTGTCTACCCTTTACTTTCTGCCCTATAGCTTGTTGCCTCGTAGCTGACTTTAAATATTTCTTTATAAGAACTCACAGCTTCTGAGTGATATATGGATTTTCAATTGCTATCCTGATGCATATGAAAAACTGGTCTTGGCTCTGACAAGCTCAGCACCACTTTTTTATTTTTTTCATTGAGATATGAATAACAATTGCTGATATATATCATAAAATGTATGAGGTGAACCAACTGATAAGATAGGAGTATAGCTTTCATAAATTCCCATGCTCATCTAGTTGTGTATGGATTTCAGAATTATTTTAAATGTGTCAGTCAATGGCCTTGGAAAAAAAATTGAAATTGCCCTAGAAATGTGATCTTTCTTCATTGTCTTAATTATAATCAATTATTGAGTATACACAGTTCATGTCAACTTAGGCACACAAGAACCTGAGTATTAAAAGTGTATTACTTTGATATGACACTGAGACACAATATTATCTGCAATTTAGAAGTGAGCATTTCTGAGACTAATTCAATCAAGAAATAAATTTAATTTCTGTGGTATACAAGAAGAAGCACTTCTTACACCCTCTTCTATATTGCAACTTCTTTCTTGGTGGATCCAGAGATCTCAAGTAAATACATATGAAGAATCATTTGTACCCTAAAAATCCGACAGTCAATGAGAGAACTTGAACTGCATATAGAAAAAAAAAAAAGTGTGAAATGGGAGAGTCTCTTCAACTTTCACGTATCATTGAGATATGGAGGAAACAATACTCACTCAACCCTTTAAAAAGCCTTTTCAGCACTGCCAAAACTGCTGTCTGGGCAAGCCTTTTTCTAGTGTAATCACTCTGGCCCAGAGATGTGCCTATCAAACACTGGTCCTGCAAAAAGATATTGATAACCATCTAGAGGTCTTATGCAGAGCTGCTCTGGATGCTAAAGTGACACTGTACAGAACTGGATTTGTGCAAGCCATGCAACCATGAGTACAATACATTTCCATCTGCTTGAATGGATTTTTGGATCAGGAACATAAAATAACTGCCAACACAGCTTATTGCTTTGCATTTCAGAGCTATTACTTGTTGACTGGGGTAGCTCAAAGAGTGAAATTGGACTGCATTGTGCACTGCAGTACAAATTTTCAGGTTTTTTGGTTGGTTTTTTTCAAGGAAAATGGGTACAGAAAGTGTATCATTAACATCTGAAAGCCAAGCAGTACACTATAAAAAATTCTTGCAAAGGATGTGTAGGCATTTAACCTCCCACTTTCATGAAGTCTTAAATCTGTACACAGGAAAAGTTAATTACATGGTGCTTTAAGTCTTCATAAAAGGTCAATTTGCTAGTACTATACTGTGTAGCAGCAGAGGTTGGAAAGGCAGCATTTTGATTAGGAACATGCTTTTAATAGTTGATTGGGTCAAGTCATAAGAGGTTCATAGTGCATGCTTGGTAATGAGATTCAATTATTTCCAATGAGAATTTTAAGCCCCCTTAGAGACACGACTTTTGCTTACTGTAAGCAAAACTAATCTTTGAAAGCATAAAAATGACACTCACCTTTTTATTGTGTTGGCTTAGAAAAAGGTCAGATCTAATAAAGATTGCTCTTCTTGACAAATAACATTAAATGTTTCTTTACCTTCAGCTTATATTATGTTGTAAAATCAGATTACTGATACAATAGTCTAATGGTACTTGACCAATAAAAAATGGGTCCAGTACAGCTACAGAATGTATACAGAAGAGTCTTAATTAAAATATTATTTTAAGTAACACTTGTGGGTGCTGGGTTTTTGTTTCCTGATACAACAAGTCCAGCAAATTTACTAATACATAAAAAACTGGGGCAAATTTCCTCAGAACTGTGAAATCCTGCAGTAAAACTAATAGGAAAGTTATATTTCCATTAGAGTATATTTCCTGTAATAAAATATGCCTACCTGAATTCAACTCACAGCATTAGAAGAGAAAAGAAAGAAACAAAGGAAATGCAACAAAAAGCACACAGACTCCTCTGTTAATGTGAGAGAGGAAAAGATGAATTAGTGACTTATGATTTGAGGTACTTGTGTTCAATTCTCCATTCTACCATCATCTTCTGTTACAAAGCTAAGTCACTTGGATCCCCAGAAGAGCTTTGATGTAGGCTTAGTTCAGGCTGTAAAGGATGCTGGTACAAATGTACATATATGCCTAAAAAAAGGTGAAAGTTCCAAATATCCAAGTTTATGTTAACAACTAGTAACCAGAATAAATTATTTTGATTGAGGAAAAAATGCTGTGCATGTAAAGTCAACATAAAAGTTATTTCCAGAAGTAAGTAAATTAAGATTATGACTAGATTGCTTCTTTCTGTGATCTTAAAAGCAGGTAGTAGCATAAGAACTTGTGCTCACATGTGCTCCTGGGCAAATCTTCTATGTGATTTTTCACCTTAAAATAGTTCAGTCTCTACTCTCTGGTGATATAAAAAAACAACAAAACAAAACAAAACAAAAACAACAGCAACAAAAAAAACCCACACATACAATAAACAGAAATACCTGAAAATCCACTTAAATATTCTTCAACCCAGCTAAAATATTAATTTAGATTAATTTAATATTGCATCATTAGAAAATGGTTAATTGTAGTTATGGATGTATAAATAGGGATGTCAAGAAGACTAAGTTAATTCTTATGCATTTATTTAATGGGATACCTTTATAAATAAACTGAAATATATTTAAGAATAAAACTAAGGACTGTCAGAAAAGTCTAAAATAATTATTCTGCTTAAGCTGACACTTGGATATTGTGTCAAAGTTTGGGGATACACACCTTATCACACATGTAGATGAGTAATAGAGAAGGCAGAGAAAAACAACAACGACAAACAAATCAGAAAACATGAACTAAAGGTAAACACTGGTGTGAATTTATTTTCTTTTTTTTCCCTGGAAAGTGGAGTAAGGTTTCTGTTATAGTGAGCAATCTATGGTTTTCTGTGTTCCAAAGAAGAAAAAGAGAAAAAAAAAACGAAACCAAAACTGTTGGCTTTTTTTACAAGAATTTGAATGATAAACCAATATATTAACCAAGTAAATAGCCAGTAGCACAATATTGAGGAAATTTCTTCATTGGAGATTTTTAAGAGTAGGGATGACATAAAATTTTCAGGGAGATTTTTATATGCTTGTTCCTACTCAGGACTGGATTGTCTGTCCTGCACAGTACCTTGTCCTATGATGCTAGGTAGCTAAATACAGTTTATCTGGGAACTAATGGGCTCTCCAACAATCCTTGAGAAGATGTAAGAATTTGTGAGGAATACTGAGATTTGGATAGATAATACAGTGGAGTCATGAAATCATTGACAACAGCAGAGTCCACAAGCCTGAAAATCAAACTTTACATGTCTAAAGCTGCAACCAAAACCTGAACTCAAGAGTAAGTGAATTTCCCAAGTAGAAACACTAAGAAATTTGAGGTTGAAAAGAGGAACTGAATCTGCCTTCTCTTTTTCATGTACAGCTTTGATTTTTCCTTCATTCCTATGACATAATTGATCCATATCTGTACAGTATGCCCAGCAAACTCAAGTACCAGCACTTTTCAAAATGCTTAAGTTACTCCTTCAGTCCCCAGTCACATATCAGCCATTTTCTGATCCCAAATCGCCCTCTGGATTATATTTATATCATTATCACTGGTACAATGTATTATTTTTAGTCAAGGCAGCCAGTGAAATCTATTTAGATTTTTTCCATATGCCTAGAAAATTTAGTAAAACTTTGCTTTAAGTCAGTGTAGCAGTCTTATTTCCTTCTGATTGTGTTCTGATAGTGTTTATTTCCCTCTGTCTTTCACTAAGGTAGTTGCTTCCATAAATGCAGTTTGATGAAATTGCTTTTAACATATACAGTTCAATTATGAGTTGTCCCTCCTGTTCCTGTTAACTCACCAGAGATGAAATATTTGATGGGTTTCTAAAATGAGAAGAAATAACTTTCTCAAGGCTTCTTAATTTTCAGCTTAAGCCTAAATTTACTAAAATGACAGGACAGAATTCCTGCTTTCAGGCCACTTAACAAAAGAGTCTTCAAGCATAAACCAATGTTTTCCAAAGCCTATAGAGGGGAGAAGTGTGAAAAGCTGCTCAGAGTGCTAAGAGATGCATGTCCTGTGGGCATCCTTAAAAATCAGTTGGTTTAAACACCCAAAGCATGGAACAGCATCTGCACGGATCATGATCAAAATCAAATGGAAAAATTAAAAGAAGAAACTTGCTGTTACTCTGGGGGAAGCACAGTGCTCAATAAAAAGAATATTCCTTTCCTTTTATCTGTTCTCTTCTTCTTCTGCGTATCTGTTGAATGCTTTTTGGCTACTGAGATGATAATTCAGCCCATCAGTATTGTTTCCCCCATGGCAAGAGTGTTTTGATATCTGACTGCTGCCCTACATGAGACAAGGGTCAATTTTGAGTACATATTATATCTTGGGGCTCCATGCAGATTTCTGTGGATAATAAAAATCTTTGTCAGCAGGAGAGACAGGGATATATCTCCATCAATCCCCCTGCCAGGAGAAGAGCAGCAAGTCTAAACATTTAATATGTGATCTAAATGTTTAGTATGTGATCCCTTGTCCAGTCAGTATAGAATTGTTCAAACAAATGGAGAAGTCCAACCATGGACTTAGTCACAGCTGTGAAGTGCAAGGTATACACAAGCACACTTCTAGCAAGCAATATGATATTTACAGGTGTGAATATATCTACTTATGGGAGAAAACCTTATGGGATCTGGAATTCATTGAGTGCTCATGTTAGAGCAGAATCACTCTCAAATAAATGACAACCCCTCTTCGTGGTAGCATCTCCTAGCCAGACCTTGCCAGCTGTTTTGTTCAATCATAACCTTTGAATTTCAGTACATTTAGATGAAGTTTATCTTCTTATGATTTGAGGCTTGCTATTTAAAATATATCAGTACTCTAGGCATGTCAGAATATTTCTGGAGCAGTTTGAATAAAAAGTTTGAATCTGGGAATACATAATGGACACAGCTTCTTTTTCATCTGGTAAAATTTATAATGACAACATTTTTAAAAGTTTTTTTTTTTCACCTTTGATTATATATATCACCCCTATTTTTGACAGAATTAACCTTTATATTTTAAGAGTATATAATTCCCTTATTGCAGTTCAGTTTGTGGAAAAACAATTATAAAGGGCAAGTATCTGTTCATAGTTTTAAGGGACTGATATTTCTTTTTAAGAATAAAACAGAATACATCAAAAGTTTAACATTAGAATGTAGGCTTACTGCAGGTTTACTGCAGCAGACCCTCGTTAGTTTATTTATAGAGTACTGCCTAAAATAAGTGACTAAACACAACAGGAAAATCACACAACTACACTTACTCCACCAAATCCTGCCAGTCATTTAAATTCTGTATCATACAGAATTCAGGAACAAGAAGAAGAAAGGAATTTTTTGCTTTTGGCAGCCCTTGTGTCTTTTTCTTCTTCTTCTTTTTTTTTTCTTCCCCCACTAATGTTTCAAATTGCTCTTTGAATTGATAGAAATGTTTAAAGTCCACAATCCTCTGCAGCAGCAGACTCCCAACCTTAACTCCAGCTGTGTGGAAAAGCTTTTCAGCATGTTTCTGCTACATTTTCCATTCTAGTAATTTATTTTTATGTACTGCATTGATGGGGAAGAAAACAAGTGAATGGTCACTGCTTTTTCACTTATTTTTATGTTATTTTTATTTCATATACTAATATCAAGTTCATCTTCACTCTTCCTTTTTTTCAGACCAGAGGCTTCTGGTCTCATTCCGTAACTTTGATCATCTCAGTCACCTTCTCTGATTATTTTCTTTCTCTAGTATATATTCCTGGAAAGAGAGGATTACAAAAAAGGTGATATTCATGTTGTTGAGGTTACAGAGTGGCATGATGATTTCTACCATGTTGTCTATCTATCTCTTGCTAATATTTATGTTTGATTTGGTGTTGACTGCTCTTTAGATTTGAAATGACATTTCATGGAGTTATGGACAGTAATTTTTAGATCTGTTTCCCAGGTGGTAATGGTTAGTTGATACTCTATATGTTCTTTGCAAAGTTAGGATTGTTTATTCCTTACTCCTCTTCGTAAATATCCAGTTCCATCTGCCATTCTATGTTCAAATCTTTCAAGGTGAGATTCAGCTGGTGACACCTGAGCTCTTTGCCTTTGACTCCCTTTATAAGCAATGGAGACAGACATTTTTAAGTCATGATTTATCATATGACTTCATTGCAATGAGATATTTCTACATTAAAGTACCAATTTCCTTCCAAGGACTGTAAAAATGCAGCAAATATCACCCTGCACTGCAGATGCCCAAGTTTGGTCAGATAAATGGCACTCTCAGTGTTATGAGTTTTTCTGTGGTTGTTCTCAGTCAGTTTTTTTCAGTTTTATTGCTCTAAATGGCTTGGGTTGATCAACAAGCTTTATTACATCCTTATTAAGTAATTCCCTATGTAATTTATGGAGATGTCAACCAGTATAAGTTACAAGGACCAATCTCTAACATTCCAGCAGTTTCTGCTCCCTGTGGGACTTCAGTGGTTATCTTCCCTATATTCTCAAAACTGATAATCTATTCCTAAACTTTTCTTTCCATATTTTCACCTATTTCTATTAATTTGCAAAGTAAATTTCTTCCTGTCCTACAGAAGCTTAGTTTCCATAGATATCAATAATTGGAGATTTATCAAAAGCTTTCAGCCAATCAAAAAGTTAGGCAAGAGTAACTGACCCCATTTCTAGCAACAAGCTTATTGGTACCTTCAGAGAACTGCAAGTGGACTGTAATACATGACTGCCTTTGGAATTCCTGTTCCTCTTACCCAATACTTTTTGTATTTTATGGGTATCCATTAGCTCTGCTCAGAATGATACTTTCAACCAATCAATGCTTCTTTAATATCTTAATAGCATGCAAGTTCTACAGGCTAGCAGGTGTGTTTATTAAAAAATCTCCCACAACCTAATAAGCTAACTCGTTTTCATGCCGTTAGCAAGTTCTTTTTCAGAGCTGATTTGATCTGCCCTATATATTTTTCCTGCTTGTATTCGTGTCCTTGGTGAACATAAATATAGCTTTCTTAAGGACTGCCATATTTTGAATAGATTCCTTTGTCCTCTTCTCCCATCTTAATGCCTTTTTTTTTTTTCTGTTTCTTTTCTGATTCTTCTGTAGTGTTTTCTGATTGTCACAAAACTTTCTGACTGACATACAATTGTTTAGAGTGCCTACAATGATGTCCTTAATCTCTACAACCACCTGCAAATGTTTAAATATTTTAGCTCTTAGTTCCTTTGTAACAAGCCCATCTACTAGCCAAACCTTTTGAAGTTCAGTTATTGAGTATGTTTTAGTTCTTCATTCACTTATGAGGATTGTCAACTCTAAACATCTTGCATGTAATATAACACACATGTTCTTTAATAATATTTGATTTTTAATCAGATCTTTTCTTCTATCATGGATCAAGTGCTGCTTTTTTTCCCTTTGATATGGTTGACTACCTGAAACAAGAGGAAGACATTTATAATAGCCAAGAATTTCACCATCAGACTGTGATGTGAGGTTTACATAGGTACTGAGGACAATTGAATTATTTTTATTGTGTTTCCTGTCCTCACAACAGAAGGACCACATAACTCCTGTCCATGCTAACATTTTATGCTAAATAGTCTGTTAATATTTTACCAGAACCCTTTTCATCATAGGATTTTGGTCTCTGTATAAATTATCTTAATCTCTTGTATGCAAGATTAGTGATCGTGAGGGAAAGGAAAAGAAAGAATTGTTTTATTTCAGGGTGGAAAAAATTTTAGAAGTTCAGGAAGTGTCTGCATATTTTGTAGGTGGTTATTATTCCAAGGTCACCTGATGAAACTCCTTAGAAAACTGGGGAGAATAAACAGCAATTGAAAGATGGACCAAGCAGTGTGACGCTGCAAGGATGTCTATTGAAAAAAAGGCAATAATTTATTTTTTTTATAAAAAATATATTTATACTGTTCTAGCTTCTGCATAACAATTTCCAATTGTTCTGTTTACGTGCAATTTAGTACATAGCAGGCTATAATGTACACATTTTCTTTTGCACAATTACTTATCACAGCAGGCTATTCTGTTCTTTGGGAGGGGGACACAGGTTCTGCAGCTCCTTCTTTATGTATCTTTCCCAGTTTCTGTAGTTCTTTCTCACAACTTTTCCTCACAGCTCTGGCTGTAAAATCTTCAGCAACTCAAGCATACTACTCATGTCAGTTAACTCATTCTGCTCTGCAACACAGGATGAGTGTGGGGTTTTTAAATTTTTATTTGCCTTTATTTTTATTTTAATTTATTAATTTATATATAATTTATTAATTAATTTATTAATTTCAAACCAGCTAACTGTTGCAAATAAAAATGAGCAATAAAAATGCACTAGAGACCAATTACCAGATACAGAGGTGTCTGATGTCCATCTAACTGATAACTGGTGACTGGCTGGAAATGGCCACAGTCATTTCTTGCACAGGGAGCACATTAGCCACATAGCATGGCACCATGTCTCTGGTACTCTTTTTGAAAAAGTCTTTTTTCCTTCTTCAATCACAAATTCCTCACCTCTTTTCAACACTAAAAATAGGCACATGTGGGAAAATATAATTAATTGTGCTATCACACAGCAGGAGATATAAATTATTCTTTAAATTATAGACAAAACACCAAATATGCTATGGCTCTGGGTTACTTGCCACTGTTATTTTGGGCAACTCAACAGGGTTCATATTATTATAGAACTGTCAGATACAGTCGTCCTACTTCTGCTAATTGTCCCTCTGTGAATTTCCAGCACCTGAGCAGGGTTTTGCCTAAACCACCACATGCTTTAGGAAAATGATGTATTGCAAAAGGCAAAGCATTGTAGCACCTGAATTTGTCATCCAAAGCTGAGCCGACAACAACTTATTTATAATGGCACTCTGTCATCCTTCAAGCCTCAATGGAACCCTTAGCAAGTGAGTAGCTATTTTAGGAGATATGTCTCATGCTTCCAGTCTGTGTAAATCTGAATCTTACTTCTAGCTGCATGCAAAGCGTTTTCATAATGCCCTGCTTTGATCAAACAAAACCTACGTATGACACTAAGCTATTTACTATGCTTTGAGGGTCAAAGGCAGACAAGCAAATCTAGTTCAGGTAATAAAATAATCATATGTTTCAAAAAAAGACTACTGTTTCTTTCAGTTTAGAACAGGTAAAAATGCCTGCCTGCCTGCAGCTGCTGACTGGACCACAGTGTGCACACACAGTGACTGTCTGGTGTCCTTACACTCTTGTACTTTGGCAGATGGACAGCTCTCAGCATGTCCTTTGTGGCTACTGGCCAGTGAAAAACATTGAAATGTTTTTGCTTTTTGTCTGTCAGCTGTGTTACTCATAGAAGTTGAGTTCAATTAATGCAGCTTCCCTTCCAAGGAGAGACATGATGGCAGCAAAGCAAAAAAGTGCCATCAGCACTTTTGTGACACCTTGTACTTCTTTCTCCCTGTGCTGCAATTAACACTCAGGATTGTTTCTTTAGAGTAGTCCCTTGTTCCTTTCATCAGGGACACAGCCTTAATTCTCTAAAATCAATGCATCTTCCATTGACCCCAGATGCATTTTGGATCAAGCCATAGAGCCCAGACTGATTTTCCACATATATCCTTTCATTCTGCAAAGGAAACAAAGATTTCCCTCCGTGCTCTCGAAATGATGCCAGGAAAATATCTGTTTTGTTAGCTGCAATTAACAATCAATGTTTCAGAGTGGGCTAAAGACCAAGCATGATAAGGAGGCCTTCCTGGACCACTTAGTAATGCATTCAATTTTGGATGCTTTAAGAACTCTAATACCAAGCATACCTTCATTTTCAGGTGGCTCAGTTGACTATTTTTTCACCAAATCTCTAAAAACTCAGAGAAACCTTAGGAATACATTTTGCATTAAAAGCTTTACCACCCACCTGTCACTCACATAGAATATATAATTTTGACAAATAAGGGGGGAAAAAGCTAATTACATTTAAATTTGTTAATCCTTGCTTAGTTAAACCAATGAAATATGGAAATTACCTGCTGAGACCTAATTTGCTTCCTTCAAAGAATAAATAAATGTCCTTTAGTATTTTCAAATATTATTAAAAGAACATATTGATTGACAGATAAGTCATCTCTGGTGCAATATCAATTTTATGAAAGTAATTTCATGTGCCTAGACATAAATTTTCAAAGTTTCACAGGAACTTTAGAAATTTGGATGATTTCCTGAAAAGAAAATTGATGCAACTCAAGTTGGGAGTCTTATGGATTGAAAATCTTATGACATCTGACTACCCTGTAAGATTTGCTTACATTTTTTCTTGTTTTCCACCAAGCAGTGCAATAGAAACATGATTATAAATCTGCACCCAGGCCTGCCCTTTAAAAGAACTGCTCTGAAGTGAATAAGAATCATGGGTATGACCTTTCAAAGATAGAATATGACCAATTAGGGAGAGATTTTCTAATGTTCCCATGAGTAGGAACAACTGTTCAGAGCTGGAGTCTGGAGAAGAAAAAATTGTATCTATAATCTTCCACAGAGCCTGGATGCTTTTAGAGGAATGGCTGTAAGTTGGGGGATGTCAGGATTAATTAAACCTAAATATAAAAGTTTAAAAATAAACATAAGTTTATTTTTCCTTATTGTTTAACAAACAATAACATTTAATTTAGGAGACTGAACATACTGAAGCAGGATGGAGTTAGTCTAGCTGGTACTTATGGCACCACTAGTGAGATAACAGAATCACTACTGGAGGTTTCTGGTTAGGGACTCAGCAAGCCCTGGCTAGAGTGATTTGGTTTGGATCTTGAAGTATGATGTGCAAATTAAATGCAGGGGTATTGGTCCACATAAAAATAAAATTAAATTAAATTAATCAAAGCAGAACAATACACTGTTTAGATCTCATTGAGTGCTGACTACCTCACTCATTGTGATGGGTCCACTGTAAGTTTAATAGACTGAATCAAATTCACTGCATATATATCTGCATAGATATCCTTTTCTTTACAAAAAAAAAAAAAAAAACAAAAAAAAAACAAAAAAAAAAAAAAAAAAAAAAAAAAAAAACATTTCCAGACCTCCTAACATGTATAAAAACAGTATTTAACCTCTGGCAAGCTGTTCATGACTATTGCATTTAAATAACAAGATAAAATATAAAACAAAGGGACAAACTTGTGCTCTTTTGGTTGTATGAAACTCACAATTCAAACAAGGCAAAAGCCAGTTAATGGAATGCTGCCCCCAAGATGTACAGGAAAAAATTTTAGTGTGTCCTATGAATACTGTAACAGTATATAACATTAAAACCCAAAGTTAATTTAAGATACAGCTGTCTATAAGAAAGTCTCTAATGTCTAGATGTATAAATATGTTTTATGGGATGAACAGGTTTAAAAATGTTAGATAATGTGTTTATTCTGGTTTCAAAATCAGTTTTCAAAACTGCTAAGTACTGCTTCCTCTGACTTCTGTGGAAATTCCTGGGTGCTTGGTATTTAATAAAGCAGATTACTGTGGAGATTTAAACAGTTAAACCTGTGGGAGTTACATTTTATTGGAAGAGGTGAAAATATGAGCATGCATCACCTCTAATCATATTATCAGCAGCATGCTTTGCAGCTGAAAATGGCTCTGATTCTCATCTAAGGACAGCTAGTCACTGTGGCAAGCTGTGCATGGAAATTAGGTGCCCATAACATAATCTTCTGGTCTCTAAGGAGCTTGCAGTAGACCACATTGTGAGACTCAATCTCAAGCAAAAAGCTAGAGTAAGAAAGGAAATGTAATACTTCATAAACCAAACCAAATAACAATAAACAATTACTACTTAAAAATTATATCTGATGCATTTTTTTTTCTTTCTGTCGAGTTTTTGCTGCCATTGACTGATGCACTCTCGACATCTACTCCCATCAGCTTGGCTGCTGCCACATCTACAGACTAAGCCCATGATCAGCACCACAGTGAAATGAACCACACTGCACTTTGGCTTTGTCTGGACAGAAAATATTCTTCCATACCATTGGATCCATTAAAAATTTACTGTTACAGACAGTTTCCAGGGCATTGCCTTAATTTATACCTGTGGTCTAATGCTAAAGGTATCAGATCCAAGTCAGCATTGATGGGATTCTTGTATGTAAACAGCTGCCTTTAGGGCACAGGGACAAGCAAAAACTCATTCTGCATTCACTAAGGATCTGAGTTAAGTGACTTAACCTGAGATATGCTCTGGTGAAGCTTCTATGTTGTAAAGAATCTAGCAGGGCATTAGGGCAGAAAGAAGCTCGAGAGAGAAGCTTGTTCTGTTCACCTCTGAATACAGGCAAGGACTTGGATGCAATGTTAGCAGAATATCATTGAGCTTAATTTGGGCAATCCAAAATTAAAGATGTAGAGCTGCCTGCTGTCTCTTTGGGTAAAAGGCTATAGTGTATTGAGATATGTACATGTTTAACTTTGAAGTAAAATGTTGTTGATTCATCTCACTGTCTTATAGGCACTTGTTCAGAAAAAAGATTTTTCTCTTCAAGGGAGAGACAAAGAAAGAGCCAGATGTGTCCAGAGGAAATTTCACCCCCTCTAGGATCCTACCTGGGACTGGATTTGCCTGTCTTTGCCTTTGCTGCATTAAGGACAGCACTACTCCTTGTGCCAGCACCTCAGGCCGAGTGAGATGAATCTGGGCAAAGCTGTTCAAATCCTCTGCTGAGTCACGAGAGAGGATGCTTCCTCACCAGATCTCTGTAAATAAACAGCAGTGGTAGAAGCCAAGTTTTTTTTCCTAGACATTTCTGAAGATGGTCAGAAAAACATTCTACATGACACTATCACTAATCATTGACTGGACATTTTTAAATTTCCCTGTTTTGCCACAGCTTGCTTACAGAGTTTTGCTTATAGAATCATGTTTAGAAGGAAATTCCCTAGTCTCTTACTTCTGTATGGATTTAAATGTTTATGTGCATATCCCCTTAGTCATGTGTTAATCATATTTGTCTACACAAGGTGTTATTTGAAAACAAAAATAAAATCACTGATCTACCCAGAACACTATTAATATTAGTATTTTAAAATATGAAAAGATGGTATCTTTACTGCTAAGCAGCAAAGCATAACTTTGATTACATGGATGACAAATTCTTAGAAGGCATAAAGCTTGCTGTGCCTCTGTAGATCTAGGCTGACTTGTGTCAGCTAATGTGTGACCTGGTGACCTGGCATTGATGTTTCTTTCAGTCCATTAACCATCTCACTATTTGCATTAGTAACATTGACAACTGCAACATTATTAAAAAAAAAAAAAAAACAAAAAAAACTTTTCCATACCTTAACATGACCTTTCATTTTGATTTCAGATGCACTGACCCAGATCCTAAAATAAGATAGTTTTACTTTTTTTTATAATTCATTCTTGAAGTGAGCACGTTCCTTGGTGTCTTCATACGCAGCCATAGGACAAGGGATAGTGGTTCCAAAGTGACAAAGGGCATGCTTAGATTTGATATTAAAGAGCAATTCTCTGTTATGTGGCTGGTGAGGCACTGGAATATGTTGCCCAGAAAAGATGTGGATGTCCCATGCTTGGAAATGTTCAAGACAGGCTGGATGGGGCTTTAAACAACCTGGTTTAGTGGAAGGGGTCCCTGCCTACGGCAGGTGGGTGGAACTAGATGGGCTTTAAGATGATCCCTTCCAACCCAATCATTCTATGATCTGCAAACAAGTACTAAGGGCTGACTGCTCCTGCAGTCTGCAGCTCATTTCCTGATGTCTTTTTCTTGCAAGTAATCACTGTAGAGCAGGACCATGAGATCAGCCTAACATCCATCAGTCAGTGTAGCTGCACTTGTGGCGATGATCATACATGCAGATCTTCTGAAGAAACATGTTTAACTCTTCACACAGAGGATGCAAGTTCTCATTGGTTTAGGGTGTTTACAGCTGCAGTTTCTTACTGACCATCATGTTTAACTGTCCCAATATCTTCCCAAATAAACCTTCCTGCTTATTGACATGAATAATGAATGTGCCAGCAGCGCTGATTTCAAAATGCGTGTCAACACTTTAGCATCTGAACATCTATGTAAATGCAAGCTTTTAACAGAATTTGAATTTAACAAATTACAGTTTGTGACTCTAATTTATGAGAACTATGTAAATACCTAAGATTTTTATAGCTGCTCCTGCTTAAATTAATCACAAATTTCTAATTATGCCTTTTTCAGCTGCAGGATATGCAAATTTAGTTGCATAAAGAAAGGAAGCATTCAAGAATAGATTGATTTTACAAACATTGTGCAGTATCATTTTTAAACAGGAGAGTGCAGCCTTTTAACCTGCTACAGACCTAACTGTCCACACCTGTGTCATTTGTAT
Source organism: Oenanthe melanoleuca (assembly GCF_029582105.1). Taxonomy (NCBI): domain Eukaryota; kingdom Metazoa; phylum Chordata; class Aves; order Passeriformes; family Muscicapidae; genus Oenanthe; species Oenanthe melanoleuca. The sequence goes on along the minus strand of NC_079333.1, from coordinate 31,478,925 downwards.
TAAAATACATAATATGATAGAAAAAATAATTAACTATATGCTTACTCAGAGAATAATTTGTATCCTCATCACTGGCTGTACTCAGTGCATATCTGTACACAATTGTAGAGCAAACACAAGGCAGAAATTTAAAAATATTCTGAAGGATGGGTTAGTTTGTCATACTGCAGCTCCAACACGTCAGGTGAGGAGGGATTCTGACGTGCACCTTACTCACAACAGAAATATTTGTTACAGTGGGGTTTCTGCAGCCAAGTGGATTCTGCCCTGCAGGTAAGCAGATCTAGGAAAGATTTGTTTTGCCAACAGTATCAGTGGGAGTTGGGAATTGGTACCCTGATGCATTTACAGTTGTTCCTCTTGAGTATTCATTCTCTTTTTTCAACTGTGGTGACAATGTTGGATTTAATGCCTAACTGTAATTTTTTCTTTGAAATTAATCTATCTAGCAATTTATTCATTTATATCTTATGTTGCTGGTGAGAAATACAATGTTTTACATCCTAATCAAAGAAATTTTTTTTTTTTTTGCTAGTTTTTTGATTCTTCCATGGTTATTTATGCTTATGGTTCCTTCCACTCAGCCCTTCTCAGACTTCATTTCAAGTAATTCCCTTGCTTTTGGGCCCTATAGATTAACACCTTGGGGAGAGTCCAGCAAAGGCAGCAAAAGGCCCCCAAGCTGGCCAGAATGTGGGAGGAAAGGCTGGGATCTGGGTTGTTTAGGCTGGAGAAGAGAAGGATAAATGGAACCCTCTTGCTACAGAGAGTATTTACAGATTAAGAGACAGACTCTTCTCAGAGGTGAACAAAGAAAGAACAGGGGAGAACCTGCATATATATGTTGCAGTAATAGAGAATGTAATAAACTGTAAGGAAAAAAAGAAAAGTTACCATCTCAAGTCAACCAAAACCCAAGGTCGAACTTCAGTTAAATCCAATTTAGAAGTTGGACTTTTTTTATCTGGAGGTTGCACTACATTAGTTTTAGTCTCCTAATTTTTAAAATTAAATTTTAATTTTAATCTTCAATTTTAATTTCAATATTTTAATTTTTTAAATTAGATTAGTACATGTTTCAGATTCCAAAGGTTTTTTTGTTTTTTTGGTTTGTTTTTAGTGGTTTTTTTTGGGGGGGGAGGTTTTTTCAATCAAATTCTGCAGAATTTGATCCACATCATATTGAGGAACACAACATATCCAACAACATCCACAACATATTGAGGAAAAGTCCTTACCAAACCCAGATTTCAGCAGGTGGTACTGCCTGGAGTCATTTGGCCTGATCTTGGGAAAAAATTTTGTAGCTAATTGCAACAGAGCTGGTAATTGAGATTCAGATGGATGATGGGTTCCTAATTTGCTACAGAGCTGCAGAGATTAGTGAAAGACTTGGCTGAAGTACATTAAGAAAAACTGAACTTGGGACTATATTAACAATATCAGACACAGAGAGGTTTTATTTATTCACTTACTGAAACAAAAGGACCCATCAGACACATCAGAAGGGAAAATCTTACCCAAAATCATGTGTGATTCTTAAGTAGGCTAAGAGAACAAACACATTTATGAAGTGCAGCCTGACCAAATTTATTATATTGATCACTGCTTTTAGTCCAGTCTCAGCCACCATAATGCCTGGATTTGTAGACAGACACACAAAGCTTTGTGCCAGTGGCACAGATTTATGGTCCAAAGGCTCCTGTTGAGCACGTTGCAGCTGCCCATAGGAACCTTCCCTAAGACCTAGGGAAATGGCAATCTGATAACACAGAACCTGTCTGAAACCTGTACATTTCCTTTGTTTTGCACTGTTTTTTGATGTGAGGTTCTTCTGCCACCTTTCAAGCTCTTAATATCTTAATATCTCTGTGTTTGCTCTTCTGTGGATTGAGTTAGAATTCACATTCTTTGCAAAATTAGGTGTTAGGTACTGGGGTTTTATTGTGGAAACACTGAGGGTGTTTCCTTTTTCTCTCCCTCTCTTTCCCCTTCCAAGGATTTACTGTGCTTTAGTTTGTAGTTGCTGGAATTGTAAGCAAGTGCTAAGTGCTGCACAGTTCACTGCTCATTTTATGCTTCATAAAATATTTAGATCCTTCTGAAGTGATGTAGCCATGAGTCATCAGGCTGTTACTTTAACACATCTCACCACGTTGAGAGCTTACCTCCTCCAATAGCTTAGTGGCAAAGAGAGTTGCTGGAATATATTCCCTAAATGCAGAAGACTTTGGGAAACAGGATACATTACTGCTCCTGTATATAGCTTTGTTTTCTTCTCTTCAATCCTTTCACTACAGATTCACTGTCCTCTGTGGATGGAAATGAAAAGCCACTGAATTAATTTCATTCGGAGTTCCAGCTTGGGAAAGCTAGAATGGAAAATATGGGGTTTGGGGTCTGCAGTGAAGTATAGAAGAAGGTCAGTGCACAGTGCCTCCTAAACTTCCTCATCCCTGGGCTGCATCACAAGCACATGGATGCACATCATTCTTCCTGGCAAATGTTTTGAGGTGCATGTCTTGGAGATGTTATGGAATACCTTTCACCATGAATATCCACATTCAAATATTGGTTTTTAAATTATTTCTTCTCCACTGTATTCTGCAAAACATCTTAAAAATGCCAAACCTTCTAGGTCATTTGTTGCCATCTTTATAAAAACATTTATATCTATGTCGAGATGTGTTTCAGCAGGCAGCAACACCTGAGAATTAAGTGTATTTATACAACATCTGCTTTGTCTTAGACATGCTGAGGAGCTACTGAAGGGCTATAGGCTTTCCAGAATTCATCTTTTGTAAATATGTCCTTGATCCTGAAATCAGAAAGGTCTTGAAACATCAAGTAGATATGAATTTGCAGATCTTTTGATCTCTGAATCTAAATGACTTCCACCCAGTCACAATTTTTAACAGAGGTCACTGAGCCTGGATGTGTTACTTCATAGTCCCCTCAGCTACTACAGCTCTTTTACTCTGAAAAAGAGATGAGTTTTGTTGGAATTCCTGGTTTCAGGATTTTTTTTGTTTGTTGGGTTTTGGGGATTTTAAGTTGTTTTTTTTTTTTTTTTTTTTGCTTTTGGGGTTTGTTTTTTTTTTTTTTTCCCTCTGTGCTAGATTTTTAAAAAAACTTTGTTTTACTATTTACTTTTTCATTTGATTTCCAGGTTAGCAATCACTCAATATTTCATACATATTAGCAGTTAGTTAACAAAATCCATCATGCCATAGCAATTAATTGATCTTCTTGACACAGTCTGGCTTGTTCATCTTCTTTTACTTTTTATTATTTTTTTTTCTCAAAGAAACAACTTAAAGATATTATTTATTATTGAAAGTACTATGAGCTTCACTTTCCCCACAAAAATAACCTTGTACAAAATATTCATAATAAACATTGTTTTAAACTATAACTCATAAAATCAAGTCTATCTCCAAATGTATTTTTCATTTCTAGCCTGAAAAAAACCCAGTAAATCGTGGCTCCAAGCTCAGAACATAACTTAGTTTCATAGATATATGACCACTTTGTTTGGTGTGCCTGATCTGGAAGTAGGTTATAAATACAAGCAGATTCCCTAAATATATTTGACTAGGTACCAGTGAGGGTAAACTTATCTAAATAAATCTAAGCAGCAGATAAATAAAAAGAGCAACTTTTAAAAGAGTAGAACTGAGGGTAGACCAAATATCCATGAAAGTTGTTGAATGTTTCAGATCTCTGGTGGAGCTTGACAGAGCTTTATAAAACATAACACATCAAAAGAGAAAAAAATCCAAATTGAGCCACACTTAAAATGTTCCTTCTAAATTTGCTCTTTTAATTGAGAATGTTAACATTGTAGGCAGTAACACCATCCAAAGGCAGTCCCTCTACAGACAGATTAAAGGACTAAAGGAATTTCAGGAGCTGGGCCCTTGTGTATACTAGGACAAACTGGTGGGGAGAGAAGAGGGATTTGGGAATAGTAAGCAGCTTTTGCAGTAAGTGTTAGTATGAAACTAGTGGTTTTTTCCTACCCACTGCCATGATGAAACAATCTCTTGGTGTTATGACAGGTTTAAAAAAAGGGAAGGCATCAGGTTAATCACTTGCAGACAGTTTTTTCCCATGTCCTGACAGAAAAATAACCAGCAATGTTTGTGGGAGTGATGGAGAAGCAGCTGATAAAGACTGGAACCAACTTGTGTAGATTATTTCATACTTGTTGCAATCACATTCTTATTAATATTAATAGAAAGATGGATTGGGTTTTATAATGTGGGTTTAAACAGAAAGTTGGTGGCAAGGCTGTACCAAGAAAATCTAGGAGCTCTAGAAAAGTGCTAAATTAAAGCTGGTGGTTTGCAAGGGACCACATTTTACTCCATGCAAAATGGGAATATTGCTTTGGCAGGTTGAACTCTGTCCAGCAGGCCTGTATGATCAAACCAAGGACAGCAAACTCTGCTCACTGCACACTGAAAGTCCCTTTTCGGATACCTTATAGCTCAGCAGTGATTATGGAACATTTTGCATCCAAAGATTTGCAATTCAAACATCGACAGCTAACAGCAAAAATAAGCTATATAAGCTGTTCTTTCTTTCCCTGAATCCATCAGAAAACTGTATACAACAAGTTTTTGGTAATTATAAATTTAAACAAGCAGCTATTTATTTCAAGGTCTTAAGGAAAGCTGATTTGAGTGGGTTTTTCTTTTCCCAGTAGTTGGCTTTTGCATATACGATGGAGCTTATCTGGATGCCAAGATGTTTTCATATTTCTTTGCCCATTATTCATCTTGCAAGCCTGTCATCAAGAGAAATCAGCTTCACTAAAAGCAAGCACTGTTTGTGATCTTCTGAGTGTTTGCAGTCACATGGCTGTGATGCTGACTTGTGAGCTTTATTTCTTTTTGCAAAAGGTTGCATTTTTCTCACCTTTTGTATCATTTAAATGATGAGGAAATAAAAAGGAAACATTTGGGTAATTTGTGGGCCCTTCTAGGTATTTCTAAGATTTTTTTCAATTTCCTTGCTTTATCTTTTGAAAGCTTTTTAGGAATCCCTTACAATATTTATAGTTTTTGGTTTTTTGTTTTTTCTATTCTACGGACTTTAGACTTGGAAAGTTTAAAATAAAACAAAATAAAAATAAAAGGAAAAGGTGTAAATATTTGTAATTGGGAGAGTGAAAAAATCACTGTGAGTGAAAAAAAAAAGTTTTAATTACTATTCGATTTATCATCCAAAATATACATTTAACATAAAACCCTATATATTTAAGCACAAAGTGTTTAGCAGAATAAAAACCCAAAACCTGATGTGTTGTCTATCAACTTAAGTTCAGGCTCCAATGTTTTGTACAACCTTACTTCATAAAGTTGGTTACAAATCAATTGTCACAAGAGGTTATGCAACATTTCCAGATCTCAAACACAAGATGGCACCATTAGTAATGCTTTTCCCATATTTCTCCCTACTTGATACAGTAAGGGACAACTTTTGCAGCTGCAAAACTGCATCAGCAATGCAGCTTCCATGTGCACATTGCATGCATGCTCAATGCATAGAAACCTGGTGTATCCTTAAAGGATTCTCTAGTATCTCCTCATTTTATTAAGGGGATGAATATGGTATATTCAGGGCTGTGCACTGCAAGAATAATCCTGTTTTTCCCAGTATTCTTCAGATAGATGTGTAAAATTTATTATAGCCCTTCTTCTGATGTGCTTACATACATATTATGTTCAATCTCCTTTGAGGAAAATAATGGGTTTGTTGGGAGTGCATAGTGTTGGGAAAACTTAACTAACTTTTTTTAATGTCAAAACAAAAATCTGAAAGAAATCCAATTTGCCTTTCTCTAGTGCCTTCCTTAGGCCTTGAAGTTCTAATATATTATTTTTCAACACATATTAGAGAAATGTTTATGTTATTTTTATTGTTTTGCATATTTGTTGGAAATAAAGCAAATACCTGCGGAAGATGAGTTTCCTGATGCAGGACCCTGACAGAGGTGAAGCTCCTGTAGCTCTATTCATAGAAAACAGAAATCATGCTCAGGCTTGTGTTGGAAGGGATCTTAAAGATGTTCTAGTTCCACCCCCCTGCTGTGATCGGGGATGACACCCACTAGACCAGATTGTTCAGAGCTTCATTCAACCTGGCCTTGAGCATTTCCTGTAGCCAGGACTCATCTGGGCAACTCATTCCAGTGTCTTACTGCTCTCTGAGAAATGCCCTGAACATGCACTCTTTATGGACTGATATGTCTCCTTATCACTATTTTCACACATTGGTTTATCCTTATATCCTTATACAGTCATATTTTACCACCTACCCCTTGTCAGCCCTTTCCCAGCTCAAACTACAGCTTCTTGATAAAAAAAAATTGGTTTGTCCTGGTCAATCTGCAGTGGTGGGTGCACAGCCCCTCTGCACCTGGGCTGCTCTTATGCAGTTCAGAAACTCTGCCATCTCACATCCAGATCTCTCTTCCTGCCCCCCAGCTGGGGGCTGCAAACCTGGCCTCAGCAAAGCACCTGCTGGTTGTGCAAACAGATTATTTGAGTCATTAACCTCCAACACTTCCCTCTCACACAACATCCCATCCTACATCCCAGTGAGTCTGGTGCAATCCCCAAGTTTTGTTCCACTTCATCCCACAACCCAACTCCCACAACTGTCAGTCCAAGGTGGTTTTCCACTGCCCCATGAGGTCAGTGTCACTCCCTAACCCCCCTATCATGGGGATAAGGCTCCCCTAGAACACCTCAAGGAGACACCAGGTCAGGGGCTCGTGTGTCTCTTGGGGTTATTTGGAATCACCCTGTGCCCATCACCATTCTTCTGTGCCCCTTTGTGTTCATGGATGTCATCATTTAGTCACATAACCTGATCAGAAAATTTAGCCCAAATGCATAACATTCAAAAAATATTCATAAAATAAAATATAATTCTTGAAAATTATTTCTCCTTGTATCTGTGTGGATGTTAATACCAGTTTGCAGTGTGGATCAAACAGATGTTTGGAAAGGCATGAGTGTCAGATAGACCTAAAATTATTTTGCCCTAAATATCCAGATTTTATTTTATCTATATTAAGCCTTATGTACTTAAAGTCTAACTTAGATAAGTCTTTTCCACTGACATCAAACTTCAGTGCAGATTTGAATACTTTGTTAGTGTGAAACCTTTGGATTTAAATGTGCTTAGCCCTGCATGGCAGAGGATAAATGCATGAAGTTAAGGACATCAGGAAAGGTGTAGGTTAACCTAAAGTTGAACACCAGGATAAGAACAAATGGATACAAATGGTTCATGGGAAAAAAAAAATGAAAAGGAAAAAAAAAAAGAAATTGGAAAGTGACTTCATCAGAGGAGATGAATTCTGTAGCAGCAGTCAGATAGCAATAATTTGGAAAAATAATCTTACAATACTTAGCTTCATCAAAAATACAGAAAGAGAGGATAGGAACTAAAAACATTCCATTATCTTTATCCATTCTCTTTAGAACAGTCAGACTGTGGAAAGTGGTGTGCTAATCATGGTCCTTTTTGTCACAGAAGATACAAAGCTGGAACCATAAATGTGAAGGGTGTCTCAAACACAAACTCAAACCTTGTATTTTTCTGTGAAATGTGCCTAAAACTGCAGGCTTGTGGGTTTGTTTAAAGTTATTGGACACTAAACACTGCTTCCCTTGTGTGGCAGAATTAGAGAGGTACTGACTAGAGCTAAGCAAATAATGAATATTCCATTCAGTGCATTTCTCTACTACTTGCAGCTTTTCCCAGAGCACACTGCAGTTCCCAGTAAACTTTATTATTCTGAAAATAACTCCTTTGAAAAAGTTCTAGTCTTTAGATTGCATTTCATTTCCTTGCAAATGCTGGTTGCTTAAAATTCAAACTGTTGTATTTAGGTGCATGGCACGTGAAGTGTTTTTGTTCCTTAGAGAATCAATGGAAATCTTAAAAAAATCACATTTCTAGTGCTGAAAGAGTCATTATTAATCATATGAAATTTATTGGTTTAGGGTAAAAAAACTACAAAGTGATAGAACAAGGCAAATTATGCTAGCTCTATCACAATCAGTTTTTCAGAAAACCTTACACTTTTGTACTAATAACAATTTAATTTTATATGCATTGCTACATATTCCTTGAATCATGATAATGGCAAAGATCACAGGCTAGAAGGTTTCTAGATTCCATTGTCATACCTGCTATCTACAACTCTGTTTTTGTCCTGTACAACTTATATATATCAATATTTATATTTAACAAACAGTTCTTTTTTTTCCCTTTTCTCACATAAAAATGGGAAATTTAGAAGACCTATAATTAATTTTCTCTTTTTATTTTTAAAAGATCAATTTGTATAGATATTAGTTCCACAGGGAAAAAAAAAAAAAACAGCTGATGCAGAACAGAAAGAACTGCTGAAATTATCTGCTGCTGGGGCTCAGAAAGGGGCTCCCTTTATATATCCTCTGTCATCCTCTAAATTTCATAAAATATTGGTGTCCAGCTGAATATCTCACTATTACAAAATATACCTCCTGAATTACAGGTATTTATTTCAGAGAAGTGTCTGCTGGATGGCTTTGCTAATTATTAATTATTAATTGTAGCTATATTACAACACAACTGAAAGCATACAGACCTCCTAATCTTGGAATGACAATGACATTTTGCAAAGTTTAACACTTCAACCACCTTAACCACAAAAAGTGTGACCTCTAAAAAACCCTGATAATTGGGCAAAAGCAAAGATTGAGAGAAGAATAAAGTCAACCAGGTTATTCATCAATCCATGCCACAAGAGTTAATGTATTTTTAGAAGGGGTCTATTACCTCAGCCTGGGGGATCTCTGAACATCTACAGGAGATAGATACAAAATGTTTTTTCCAATGGTTACTGATATTATTATCCAACTGCCAGAAATCTCACTGTAGCAACTACACAAGGATAACTACTTCTTTCTTTGTCTTTTAAAAACCTGATGAGCTTCCATAAAACGTTTTGGTTTTTACCTGTGTAAGTGACCTCTCAAATAACACTGCATTTTCCTTTTTCCCATCACCAGTAGTTCATCTTTGGCCAGATGCCTGATGTGCTGGCATCCCCCAGCTTCCCTCATGTGAGACACCAATGTGGAGGCTGCCAAACAGAAGGCAGTAGAAAGCAAGATCATTTCCACAGGGGCCCTAAAGTTCCTGAATAACCTTTCAAAGCCACAGTCACTCATTTTATTGGTAACCTCCACGTTGTTCTTTTCTCTTGTTCTTTGGTCAGTGTTTCTCACCAAGTGCTTTGAGCAAGAAGAGCTCTGTTTGCTCATCAGAGCCAAACAGAACTAAGGAGATTCCTGGGCAAATTATTCAGATTATCTGTCATGATGAGCAGAGCCTTTAAGTATGCTAATGAGTTTAACTCCCCAAAGATATTTGAAGGAACAAAAGTATCATGATTCAGCATCCTTCTCATTCTGAGAAGATTCACATCTGCTTGCAGAGCCTTTGCCAAAGCTGTAAGTGGTGGCAGCATTCACAGTAGCCCTTATGATTCTGGTCACAGTCAGAATAGAAAGAAAGACTCATGAGATTAGGAGAAGTAAGAGAACTTGAAAGTTGGTTTGGAAGTCAGTACCTTGCTAAGAAAAAGTCTTGGTCCTAGTTTCTTCTTCTGATGTTGTTTTCCCAATGACTCTCAAGTAAATACATAAATAGCCATTGGATCAGGGAACAAAACCACAAAGATTTTCTTGGATCATTTCCAGATTCCTTAGGTTGTTCATCAGGCCAGTGATGTGACTTGATTGTTGATAGCACTTCTTAGAGTCCAGTTTCATTCTCTACAGGTGAGTAGCATAAATTACATCTCTTCTCCATACAATCCACCCTATAAGGATGTTGAATAGGCAAAATATTTGTTACAATGTTTTTGTTCAATATTTTTGCATTTTATTCTGTGAAATGGCATAGCTTCTCTTGAAGTCTCCAGGAAATCCTAAGGACAAGCCTGTTCTCCCAGAAGACTTACTTTAGTCTTTCTGCAGAGAAGAAAGCTGCTGAGCCCAATGCCATAAATTAATAAATCATTAAAGATATGGAACAGATATTAAGCTACTTAACTGGCCAATGAATTAGGCTTTACTTTTCATGAATTTTCTAATGTATCTTAATCACAGTTACATCATGGGCAAATCCATACAGTCAAGTTTTGACTACATTTTTTTTTCTTTTCCATTTTAAAGAAACAACAGTGTTGTAACTATATTTTACATGCTTTTCCCGACAATGACACTATGATAAAACCACTGTCACTGAAAACTAATACTACAAAATTAATGATATCAGCCATCAGTTAAAATAATATCAGGAGAAATGTTAATTTAATTTAGCTGCTTCTTTCTTATCTAGTTTTCACAAAACTTTTAATAATAGTTGGTGGATATAAGAATTTTCTAACTTCTGTCTGTACAGGAAGTGAGATATTTAAAATTTATAAGAGTAAAGTGTCACAAAAAGCTCCTACTGTATTATATTTGGTTTAAAAATATTTAAAGAATGTGACACTACACTGCTAGTATTCTGCATGCACTTCAACCACTGCATATGGGTGCAGCACTAACAGTGTGTGGGTAGTATTTCTATTGGCACTCTTTATCAAAATGGTCATTTCTAGGCATGCATGCTTCTGATTACCTTGAAGATTTATATATATGTGTGTGTGCATTTCTAGAGCTTTATCACATACATATTTAGCACATGGCAAATCAGGCAGTTCTGGCACAGGACCTGCAGGACACTGCACCATTCTAGACTAGAAGCTGGAAGCCACATAGGATATTTTACAGCTCACCAAATTGCTCTAGACATTTGAGGTGGAAATGGAACCCAGAACTGAAATACAAACAGCTACAGAGGATCTGACTTTTTCACCATAATCTTGGGAGTTGTCTGCACTGAAAGCAGTCATGATCTGGTCTTTGCTAGAACTTAAAACTCAATAACATGTTGAGGGAATTGGTGTTTCCAGAGTTTCTTTTTAGTGAAAGACAAATGAAGAAGAGAGGCTGCTGCTGAGATGCTGATTATGTACATGCTTAATTGTAGTGACAACCAAATCAATGCCATTTTAAAGCAATGGTGCCTGTATTAACTGAACTGAAAAAATAGTCAGTGCAAGTCACAGCTGGATAATGAAAACTCACAGGGGAGAGGGATTACAAGTTTTGTGGGGCAGCAAGAAAATATTGGAATTTAGAACACTTCTTTGGTAAACACACATCCATGGGTTATAAACCAGAACAGGAAATCCACTTAAGGCAAATTAATATGTGCTTAATTGTACTTATAGGCAGGAAGAGTGATGCCTTGAGATAAACTTAATCTAAGGACTATGAAGCAAAACTAATAGAATCTGGCATCCAACATGCAAATGAGAGTTTCATGTTAAGATGCACTATAACCATATGTATTAATTTATTATAAACCGTTGGGGGCTTTGTGTGCTCAAAACTGGGTACAGCTGGCATATTAATTTAGTTTAATTTGAAAAGAGCTATTAGGCTTTATTAGGCAATGCAACAAAACTCCCTATAAATAAACAAAAAAATCAACAGCAAGAAAAGAGAGGAGCCTGAAAAATTTACAAACATTTTAAAAACATCCATGTTTTTTAAAAGTCTGAATATGAGAAAATGAAATTGGCTAGCTTCTTTAATTATTGAAAAGCAAGTTGGAACCACATACAAAGCATCTTTCTTTTAGGAGTAATTTTGCTTTGACAACTCTCTGTATTCATCTACAGCTGTAAAGAACAATCTCACTCAAACTGCAGCATGCCAGGTTAGGTGCAGTTGAAAGGATCAGATCATTATTCTGGTGGGAAGGTGTGTAGCCTTCTCTGTTTTACAAGGAGCCATCAGCATGTGAGTGACTTGTGCTATGGGCTTTAGATGAAAATCACTGGTGGAACTCAGAGCCTTAAGTTAAAACAATACTGTGAAAGGATCTTTGGGAGGGTGATAATAGATTTTAGGACAAGGGCATTTTATCTTTACTCTTGCTTCAGGTCAGAGGTGTTTGCACTTTTGTTGTGGCTGTTCTCAATCAAGTGTTACATCTTATCCTTACACAACTGACAACAGTAGGTCAGCAGATGCTTTGGAAAAATTCTTCATCTTCAGGATCCTTCTTAGTAGACCTTTCAGAAGGTCTATTGCATTTCCTTTCAGAAGATTTATTACATCTCACTTGTCTTGTGAAGAGAACAATGTGGTGCCTATTTTATGTTAGACTAGAAGAGACCAGACACATTCTTATTTTACTCTGATTTAAATCTGGGTTAAATATTTAATATAATATAATAATAAATAAGTATATAAAATAACTGTGTGTTATATCAGAGACTCTGTTGGGGTTGTTGGGCTGTTTTGTTTTTTTTCTTTCTCCACGTTAGGAGAATTAACTCCAACCTCTTTTATGCAAAAGATTATGTCAGTGACTATCACTGCCAAAATACTGCTCATGGTTTTCTAACACTGCATGAAGTGCAACAAAAAGAAATGCCAATTCCTGTCTCTGGGGAAGGAATAATCCCAGGATAACCTAGGTGCCAACCTTAGTAAAGGGCACTGGAGCACCTGACACAAGAGAGACTGAGGGCTCTGACTGATCAGCCTGGACTGGAGGAAATTCAGGGGGATTTTATCAAGATGTATAAATATACAGAAGCAGGCAGTAAAGAAGGCAGAGTCAGGGAAAACCTCCCCATTTGCAGGACATCTAAAAATGGTCTAAATGGCAGCTTGTTAAAAGGTAGTAAGTCACCATCTCATGGGGAAGAGGAATAATTTTAGTGCCATCCCCTTTTAGCAGGTAATGAAGAGTTGAGGGTAACATTACCCACAATTTTTATATTTATTTTTTTCCTTTTTTCACAGATAACTTACTGATTTTTTTACCTATAAAAATCTGTGATCTATTACAAAAGACTTTTTAAAGGTATTTCTGCAGTTAATCTGATACAAATAAATTGTCTGGTTGTTTTATATCTACACTTAATAAAAATATAGATAAATAGTTGACCAGCAGATTTTTTTGCTCACTGAAAATAAAAAAAAAAAGTCTAATAAGTTATACAGATGGAAATCAGTGTGAACAATAACTCATTTAAAATTTTAATTTTGCTAACAATAACTAAAAGTGCTATTTTGTTAGAATTCAAACAAATGGAAGATTATGCATAATGGTGTTTGACCCAGAAAAAGATTGAGAAAGGGGAACAGAGGAAGAGGGCAATTGCAGAAATAGTCAGCAATGGGTGTCAAAGAAGCCAAAATAATGAGGGGGAATCTAGCCACAGAAGGACTTGGAATGTTTAAAAAATCTGATAGATGAGAAAGGCAGTTCTGTGCAGTTAAATGTAGTGTAATGATGACTTTGATGAGTCTTTGTTTCACAGCTCTTTGTGCAAAGTGAAATAGGGGGAGTGGAGGAGAAAAAATGAAAACAGTCAAAGCCATGCCTGTGAGTGTCATTAATGAGTGATGAGGACTATAAAGACAAAAGACAAATCTCTGAACGTTTGTTGGGTTTTTATTCCATACATCTGTGTAAATTTCAAAACCTGAGACGTGACTAAGAGTGGGTGTCCAGAAGAGTAAGAGAAGAGTGGATGTGCTGAGGAAAAAAAAAGTGCTTGTAGGCTTTGTTTGATTATTGCAATTCTAGCAGCAGCCCTAATTACCACATAGGATTAACACGGTTCAAGCACCACCAAAAATAACATTTTTAAGCTGTAGTTTTCATCTATGTGCAATGAGTTTTCATCCTTGCTGGGAACTGAATGCAGATCAGCTACTTTTGCAGCTCTGTGGAGGGGAAAAACATGGGAAAACAGACCCATTTTTTACTTCAGTGAACCTTTATTGACTTAGTTGTCATGCAAGCAGAGTCACAAGCAAATCCTAGGATAAATTTCAATGCAATCCCATAAAATGTCCTTAATCACAAATAAAACCTTGCATTTATTATTAACTCTTATTGTATCTGTTTTGAGACAGCTGGTGGTCAGTCTGCACAGCTAATAACTTTCTCTCATGATAGGATTTTTTAGCACCTGTGTAGCATAACTATTGCTTGTGTCTGTATGCTGTGTATAATTCCATTATTATTTTGCTCAACATAAAACTGAGGCAGGTTTGGGCAGCTGTTTAATAGAGCACTTTATAGCACTTTAGGACAGAAATTAAAGAAAATGACATCTCATTAATGCTTAAGGTAGAAGCCTGGGCAGGCTGAAGGTAATCAGAATTTGGACAAGCCTTGAAGAAAAAAATTAAACCAATCATTATATATATACATATGCAAATGTGTATATATATATATATGGATGGATGGATATAAAATGCATATAAAAGAATAGGATTTCTATCAATCCACTTAGACTTGTGGAGATAGTCTGTGAAAGATTCTGAAGGATGACCAATCTTAACATTTTTAAACCCTTGTATCCTTGGCAGCTTTTAACTTTGTAGGGTTTTTTTCTTCCAACCTTTAACTCTTAGGACACCTGAGAAAGAATAATCTGGAAATAATTGAGGTATAAATAGAAATCTTTCTGATTGCTCTGAGTAGGAGCTGAAATCACTAATCCTGCCATCAGAATTGTCATAATGCTGCCACAGCTTCTGGGTCTGAGCTCATTTGAAAATTAAACTGCAGTGATGTTCTGTATCTGCTGTGACACTGAGATTTCTGACCAAGTGCTTTTTCAAAGTAGATAAGAAAATCACATCCATGTAAACACATCACTGATTTATCAGTTGCTAGAGGCTATTAGAAAACATCTGAATGTTTCCTTTCAGGATTTGGACATAAAGTAGAATTCATCGTTTAAAAACATCTTTATTTGTGGGATGTTTGTTAAAACGTCAGTAGCTGGAGGGTTTCAGAGGTACAGGAACATTGTGTGTGTTAGGGGACAATATTTTCTCCAAGGAAGAAAAAATTCTGTGCAGTTACAAATTTCTCAGACAGTCTTGCAGGCTGGTCCTAATGATATGCTTTTATGGAAAAATGATTTTCCCTGTCAAAACAAAGCCTTTGCACAAAAGAAAACTTTTATCTCTCCCCTCTCTAGAACATGTGTGGGTAGAAAAATGCAATTAATTCTTTTAGGGAATTCAGAAAGTATCACCTATTGGACCTACAGACTAGCCAAATTGCTTTCATTTGAATATAATTTGGAATTGGCTCAACTAATCACTGTTTCCTAATTGCATTTTGGAGGAAAAAGGGGACCTGAATTAAGAGACTGCTTCTCATTAAACCAGCAGAGTGCTTGATGTCTGCTATTGTACCTGACTGTGGCAACAAGTGGCATATATTTTTGCAGTAATTAAATCTGCACAGTATTTGTAAATAATGCTCTCCCCTTTTATTCCATCTAAGCAGTAGTGTATTGTACTAGAGATTATAAACAAAAATCAACTCCAACCTCTGTGGTCTTAAAAGTCCATAAACATTGTAAAGAGACAAAACATAACTTCTGTGGTTTTTCTATAGCATATATTCTGGCAGGGAAGCATAAAAAGAATCTGGCAACAGAGAACAAGAAAATTTTTCTTATGTAACATCCTACTGCCATCCGTGGGCAGTACACAGCAGGGACCTGCAGGACCACAGTACCTAAAGGGGGCCTGTAGGAACACTGGAGAGGGACTTTTTTTGACAGGACAAGGGGGAAAAACCTTAAGCTGCAGGAGGGTGGATTTAGATTAGATACTAGGAAGAAACCTTTTACTATCACAGGTGGCCTAGAAAGGTGGCAGCTGCCACTTTCTTGTAAGTGTTCAAAGCCAAGATAGATGGGGCTTGGAGAACCTGGTCTAGTCAAAGGTATGTCCTATGGCAGGGGGTTAGAACTAGATGACATTTAAGGTCCTTTCCATCCCAAACAATTCCACAATTCTCTGATTCAGTGGTAGGGGTGAGGGACATACAAATTCAACACCTTGCCTGGAAAGAAAAGCTGCTGATCTGCAATAATCTCACCAGCCAAATTTTTCCCTCAGAGCAAAGAGTGACAAGGATGAAGATGCAGCACAGGTGGGCATAAATATTTTGACAGAATAACTTTCTGTTGGAAAAATGCCAATTTCCCAAAATGAAAGGTTCCTCGGTAGCGTGTCGATTCCAAGAGGAGCAGGGCTAACAACAAACCTGCCTGTGCTCCTGCCAGCTCACCCACTAATCTGCCTTCCAAGAAACTTTCTGTCTTAGTCAAAATTCCTCCCGATACCAGTGCAGAAGATCAGCAATCAGATTTCAGGTGAGCAGAAGGTGAGACCCTCCCGGATCCCAGAGTGGAAATGCATTCATCTCAGGAGAACTGCCATGAATGTATTTCAGGATACAAAATCCTGCTCTTGGGATCATCAAGACATACTATTGAATTTCCTTTCTATATATACTTGCCAAGAAATTTGCTTCCTTTTTAAAAAATTAGTTTTGCCTCAACTGTGGCATTTTTTCACAAAAGTGGCATTCTGTTTCTTAGCTAGCTTTTCCAGGAGGACTGGGGGTGCTCTTGAGAGATCCAGAAACTGTTCAGTGTATAACTATGAAAATTTAGAAAATCTTCTGCTAAAGCACCTTTCTCTCAGAGGGCAAAAATGTTTAGCTAAGAGCAATGGAGATCTTTGTAGGATCACTAGACCAGGAAGATAAAGACAGTGCTATGGTTAAGGCAGTGTCTTGGCATTCAGCAAAACATGGTCAAATACGTATTTTGCAGAGCCTCAAACAAACATCTGATTTCTTAATATCTTTTTTTTTTCAGTCATGAAACAAAGAATGCAAGAGAATAATGTGTTTAAGTTTTTATGACAGTGGTCTTTTACTGTGCATCACAAATGATGTTTAGGACTTGACATATTACTATATACCACAAAAAAAAAAAAAAAAAAAAAAAATGGAAACACTACTATAAAACCACTTCAAAAGCTTTAATAGGCAAAATAAAATCTTCTGTCTGTTCCTGCACACAAATTACAGATGCAGGTTATCACATCATGGTTTTCAAATCCTGGAAACAGCATGAACATTTTCTTTGCAAGTGACTTTTTCCCTCACTTTTCTGTAGAAAGAAAAAATTCTATCTTTTTTCCTGCTTCTGATTTCCTCTGGTTTTCAGTGTGATGTGAATTGGTACAGCCAGAATATAGCTCTCAATATCCAGCCCAGTGCTGCTGATTAGTTTTCTGAAAGAGGACAGAGTGAAGAAGAATGGCAGGTTATATTGATTTACTTCTAATGATCTGTTTCTGAGCTAGAGCTGGGCAAAGTGTTGTCCCAAAGGCACACACAGCTGTGCTCATGGCTCAGCTCTGCACCACTATCAGGATTAAAAGCCAGTAATGGATTCTGTCATGTTGCTGTATCTTTCCACATCTTTTTTTCCCAAACCCCTTAAGGGGTTAGCTGCTGAGGACGTATATTCGACTTTTCCTTGCCATCTGTTGAGCAGTCTGGAGAAGGGCACCCCTATTCTGTTACATCAAAATAACATTGCACAACCAAGGGGTGTTTAAAGGCAGATTGACACATGTAGTGTATGCCTGTATTTTGTTGGAGAGTGTTTCTCTCAATGATTTTGGGTAAGCCTGGGATTTGTGAAGCCATGAAGACAACATGTGTGAATGGGTGATATGGAAAAGCACACATTAGCAGGTTTTTGGGGACCCAGCCTGTCTCTAAAGGTCTGGAAAGATTTTTTTCTTGAAATAACTGGTGCCATAACAAGGCTGTAACTTGCTCTAAATTTGATAAATGATACTCAACAATATGTGTGTCAGACAGAAATAACTGATGCTTATTTCTCTTTCTCTATGGATTTGCTTTCAACAAACCTCTACAGATCTGCTCTCAGTTCTCCCCATCATGGTAGCTGGGAGAAGGAGTGGGCATTGTACAACAGTGTTTGAATAGACAAATGATTATCCAACTATGTCTACATGGCCCAAAGGCAGAAAAGTCCTCACTTCACCCACTCTTCCAAAAATCTCCATTAACCAGCTCTTAGCTTAAGTACTATAAGTACAATCAGGGTGTCATGGTCTTTAGAGTAACAAAATGCATGGTTATATAGTTCTTTTTTCAGAATAGGCATATGACCACACAAATGTGGATGTCACCTAACTCAAAGGTGTTTTCTGTATAATTTAAATATTTTTGCAGCATTTTGAGAAGGAAGAAATATTTGTGTCTGACTTGACCCTATAATTAATAATGCTCCCTGGCTTCACTGAACTATGGGAAAATGTATTTTAGGGTTTTCTCAAAAATGAAATTATTTAAGGGAAAATAGTATATTGCATATCTTCTGGCAGTTGTGACATTTATGCTAATTAGGTTTCCTTTGTATTATTTTTCATGTGATTCCTGAAGAAAATATTACATGATGGTGTATGAAAGATGGACACTTTCAGTCATCAAGGTGCTGTCCTCCAGGAACATTTATACACATTTTCATTATTGTTTATTGATAAGTTGGCACTGCTGCAGAAGGAGTGCAGAAGGAGTCTGACTGCTCTTATAGGAGTAAATGACAACACACATGCATACACATAAAGACTTTTTGTTCTCTTTCTGCTGATGCAGAGTTAAAAAATGCAGAAGAACATTACCTGCTTTTGGGTTATCAACTTGCATAGCTTGTCTATTCCCCTTATACTGACACATTCTCTTCCTTTCCCCGGATTCTTTTATTAATAAAAGCACTATCAATCCTAATCACATATTCTATGCTTCAGTCTTCTTGTTTCTATTAAAACTCAAAGTAGATCTTCTGTAAAAATTCATCTACTGTTTTATAAGAAATCATCCCACATAGCATTACATTTATAACTAGGTGATATTCTGATAACAGTATAAAGTGTGAAAGCAAATCATGATAGTAAACATCTTGAACTTAGGTATACCTTATCTGGCCAACAGAGTGACTTCTGCCTTTGTGCTCCTGGGGTATGGGATTTCTTCTGTAGTATCTTGGTATAATCCTATAATTCATTTTCTTGTAGTATCCATAAGGTTAAGGTCTCATTTCCAAGGCAATTCACAAGGCATCCAGAGCAGCATTCTTTATTGGTATATAGACCCTGAGATTGGCTTCTGCCCACAGCTTCCCAAGGCACTTTACCTAAATTGATGGTGATTTTTGCCTGTGTGACCAAACCATTGCATGTGTGCACTGTCCCCATGTTCTCATGGTATTCAGTGTTTGCTTTTACAGTGTCTTTACTCAGTAAGTCAATAGAAGAAAATATAAATTTTCCATGAGAAAGATCCTATAAGAGCTTCGTGGGCTGGGCTTCATGAGATTGCAAAAGTCATTCTTCAAAATTACCTGCAACAGCTCATCATTAAAGATTTGATAGAAGTGCCCAATCATTTTTCACTAATGTTAACATGTATTCCTGTATTTCTATTCACTGAATTTCTAAGGTAATTGTAGGAGTATTGAAAACATGCAGTAAGTTACAAAGCTGAAGCTTTTCTCCTGTTCAGTTTTTTTTGGCACTGCACCAATTCTTGTCACTTCATTCCTTGAGCAACAGTATATTAAGCGATGTGACAGATGTTAGTCACGTGTAGACTTTCTTTTTGGTTGCTCACTTTATGTCACTTCCAATCCTCAGGTGGTGTAAATTAGAGCAGCACCACAGAGTGATGATGGTTTATGCCAGGGGAAAAAAAAAACACCTTTCTCTTAAACCTTAGTGATAAAAACTCTTCTGAAACAAATTTGAAAAGTCTCCTTCCTTGGCTTTTTATTTTATTTTAGAACAAAAGACTTGAAATAACTGTTTGCAGCCCTCCTTCAAATGCTAAGTAGGTCTTTTACATTTCTTCTTAAGCTTGTACGCACACACAAATTTTAGAACTAAAATGAAAAGATGAAAAAGAAAGGGTGAGTAGTCTTGAGCGATTCAATAAACTGTGAAAGGCTATGAATAATGGAAAACTAGAATGAAATTATTAGAGACCTAAAAGCTAGGAAGATGACACCCACCTTTTAATGTCAAAACTAAATGGACCCATTTATATTACATGATTACCTTTGATTTTTCTCATTCTTTGTATTTTCACGAATTGTGAATTTAAAAGTACATACAGATGTGTTGAGCCATGGTCTTTTCCCACTGATTTTCACACACATTTAATGTGGGTCTAGCCCCATTGCTTTTGATAGTCTGTTGACTTCATTGGCTTCCTGCTGATTTGAGCTGGTGTTAGTTAAGTGGGAATCAGGTCTTGCCATGCAGTGGTGTCTCTCTTGATGAAATTTTGAATGCAAACCTCTTGCCATTGTAGCAATGCCATTCAGTCATCTCAGATGACATCCTCATGGGAGCAGTTCTCCCTCCTTACAGCAGCTGAAAAATCAAAGCACTGTGAAATCAGAGAGGATGAAATTGGGAATGGAGACAATCTAATTTTCTTTCCTTAAAGCCAAGTTGTTTTCAGCAGAAGCATCCTCTGGTGAACATTCTCATAATCAGAGATATTGGCAAGTAGTTGTCCCAGAAACAAACTAATTAACCTTTTGGGAGTCACTTCAGATAATTTATATATATCTTATCCCTCTCCCCACTCTCTTCTTGGGATTTTTTTTCTCTGTTTTTTTTCTGATCCATGAAGGTTGCAATACAGACACATTCACAGTGAGAAACCTGGGCTCTGGCAATTCTCATTTCATATTTATTGTGCTCCAAGGTCAAGTTCTTAATTATTAACATGCAGTGAAAAAGTAATCATTCTCAAATATATAAAAATTACATTCCTGACTCATGTGACACCAGTTTATGCAGATGCATTAGTACATTGGAAGCCCTTATGTCTCAGCAGTGAGGATGGCCATGGTCTGTGCTATCTGTCACACATACAATCAGAGTCATAGAAATGTTTGGGTTTGAAGGAATCTTACAGATCACCTAGTTCCAACTCTTTTGCCATGGATAGGAACACCTTACAATATACCAGATTGCTCAAAATCTCATCCAGCCTGGCCTTGGACACTTCCAGAGGTCATCATTCACAGAATGTCATCATTCATAGAATGTCATCATTCATAGAATGTCATCATTCATAGAATGTCACCTCATTCCTTCCCATGCTGGGAGGGAAATGAAGGCTTTGGTGGCATTGTGGCACTAACAGTGGTTTGATGCACTCTGTGGAACAGACACAGAGAAGCCCTGGCATGAATGGAGTAAAAGAACCACAGCTGGTCAAAGCACAGATGATAGAAATGACAGATTCCCTTTTCTTGGTGACATATAAAGGTTTGTACGAGAGACCTGGGACTGCAGTGAGGGAATGGAAGTATCATGTAAAAAATGCATAAACTCTAGGGTCTTGCACTAGTTCTGATAAATAATTTCTTTGCAGCTTGCAGCTCTATTAACATAATTTAAACTGCAGGTTTTATGCAGTAGCTCTACTCAGATTGTCTCAGAGGGACTGCTAATGTGCTGTTCCCCCTTTCAAAGCTATTTAGTCTGGATATGCCCAGAGGGCTGTAAGGAGACTTGAACTGGGGCCTGACAGTAAGTAGTATTGCTTGCCTATGGCTTGGATACTGGGAACTCATCAATGCAGTGCTATTGCTTTGTTGAGGCTCAGGCTTTGTATTCCACCATCATAGCACAGAAAAACAACAATAAAGGATTTCACATTGGGAGGTGAAAATGAATTCCAGTCTAGTTTTCTCATCCTGTCTAGTTTATATCTTCCCTGTAGCAAGCCAACCACTTATTTATGTGACTAAAAAGGGTGATTATACTCTTTTCTAATCTATACAGTTTACACTGTTTGTTTATTATTTTAATTGGCAGCAAATGTTAGGCATTTATTTGTACACTGAGGGGAAAAAAAAAGTAAAAAACTCTTTCAATAAAATGCTCACTGTAGCTCTATCTCCATAAGGGACAAGTAGTGTCAAAAGTACCAAAGTACCATGGACTGCATACTGATGGATTGGAAAATGTGCTGGTTTGATGGTGTTAAGCATTCTACATTCTACATTCTACAGCAGGCTATTTCCAGTAGGATTTTGTTATCCACAGAACTTTGTAGACTTCACTGCACAAACTTGAATAATACATACTGGGGACAGAACAGCCAGTTCTGGCTAAGGTAAACGTAGTTTTTTTTTTTTTTTTTAATTCTACAACAAATAATATTTCAGACCAAAACAAAGAAAACATTTGGAATGCTTTTTTTTTTGCCATAAAAACTCTGGCTTTTCCACTGTGTTGAAGTGGAAGCCTATATATCTTTCTTTCTTACTTGCTTTACTAGTCAGACTGCTAAAGAGTTCAAATTACAAAGGTTTGTTAAAGATCTGAAACATGAATGAATATTGGCCAAAGTAGGCAAAATTTTAATTAGTGATTTTAATCATCGTCTGCAGAAAACTGAGGGAGATAATTTTAAATCAAGGCTAGAACAACTTCCATAAGCTCATCCAAATAAATAAAAAGCTAACTGACCACAACATAAGAAAAATGCCAGTGTTGCTCACTTCAGGCTGCCCTTAGAGCCAAGGCCATATTTGGAAGCTGATTGTTATCTCAGAGGTTAGAGGCTCACATCTGTGATTGTGGAAGCCCTCAGATACACAGCTGGACCAGTGCCATACAGGAGCAGGCTTTCTGTAATAGCTTCCAGCAGTTTGAATCTGGATTGCATAAATAAAATGCTAAAACTTTGCATTGTATCAGCAGTTGTGCAATTTGGCTGCCCTTTTTCATAAAGACTCAAAAAGGAAATTGCTTGGGGCAACCCCGTTGAGTAGAATCATAGAACCACTAAATGATGGAATAGCAGAACCATGGGCTGGTTTGTGTTGGAATGGCCCTTAAAGATCATCCAGTCCTAACCTCCCTGTTATGGGCAGGCACCTCCCAATAGACCAGGTGGAGCCTTGTGAGACAAAAGCACAGGGACAGAACCACATCCTTGGCTGGCCACGCTGCTTTTGATGCAGCCCAGGGTTCTGGGGCTGCAAATGCAGCAAATTGATGGGTTAGGTTTGTATTCTCATCAGCCAAGATCCCCAAGTCCTTCTTCTCGGGGCTGCACTCAATATGTCTCCACCCTGCCTGTATTTGTGCTTGGAGAAGGAATAATTAATTTGGGAAATAAAATATTCTGAACTGTTGGGTCCTGGGCCCTTCCTGTGTACATGCACCAGTGAAAAGTTATGTACATTCTTCATTCAAACTAAAGAAGAGAAACTAAAAGTAGCATTACTTTAGATGTAGAATCCCAGATTGTACGAAATTTATAAGAGAAACTTAGAATATAAATATATATGTTAAATCTATACGTATAAATAGATGTAAAATACATGTGTGTGTATATGTAGATGTTTAAATATGTGTAGGTTTTTGTGCTAGAGATGGAGACATACTGTACCGTGAAATTTCATTGAAAGATTAGGCTTGATGATTCCAAAATATTTTTAATTTTCTGTTCATTTTATTATAATAGAACAAGTTGTTGTGAAAGGTCTCTGTCCATGGCAAGTCAGATTTGACTAGATGTTCTTTAAAGGTCCCTTAAAACCTAAAAAATTCAGTTATTCTGTATTTTTATTAATGCAAAGTCAAGAGAAATGAAAAAAATGGGATAGAAATAAGCATCTCTATTTTTGCACTTGAAATGAAAATTTCAGTTCAAAAATGTCAATTTTGTCAAAGGTTTTTTGACTTTTTTTGTCTATTCTTGAATTTTCACTAAATTGAAGACGTTTCTCAGGTCAAAAAGCAACTGTGCTCATACAAAAATATATCAGTCTTTATTTTTAAATTTGGTGTGTGGTAAAATATGTATATCAGTTCACCATATGTTTACACCAACTGAAATAATTTTATTCTCACTTGCTCCAAATTGTCAAGAAGCCCAAAAATCATGTACTCACAGAGTAATCTTTACAAGAGCAGCCTGGCTATTTGTCTTGAGCTACCAACTGGAAAAGAAGAACTAATAGCATCTATATAGCAGTTAATGTGCACTTGTGTTTAATTGGTACCAGCAGCACTGTTAGAAAATTAAGGAAGTCACCATTTAAGTAAGCAGAAATCTTCATTGCTGTTAGGCTGATATTGTTGTTGCTGTTATGCTGGGGATAACTCTGGTACCATAACCCAACATAAATCAGCTCTTGAAAGCCATATTGTTCAACACCATTTTGCTTTTTGGCTTTCATTTTCGATCTACTGGAGCTTGGATACAAATAGATCATTTATATTCACACATTTATTTTTAAATAGTTTTCTAATGAAGACTCTGTTCCTTTCCATAGGGGTGTGTGTGTGTTTTGCTGTTATAAGCCAGAATGTGTGGAAGATTAGTTGTTCCTACTTGAAATGTAAATTGCATAGTGTACCAAAAACATTGCTTATCCTCAGTAAATATTTTATTTGAATTTAATACTCTTGTACATCTGTATTAACAGACTTATCCTGATTGTAATTGTTTGTTTTAGTTTTTTTTCTTAGTTCCCCTTTTCAAACCTGGAGGCAAAACATGTTAACTCACAGTGGAATTTGTATAAATATTAAAAATGGCTATATTTGGCATAAGGCAACTGTTACACCAGGAAAGCTGGACACACTAATAAACTATTACACAAGCATATCACTTCAAGGTTAGGCATATAAGACAGATGCAGATGGATTATAAAAAATATTGTTTATCAATGCAATGATAAGAGAAGATGAAGTAATTTTAATCTACTGTTTTCAGTATCAAAATTCAAACTAGTTTGAGCAGTGCAATCTGAGCTCTAAAACTGTTAAGCTTCAGGCCTTACCAAAGCAGTTACCAGTTTTAAAAATCATAATGAAAAAGCAAAATCAAACAAACCACTCCTTTGTTGTTTGTCTATGCTTTTGTTGTAAATAACAAGCAAAATACAGCTGAGCAAGCTCTGAACCATAATATTTTGACAGAACTGGAACAACCATTGATATTTCCTCTATTCTAATTGTCCATATCTTTTTTTTTTTTTTTTTTTTTTAAAAAGAGACTGATTTTACATGATGTATGACATAGAGTACATATCAAGTCAGAGTTTAAACCAGAATGGCATTTTTTGCTTGTTAGTAAAAAAATCACCGCTGATAAGTGAGAGAACTTTAAGTAAATTGTCATTTATGAGGAAAATAATAAAAAAAAAGAAGCTAATGAAAAATAATGGGCACTTCCTAGATTTCTCAAATGTTTACAAGTTTTGAATTTTGATCAAAGTTTCTGAATAGAAAGGAAGAAATCATTTTGCATTGTTCATACCCAAAGACAGCTTGAGAAAATAAACATACCAGAAACATAGGTTATGGGTGACTTTCATACTGAGCACTTACAGAATATTTAACAGCTGCAAATGGTATCCTCATCTCATTAAATTAAAATATAATAGTTCTATTTTCAACAGCCAGTCAAAATGGAGAAGAAGTAAGCAATGGAAATTGCTCAGAAAACAAAGAGTCAGAGTGAGTAGTACTCAGAAATGGATTTTTTTTTGTTTGAGAATGAGTATGTAGCAATTTAAAAGAAGTAAGGGCTCCATATAAAGAAAAATTACCAATATTGCAAGAAACCAAGTGTTTCACAGCTATTATTTTCACACCGTTTGGAAAGAACAGTCACTGGGAAGATTTTTACTGAGGAAGTGCCTTTTGCCTCATAGTGTCTGTGCCATACAACATGTCTACTTTCATCACTTTGAAAGTGATGTTTCCCTTTCTCCTCTACTTTTAAAACACCTATACAAATTTATTTCAGTTCATAAGGCTGACAAAAGGGATCCTTTTCCCAAATGAGGTTTTGCCCATGAATATGCTTGCTGCAGCAGCATTGCCTTCGACTGATGCACTCAGTGATCCAACCAAGTCACTGAGGTTTCTGATGAAGTTTCACTGGTCTTATGAATGGGGTGGCCAATACTAACAGAAGTGTCTGGGGATGTATAATACTCTTCACTGCCTTACTGATAAATATTGTGCATGGGCAGAGATAAGGCATGCTGCTGGTTTAGGCTGGGGTAGAGCTAGTCTTCTTCACAGTGGCTGGTGATGAGTCTGTGTTTTGGATTTTTGCTGAACACAGGGTTGATAATACAGATATCTTTTTGTTATTCCTGGGCAGTACTTCTACAGAGCCAAGGCCATTTCTGCTTTCCTTACTACCACACTGGCAAGGCATCTGGGAGGAGACACAGCCAGGACACACCACCCAAACAGACCAAAGGGATATTCCAGACCATATGGCATCATGCTCAGTACATAAAGTGAAGGAGGAAATGGGGAAATTTGGGGTGGTGGCATCTGTCTTCCCAAGCAATTGTTATATGGGATGAGGCTCTGCTCTCCTGGAGATAGCCAGGAAATAGTGAAAACTCCTTGTTTGGCTTTGCTTGTGTGTGTGGCTTTTACTTTCCCTATTAGACAGTCATTTCAACCCACGAGTTTTCTAGCATTCACCCTTCTGATTGCTTCCATTGTCCTACTGGATGGAGAATGAGTGAGCAGCTGCACTGATTGTGGTTGCTGGCTGGGGTTAAACCATGACAGTCCTTTTAGAAACAATAACAAATCTTTAGGAGGGTCAAAGATGTTCAAGCTTCAGGGCACTGCAGTATTGTAAACACAAAACCCCTCCTGCTATGTGTTGTTTTTGGAACAGCAGCTTGCTCAGATTTTCCATTATTGAATATTATTAACTGTACCAAGGAAAATGAAGCTTCAATTCTTTCATTTATTAACTGCTTTGGCAGTTGACTTTCTGCCATCAGATGTTTCATGGCACAAAGGTTTGCTTTTTAGTGGTGTATGCACTGATTTCAGGAGAATGCTTGTACCTGAGAACATCATTTTAACCAAGGAAGAGAAAACTTCATAAATGTTGATGGATTTGGGTCTTCAGTACAGAATATACCTTGGCAAACTGTCAATGCACAATAATGTTTGTAGGTTAATTAGTTAGGGATCACTTGTGTCTCAGAGGCTTAAATTCAGTTCTGAATTGTTCATCAGGCAATCCAATTGATTTTGGTGGAATTACAAAAGGTCTAGGAGTCAATTTTGCCCTAAGAACACAAAAAATGCGCAAGAGAGATTCAGTGCAACACATACCACAGCCCACTGGCTTATTACCTAAAATTCACTCAGCTTTATTACCCTCCAGAGAGAGGAGGGGCCCTTTTAGAAGTTCCTCATGCAACTAAGGAATTAGATAACACCAGTGCACTTTAAGTTATACAATATCACAGCTGTCTGCTAATGTTGCAAAGCTTGGTTTGGATTGCATTGGGGCATGGTTTCTTTCTGTGGTTTAAAAGTTTTGAATGTTCCCTTCTTCTGCTTTGGTGAAGTGGTGAGCATAGCTACCTTCCAAGCAATTGATCCAGGCTGACTTTCTGGCCAAAGCAGCAAAAAGACTGTAGTGGTTTAATGTTTTTTCTTCTTCTTAAACATGTTTACCACCATTTCCAATTGGCCCAGACTTGACCAGGAACACGTACATATTTGGACCTGCCAGGGATTGGCTCTGCTGGACATGAGGGAAGCTCCTGGCAGCTTTTCACAGAAGCCACCTCTGTAGCCACCTCACCAACAAAGCTTGGCATGCAAACCCAGTACAGGGCAAAAGCCATGTTTTGGAGTGAATATAAGGTTCACTCTTTATAACCTAACCTTACAAATAAACTGTGATTTTATAAAGTCATGGAAAATGTATTTGCACAAGAAACTTTGCAAGGAGGAGCACGGTCACACCTGAAATTACTTTTCAAGGGAATGAATTTCCGGAAAGTTTAAATTTTAGTCCTGGTCAAAAATGAGTCAGCTTTAATATTGCACCCTTCTTGTCTCCAGAAGTCAGTGTTAGGATACTGATAAGCTGTTTGAAAGAGGAGAGGTGATATTCTAAATACACTTGACACTCCGGACTAAATTGAGTCTTTGAATTAAGATGAGGCCTTTTATTTTAAGGGGAGCAGTTGATTTATCAAATCACACTGAGGCTATGGCATTCTGCCAAAAAAAACATTAATTTTAAACCATTAGCTTTGCAATACATACTTACCATGTTAAGTGGTAGGTCCCCCATCTCTGCAACAGGCAACTCATCTCTGGAAAGTGTATTGTGTTTTTTTTGCATGTACTCCTAGCCATTCATGGAAGCATCCACATTTATTGGACCTGCAAATACTGTGATTTTTAGGTACAGAAGCCATGGCTTCTTTTTTGGGATGAAGAATTTTTCCATTTTAGAAAATGTAGAATATGTCTGTTTCCTAGAAAAACAAACCTATTAATTTTCCAGCATGGAAGCCTTTTTGGGGCTCTATAGTAGGGAAAAGAAAGCAAGTAAACAAAAAAAATAAAAAGCTATTACTTTTTGTGATGCATAACGTTGGTTGAAGCTGTTACAGATTTGCTGTTCCACTGACACTTTTTCCTTTGATTGTTAGGGAAAAAAAATATATCCTTCCTTCCTTCCTTCCTTCCTTCCTTCCTTCCTTCCTTCCTTCCTTCCTTCCTTCCTTCCTTCCTTCCTTCCTTCCTTCCTTCCTTCCTTCCTTCCTTCCTTCCCTCCCTCCCTCCCTCCCTCTCTCCCTCCTTCCTTTCTCCTTCCCTCCCATCCATTCAGGCAATATCACATCAAAACTTTCCAGACCCACATATTTTCATCCTGAAAGATGGAATGAATGAAACACCACTTTTTTGCATTCTGTACTGAGCTTTTATTAGGACAAAGGAATTTTCACATCACTTTAAAATAAGGAACATAGTTACATGAAAAATAATTTACTGAAGATTAATTCAGTCCAGTCTGAAAGTTCAATTAATTCATGTAATCAAAAAATTAAAAAGAGGTCTCATAATCAGTGCAGTGTTTCACCTCATGATAGGAATGGAATAGAGGGAGGGAAGATTCCTCAAGACTCCTTGACTAAATTTGCCTAATCCTTTGGTTTATAAAATGAAGGGACCAGCCTGGTGCATGACAGTGAACAATTCATTTCCACTTGAATGAGTACAGCAAGAGAAAGTGCCCTTTTTAATCAGACAGATTAAATAGGAGCTGTTTCATGGCAAATCAGCATCTTCAGCAATTATAAAAGAAACTGGACATGAACACAGAACCTGTTCCAATTAGTTTCCATTAATGAGTTCCTTGAAGTAGTTTGTGAAAGCAGTAAACAAATGAAACCAAGAACATTTGCACTGTTTTTCATTATCTTAAATACTTTACTTTCTTGAAGAATCTTAATAGCAGCTCCCTGAGTCTGAAACTAATTTAGATGCTCATATTATCTACCTTTCCCCTCATGCCCCCCCGAGCTGATGTTTATGACTTAGAATTTCATTCCACTTTTTAGCACACACACAAAACATATCCTTTTCACCTTTATTTACCAAATTGCATATTTGTATATTGTATATTGTGTATTGTGTGTATATTTGTGTGTGTATGTGTGTGTGAGTGTGTGTGTGTGTGTGTGTGTCTAGTGATGAGGTGTCCAGGGAGGTTGAGGATCCAGGCATATTTATTGGATGGACTGTGCGTCCTGGGTCAGCTCTGGGGTGTCATTACTGCGTGATAGTGGGGCTCCGTCATTTTGCTGGAGATTCCCAAATGATCCTGGTTCAGAACATCCCTAGACTCTGTTTGGAAGACTGATGTTCATCTTCAACTAAAGCTTCAGAAACTATATGAACAATCTGATGAATTTTGTTGGATGAGTACAAAGCCTCTCCCCACTATTCGCCTTCTTTTTTATCTCTCTCTTCTTTTTCCCTCCCACTTTGGTTGAGGTTTTTTAAGGTTGGTTGTGGGATGTTTCACGTGTTGGTTTGTTGGGGGTTTTTTTGTTTTGTTTGGTTTGGCTTTGTTCGGTTTGGTTTGGTTCGGTTTGGTGTTGTTTGGTTTGGTTTGGTTTGTCTTTGGTTTGGTTTGGTTTGGTTTGGTTTGGCTTGGTTTTGGTTTGGTTCGGTTTGGTTTGGTTTGATTTGGTTTGGCTTGGCTTGGCTTGGCTTGGCTTGGCTTGGCTTGGCTTGGCTTGGCTTGGCTTGGCTTGGTTTGGTTTGGTTTGGTTTGGTTTGGCTTGATTTGGTTTGGTTTGGTTTGGTTTGGTTTTGCTTGGTTCGGTTTGTTTGGTTTGGTTCAATTCGGTTTGGTTGGTTTGGTTTGGTTTGGTTTGGTTTGGTTTGATTTGGTTTATTTGGTTTGGTTTGGTTTGGTTTGGTTTGGTTTGTGTATACACTGAGATACCAATAGCCATCATGACTTTCCAAGACAGCCTTTTCCTTGTAACTTTCAGCTGTGATTGGCTTTCCTGTGATACAAATTGGATGTTATTCTTGGTGTTGGCCCCCCAGAGTGTCTTTAGACATATGAACAGATCCTGCATCTCTTCCTACCTGGTTCAATTATCTCTCCATGCTTCCCATCACGGCAGCACTGTCTGCTTTAAAACAACTCAAGCAAAAGCTGCAGAGACATTCATGGCAATCTTCCTATTTCCCAAAATTAAACTAAATTGCTGCTACTTGTTAGTTGCTACCTTGTTCTCCCCAGTTCATTGTGCAGAGGATCCTCCTTTACTGGTGAAGAAGACAGACTACTGCTCCTTCTGCTAAACTTCCTTTTGGCTCAAAACTTCTTTCCCACTGTGCTGTCTCTTTTTGCCTATGATATTATCTGTTCACAAAAGTGTATTGAGTACTAAATAGTTGCTTCCTAGTGTATTTTTCCAACTTTAAGCAAAAGCAAAATATATGCCTCAAGTCTCAGAAATCTTTCTTAGTCTCCTCTCTTTATTTGTAATAAATATTAGCAACTGCCATTTTAATTTTCATTTATCTATAACCTTTAATTGGGAAAAAGAGGATTGACTTTTGTTGTTGCCAACAACAACATCCCTTATGTAAAGTTGTTGTTGCTATTGTTTGTTTATTTCTATTTTCCCAGATCATAGTTCAACATAACACGCCTTCAACTGGTTTTAGAAAGGAGCATGTAAGGTACAGTAATTCCTTCTTCTGTAGATCCCTAAACCTCACTTCTGGAACAGCTGATTTTGGAACCTCCCATAGCAGTCTTAGCTCTCACCCTTCATTCCCAACCCTTTTCTCTTCATGCATATTTTCATCTCTTTGTATTCCCTGCTTTCAGCCACACGCTCCTAGAGTTAAACAAACTCCAGAGCACAACCACGTTTTGTTCATTTCTTGCAGACAGAGAGGTAAACACTGTAAATGCATAAAAACTTGATTTCAAACTAGACATAATAGCCACTCTAGAATCCATAAGGTCCAGCACCAGCAAATGGCACCTGTTCCCAAGGAAAATTAAATTCCATTTTTTTCAACAAGAAAGATACTAATGTAAAAAATGAGATGCTCATTGAGGTGCTTTTGTTTTCATTATGTATGAGATATTTATATTGGAGAATCTCACTTAAATATTAATTTATTTAAGTTGCAAAAACAGATGATTTGCATCTCAAATGCATAAAATTTTAAGCATACAAATTTTCAATCCTTGACCCTGCGTTCCTGAGATGTACAAGACTCCAGTTTTTTATCCTATTTTTTCAGACTCTTGCTCTGTGTGTAATGCAAGTATATAATTGCTTCAACAAACTAATATTATTGCAATTGTATTTTAAGACCCCCACATTTTGGAGGATGAGAACTGCTATTCCAGAGCTGACCCGAGCTAGAGTTTTGCAATCAACAGATCAATATTGGGAAATCCTGTTTATATTTGGAGGACTCTGTTATTATGAGGTAGAATTAACAAATATGGAAATTACTGGAAACTAAGAGGAGGAGCTGCAGAACCTGTAATTCTATTCAAGACTTATTTGTTGTGGTTTGATCTACACAGCATAAAATGACAGAAATATACAGAATGAAAATGCAGAAAGCCTTCCCTCTGACTGGGGAGATCTAGCAGCTCTGTAATGTTGCTCTCACAGTTTGGCAGGAAAGGTACAATACTGGCAGGAAAAGAAATAGGCTGTATCTTTTCTGTGCCTCAGAACTCTCTACCCACCAATAAACATAGGAATGCAATCAAAGCTTTACTTCTCTACCACTGAATTCAGAGAATTGGAGAAAATCATCAGCATAGTTTTAAAACATGACATCCTAACTGGGGATTTTTAGTCTAGTAATGAAAAATATATAATAAAGTTTGGAAACAAAACCACTGGTACAGATTTAAAGCTAGGAGTTCTCTCTGTAGGAGTAGGCAGTGTTAATAATAAGAAAAATAATGAGGTTTCTGTATGCATGGACAAGGATTTTTATTTATTCTTATGCTTCTCAAGATTCCATTGAACATGTTGTGCCTGCTTTTGGCAGCTGAACAGTGTTCATTCTTTGCACAGGGCATCTGTATCTAGCAAAGATATAGGAATGCAGATAGAAATGCAGCTCTGTGCACAGTGTTTGAATTGATGTCACTAGAGAAACCTCAACATCTGTTATGCAAACTGCTATGGAAGAATTCAGCTATTACCCATACAGCTCTCATAGGCATTTTTCTGTCTTCAATCTCTCTTTCTCTAAGGAAAGAGTGTCTCCTCTGGAAATCTGCTGGCAGCACAAAGCTTTGAGGAGTGGCCAATATCTAGAAGGCTGTGCTCCATGGGTTGGAGAAGATGGGCAGAGAGGAATATTTTGAAATTCAACAGGGGCAAATGCAGGGTCCTGCACTTGGGGAAAAATAAACCCACACAGGGCACAGGTTGGGGCTGACCTGCTGGAAAGCAGCTCAGCTCCTTCCCACAGAAGAATCTGGGATTCCTGGTGGACAACAAGCTGTCCATGAGCCAGCAGTGTGTCCTTGTGGCCAAGAAGGATGATGGCATCCTGATTTATTTTCAGCAGGTGGAGGGTGTTGATCCTACTGAGCTCTGGTGAGGCCACATCTGGAGTGCTGTGTCCAGTTCTGGGCTCCTGAGTACCAGAGAGACATGGAGCTCCTGCAGCAGGACCAGCAAAAGGTGGCAAAGATGATTAGGGGGCTGGACCAGCTCTCTCACAAGGAAAGGCTGACAGAGTTGGATTTGTTTAGCCTCCAGAAGAAAATGAAGGGTGTCAAGAGGATGAAGCCAGGCTCTCCCTGGTGGTGGAAGCACTAGGACAAGAGGCAACAGGCAGAAACTAAGCCATGGGAAATTCCACTTGAACATGACAGAGAACTTTATTATTTGGGTGATAGAGCACCAGAGCAGATTGCCCAGAGAGGTTGTGTAGTCTCCCTCACTGAATATAATCTACAAACTATTGAGACACAATCCTGTGCAATGTTCACCAGCCTGACTCTGCTTGCACAGGGAGGCTGGACCACTGTAGCCCTTTCCAGCCTTACCCATTCTGTGATTCTCTGATTCTGTGAAAGGGTAGATGAAAATGGGAAGTGCTCTTCTTAGTATCAATGTGATCTGAAAAGAAATAGAAGTGCCATGAGTTTATCACTGAGTATTGGTCCATTTATACTTGTATGTGCTGTGAGTGCCAAAAATGCCTACTTAAAAGAATGTTTGACACTTTTGTACTCCAAAACAAGGATCTTAGGCCATGCTATGGGACACAGCATCCCAAGAAGACGTTGAAAGCAGCGATGGTCTCAGAAAAAGGCATCAGTGCTTTGCCTGCTCAGCCCTGTGGACCTTGCTTTCCCTTAAAAGCAAGTTAATAATGTTACTATACACTGCCTAGTCCAAAATATCCCTTGGTTATACATCACTGAGCTATTGCATAACAACTAATATCCACTGATATCACTGGTAATACTAAAAAATTGTGAAAAAAATGTGAAACAAATGTGCTGCTTCTTTTATGAATATACAGAATGTAATAATACAAATAGAAAGTTTATGTGCTTCAAGTTTTAAAGTGCATTCAAATATATTATCACAAAAAAAAAAAAGGAATTAGGAGGATTTATAAAGCCTTGTATAAACACATTATTTACAATAGAAAAGGAACAATGACCTAAGGTCATTTAAAATTTCAGGTCAACTGATCTTTCCAGTCAGATATCAGCCCTCCAGTGGACACATAACTATGTGATGTCTGCCTTAACTGCTTGTTGCAAAGATTTTGTCCCATGTTTGCCTCCAAATGCTGATGGCTCTGGGGCTAAGTGAATGAAGGATCTGCAAGCAGATATGCTAGGGAATGAATTGCTGACAATCAGCTCTCTAACTAGTTTTGAAAATGTATGCATGTACTTCTACCTCAGCAGAGCAAGGAATAAAGTGCATAGACGTTAGAGTGTTATTGCCTTTTCTACATCTTGTCAGCAGTTTGTGACATGGAGTGGTGTATGTGTTTCTGAATTGTGCAGATAATGCCTGCCATGAATAAATATTTTGGCAGGGTAAGATTGCATTCTTATGAGCCCTAATTTGCATTTTTTGTCTGCAAAAGCCCTCAGTGTGCATACCTCGTCTACAACTCTTTTTTTGGCAGTACTATTGTTATTGCAGAGTACTTAGCAATGCTTACCCAGTCGTATTACTCAAACTGCTGGCAGTGGTTTGTTCTACAGATGGATGAACTCTAGTGCATGGTAAGCTGCAAGTGCCTAGTAGAAGTGTTTTATCCCATCTCTGTTGACCATCCAGCCATCTGCCTGATTTTCCTTAAAGTATGGCTCCAGGTGATTTGACAGAAAGTGAAAATGGTTTGGTATTTGTGTTAAGGTGTTTAATCATCCCTGTAGCATCCCAGCAAACCCTTGCTAAAATCTAAATTAGTTGGGCAGATGTATGGACTGCGATGTATTCCAGATATTCTTTAAATAAATATAACCTTTAACAGGTTCAATACCAGCTGTAGTAAAGTGTGATCCTTGACTGCATAATCACATCAAATACTACCAAGGAGGTGCTTTGCATAACATAGTGACAAGGAACTCAGACACTTGAAGGAAAGGAAAAATCAGTCAGTCCTGTTTCACACTCTTTGAGGTGCTTGAATCCCAGGATGATGTAGCACTCATGTCTACAGCAGTGTTGGCTAGCTCATCCAGGGATCAAGGAGACTGAATTTCCAAAGGTTACATAGTCTTTAAAATAATTGATTTGAACTAACTCATTGAATAAAATAATTCATCCAGGGATATTAAGCACAAAGACACCACCTGTGTCTCAGGAAACCGGTGGGACACAGAAGGCTGGACGGATGTGTAGAGAGTATTGGTGTATGGCTGCACTAGCTTAGACTGTTTCCTAGAACATGTCTTTGACTGCAAGCCTCAGGAGGATATATGTCCTGTGACCTGATCTGATCCAAATGCTTTTTGTTCCCATTCCACAGCTGAGTTACTGTATGTCAATAGCCATACCATTATGCATTATTGCTCTTATTTCTCCTTCCATGTGGAGTAAGTGATTTCTGGGTCAGGAAGTCTCTACATTTGTGTGTTTGCTCAGTGCCTGGCAGAAAGGAGCTGTGATTTCAAAGGGTGCTTAGGATAATATTACGGAATAAATGCTACTTTACATCCCTTATCTAAAGCTTTAAACAGCGACCCGAGACCTCCTAAGTCTGGTAAGAGAAGGAAATGTAATAATTAAGTACTATTTAGGAAATTCAGGTATTTTTATCTGTATTTTTGGTGCTTAGGGGGATTATTTTCTTTGTCATGATATCTCCTGTTTTGCTAAATGAAGAGTTGGAAATAGGAAACTTCCAGAAGAGAACATCATGACATAGCACTTAATATTTTCTTTTTAATATGTCATTTTCCCTATCATTATTTTGGTTAAAGAATTAATTCTGTGAGAAAAAAAAATGGTTTCAGTATATAACACAAGGACTTTGGAAGACAATGAAGAAATGACATCCTCTTAGCTCTGGATTCTCCTTTATCCTCTTTTCTCAGCAAATCTGTGACTAAAACAGTCACTCATTCATATGAGTAACTGGCAAAACAGTGAAGAATGTTATCTGTAGAGATTTTCTTGTTTTACCAGATACTTTTTTACTAGAAAAATCTTATAGCACAAATGAAAATATTGGAATCCAAAGAGCTGGTTGTATTATTTTGTTTCTGTTGCTTGCTCAGCTTCAATAAAAATGCATAAAATCAGACTGACAGATTCACTCTGCAAAAGCAGTACACTTTTAAATTGTGCCTATATCCATTTTACAATTATTTCGTTTGAAAACTTGTTTTACATATGATGACTTTCATATCCACCCCTCTGAAGAACACCTGTGCTGCAGTGAAAACAAGGCAAAAAACCATTTTCTTTCTCAGAAACTAAATTGTTTTGCTTAACACTTTCGTTTTCAATTTTTACACTAAACACATATTTAGCTTTTTTCTCATGTTGCTGCCAAGGGTCTGCTCCCTGCACTGGTTAAAGGACTCCAGTTCCTTAAATCAGGACTCATCCCATCCCTGCTTTCTGAGCTCCTTGATCACCAGAGGTGATCAGGCAATCTCACTTGGAAATGCTTGTACTTCAGAACAGCTAGTCAGCTCCATGCTTCATAACTTCTGTTTATTGCCATTGCAAGGCAGCTGCATCTTTTAGACTCCTCATTGACTGGGTCAGAAAGATTCCAAGTTGTAAGGAAAATACATTCATTTAATGATTAATGAGGTAAAAAGGCTTCAACTAAATTACTAAGAAACATTACAGAGCAGACTAAAGTTGAAAACTGTATTAGAACTGATGTCTTGGGCCATTAAGTATATCTTTCTGTATTAAAAAACTCAGAAGTTATTAAACATGTTTGTGGAGGCAAGAAATTGGGCCATTAAAATTTTTCCTTTCCCACAAAATAAAAAAGTGGTTTCAAGGCTTAGAGAGTTTTTGATATGACATTTGGGCAGCTTAGAGCTCAAACAAAAGCAGGGTCTCACATATCACCTTAATACTTGGATGACTTAGAAGTGCAGGTTTTCCCTTTTGAACCTGAGAGCACTACTATGGGTAGGAGAGACTGACAGGCAAATGGATTTGCTGAACAAAATCTTTACTTCACCCTCCATTCTTCTTCATATAATAGCTCTGGTTGTTCCTCAACTGCTTCTTTTCATTCCCCTCTTCTAGTCCAAAATGCACTGGTTCTAGTTTGTGCAACAGAAAGTGTTTAAGAAACAAAATTAGTTTTTGCTCACATCTTTAGCTTTTCTTCTCTTTTACTGAGCAAGACTGGCTGTCCAGACCTATGTATCAAGACAACTGAAACTGCCCACTGAAATCATTGGGAGCAAGCTGAAGAATCAACTCAAGGTTCAGTTCTAATTTTAATATAAAAATGCATCATTGCTGGTGAAGCTAATAATTGCTTCCAAAAATTATGGAATGAATCCAAGATTTGTACATGCAAGAAACAGCAGCTTCTTGAAACTGAGACTCACTCTAATAATTGGAACAAGCAGTAAATCCCACTTTCATAACTGTCTCTAAAAGTTTAGAAGAGTCCTAATTACCTTATCTTTTCACTTTTCCATTATTTCTATCAGAGCAGGGAAAATGGCACTTGAGAACATAAGTTTCTGATCTTGTTCACACTAAAGTATTTTTGAAAGCAATAAAGAAATTTAAATAAAAATCTGTTCTACATGGCTGGAAATCCAGAAGGATGGAGCTCATAGAAGGCCACTGTAAAATGAGTGGTTTTGGCTCAGATGATTTATCAGGTGTTCATAGGTGAGGATTATTAGCAGAATCAGTTACAAATATTAACTTGTCATGAAATTTTAGTGGACTGACAAAGTCTGGTTCTACCATATTGGTGATTAATTAAAAAAAACCCATAAAATTACTTTTCTACTTTACACAGATCTCTAATATCTGCACAGATGCTTACACTGGTTCTTTGGATGCATAGATGGATTAAAACCCAAATGTATTGTTGATATTTTCATGTGGGAAGCTGAAAATCTTAAGATAATCAGCTCTATATGTGCTGAGACACTGAAAAGTGGCACAATCCAACAAGCCCAGTTTCCAGTCATGTCCAGAACTTCATCACAGGTTAGCCTGATATATTGTGAAAGTTAGAACTCTGGAAATGATTTCAAGAGTTGAAAACTGTGTTTGTTTACATAAGGAAGGCAAAACCTCAAAAGAAATGTTACAATCTGATAAAATTTAGACATATTATTGTGATATTTTATTTTGTACTAGAATGTGAAGTTTTAAAGAATGTGAGAATGTATCTATTTGTTCCCATTAAGGAACGTGTACTAGGCTCTCATATTTACAGTCAGAATACTTCTGGTGTGAAACATCAAATGGAAATTGAGGTTTCTTTAATCATTAAAATCAATTTTCTTAAAAAACACCTACTGTTGTACTTCTCAAGGAAGGCTCCATGCAATCAATAGAGAGAGCCCTTCTAATGGAAGTGGCCTTTGCAGCATGCTTGGTTAAGAGTTTTTTCTTTGTATGAGGATCATCATAATCATCATCTATGGCATTTGTACATTTGTCAAGGTCAATAAAAGAAACCAATCTATTTTAATTTATTTTCAGTCAATTTCACTGCATGTATCTCAGTGTTAACAGGTTCTAAAAGTAAATGTATTCAATTATAATATTTCACTGGTTGTATAAAAAAGGACAATGTTGTTTTGAAAGTGTGTTTATGGGTACTATATTGACTTTTCTATCTATCAATCAGAGACACTGGGATCGACTGCAGACCAAATTTCTCTGCTCCAACTGACAGCAGGATGTAATTCATGTCAAGAAATATCTGTATTATCTGCATATACTGTAGGGTAGCTTCCAGAAATTAATTCCATCTGCCTGTTCTCTGTACATTAGCGAAGAACTGATGTAAATATTTAATGCTTCTAAGAATGCAGTGTAATATTCAAGAACTTGACTATGTCCAGTCACATTAATTGACTCAAGTCCCACATGTCCAAGGCTGACTGTGTGTTCATAGAAGAGAAAAAGGCACTGAGATGTTGTGTTCCTGCAAATGGGTTAGCCTGGCTTCATGCACTGAACAAGATTAATTGCAGACCTCTGAACCTGATATGTTTTCTTAATATCCAACATGGCTCTTGCTTTCCTCATTCAGGCTGAAATATGTGGTTTGCTCCTGCATAATTCAACACCAGTCTTCTCTGTGTGTGGCACTGTTTTTAGTCATTGTAAGCGCCTGCAAATTATTTAAGTCAGTGATATGATGCACAGCAGTTTGCTTAGAGTTATTTTAATGATTATGGAAAGAAGGAAAATAAGCTTTTCCCCAAACTGTCAGAACACTGCAGAAGAGACAGCAGTCATAATTTCTAGAATAATGCAAAACAATTTTTCAAGAGTTTTTTTTTTTTTTTTTTCTTTTTAATACATGTAGATTCCACTCTCTCATGTGGCCCAAGTTCACTTTATATCTGCTAATTGAAATGTTCCAATATTTCTTCTGGAAGCTGATACTTTATATTTTTAATTTATTCTTTTCAGATAGTATGCTGGCTATGTTAGTTGACAGAAAGTTGCCTATTATATGATATATTAAAACACACTGCAAAACTAATTCTCCTTGGTTGGGACTATTCCAGTACCCTACAATGGTAAAAGAGCATGGAAGAAAAAACCTCAAACTTTACTTACTTGAAATATATCCAATTTTATTAGCCCATAAAATAAGAAATACAAGTGTTCATGAAGACATAAGGCCTAAGTTTTTCCTCTCTAACTGAAGGTCTATATTGAAAGTACTGAAGACATACTGGGGCAGAGTATCCATAGGATCTCTATATAGTAAAACCGAGAGGCAGGTGGGGATAAGAAGCCAGCAAGCCGACCAAGGACATGAAGCACATGGTGGAAATGTGGGGAAAATAAATCTAATTTTGTAAAAGAGGTCTAATATGGGAAATTTTGATTGAACTTGTGTGAACTTGTAGTGTTTCATCAGTCCAAACACAGTGATGATTCAGTTTATAAAGCTTAAAACTATTCTGCTCCTTGGTCTCTAATATTCTGATAAGTGCTTTAGTATCTGATCTCATTTTTCTCTTAATCCTGTGACACCTTCAAATTAGTCAGATAGTGTGCATGCTGTGATGAAATAGTGTGTGCAACATAAATGAATAATTCATGAAAACTGTGCAGTGGTGTGCTGAAAAAGAAACTGGGTTGGAAAGAATTTCAAGGTGGCACCTGCTCTGAAATTGGACTTGATGATCTCCAGAGGTCCCCCTCAACTTAAAGTGTTCTGTAACTACAGTTCTGGGTTTGCAGAATTATTCCAAGAACATTAAAGACTCCTAGGTAGACAATGATATGTTGAAAGTAGTGGAAATTTGATCATGTCAATGACCATTTATCAAAATATCGAGATATCCCTATCCCCATGACTGTTCTAAAAAGTCCAAAAAGAAATGCTTTGCTTATATTTGTCATGAATGCAAAGTCCTTAGCAAATCTTAATTGCAATGATTTGAAGTTTAATTAGAATGCTTAGTGGCTTGGTGTCAGTAGATTCATATTTAATGTTGGTTGTAATTTCTGACAACTTTCCTCTTTAAGAAAATCTAAAATAAAGTCCTCTGATGAAATGTGTCAATTCTCCTGGGAGGATTCTTTAGTCCAGAAATGAATTTGCACATACATTTGTAACAAACAGACAAATAAACTGCTGAATTTCAGCCCAGAATAATCAGCTTACTGTTGGAAAACTTCACATGTCCATGACCAATGTTGAAGCCTCAGATGTGAATCAAAGAGGGAACATGAGTGCCTTATATCAGTTTAACCATTGCAGAGCTCTACTTATTTCTGTTTTTTCTTTCAAGGGTCACCCTATTTTCTTTTAAAGTAATAAAATCGGATTTTTAGAGTTTTTTTTTTAATCCAGTTGCCTCCTATCTAAGGTTGGGTATATCCTGATATAAGAGTGAGAAATCATCTTCATAATTTACAGTGCAGGAGAAGAAATTTGATTTATGTGAAAATGACAGTAAGAATACAGAATATTACACCTCAAAATTATGACATGGCATGTACAAATATATTTTAGATAATTAAGGATATTATAATGTGTTAATTGGGTTATTCATCTTCCTTTACATCCTGTAGGCAAAAATAAAAATGGTAATTTAATGTCAAGGTTAAAAGTTGATATTAGTATTTTACCCATATTAAAATGTAAGTTTTCTCTCCACTTATTATTTTTGAAGATGCAACATACCAAAGCAATACATGCCTTGTAGACATCTGTGTAGAAATGGCAGATGAACACAATATCCTAGATTCCAGTTTGGGTTATTTTATGCTGTTGTTGTCTGAACATGATAGATTCCTTTTTCATATGATTTATAACTTGTCATTACAGGACACTGTAGTTCTCCAGACAACATTAATCTATCGATGATTCCGAAGTGAAGACGTGATTGATGCAGTACCAGAAACTGGGGACATAGGTAAGCTCTTCTTTTCTTTTCAAACCTTTCTTGCTGAA
Organism: Oenanthe melanoleuca; assembly: GCF_029582105.1. NCBI lineage: Eukaryota > Metazoa > Chordata > Aves > Passeriformes > Muscicapidae > Oenanthe > Oenanthe melanoleuca. Next base: position 31,437,388 of record NC_079333.1, on the reverse strand, counting down.
ATGCACTGCTATGCCTAGACTGGGATCACAAAACTATTCTAACTTCTGAGGCACAGAATTGAGACTTTTTTTTTTCAGATAAACTTATTTTTTTACTTTTTTTAACTTTTAAAAAACACTTTTAATTAAGCAGAAATGTCTGGTTTTATAAGTTTTACCTAACCATTTTTAGCAATTTTTGGGTTGTTATCTCTAATCTACCTTGGGTTAATTTCTCTTTTATATTTCTTACTGAAATGGATAGCAAGATATCTCCTTTCACTTCTCTCAAGGATTTTATATGGAATAGATTCTGGTGTTGCACAGAACTTTTGGAAAGGTACCAATGAAGTGATTGTCTTCTCTTGTTCTAAAATCAGCAGTAGGAATGACACTTAGGGATTTAATGACATGGCTTAGGCTCTACTTTTAAATTCTTGAGTATTATGTTTCTACCTCTCAAATGCTGTTCGGTCAATAATTAACTTTTACACTATTTCTCTAGGAAAATACTCTTTATATCCTCCACAGTCAGAAAAGTGCTTCTTAACTGATTTCTGCAGAGAGCAGAAGAAAAAGACTAAATGTAAATCCAAAGAGATGCATTTAATCTACAATTGTCACGCTCTGATCTAGTTTTGCATTTCAAGACTCTTCAGGGATACTGTATGAAAAGTTAAAAGGAACACTTCATGTGATTTGACTGAACTGAGATTTTAACTTATTCCACAATGTAATGGACAAAAAAAAATTTACCTGTTCAAAATATGACCTAATTCACTGACAGAATTGCTACACATCTCTAAACTCTATAGGTGGCATCATCTTAAAATTATGAACATAGCACTGAAAGACAAAATTGGGAACAAGACAGGTTTATTGGCATGTAAAGCTGCTATCAGAAGGGCTACAGAGTGACAAAAAGCTGAAATCAACCTTATTTAAGATAACAGTCTAAGCCAAGGTAAGATGTGTGAATGCATACTGTTCTCATTCTCCTGTCCATTGCCTTGTTGGAATCCTAGTTACTCATAGTATCACACAGCTGCAGCTCTGTTGTTACTGCATCTTGCCAAATAGTTTATCCATAACAAACTTTTTCCAATGCCTTCAGTCTCTGTCTGTCAGAAATATTGTCTGACAAAGTGTGTTTTTGTGTGTATTGGTGGGCTTGCCTTGGCTGGACACCAGGTGCTCACCAAAGCCATTCTATCACTCTAGATCCTCAGATTAATTTATTTCCAATCAAATCAGAGTAAGATAATGGCCAGTGTCTGTCTCCTCTCTGCCAGCTGGCATTGGCTCTGTCTGATAACATCCCTGGTAACTCCTGGTGCAAAAACCCTATTGTGTAACCCTAGTACAGAATATCAATAACTCTTTAAGGACTGCCTTCACAGTTATTGCAATTGTATATTTATTGACTTCTGAATTCAGAATAACCTCTTTCAGTGATATTCCCCAAACATAATAAGGTCATATTCCCATAGATCCTGGTCAAGTTAATGGATGGAGGGAACTCCTATATGGAATGGGGCATGTTTCAGACCAGGAGCCTAATTTTGAACTTTGGCCTTTGGAGATGTTGATCTTTCTTTACAGACTACAATTAAATTCAATTTAAGCCTCACAGAGCTAAAGTAAACCATATGACCATATTCTCCTCTCATGCCTTTTTTTCTTGGTGTTTTATCTTTATGCTAATTTCCACACAAACAAATATCAGACACAGAGTATTTGATTTGTAACGATGAGTTTGGCATTGCAAATGGTGACTGTAGAACTGTGGCAAAATCTAGACATTTATAACTGCAATTTCAGACCTGACATACCAGCACTTTTAGGAAGGAGGCTGTTGTACATGAAATGCATTCCAACATAATACAAAGTGCTAAAGTCTTATCCTATATATTTCTCCTACCAAATGAAGCGTTGCCATTAGTAGATCTTGAGGGATCAAGGACCTGTAGCCTCCAGAAGAATTTGTAGTAGATATTTTGTTATCTTTGCCCTTCTTTGGCTGAAGAGTTTGTGCTCTGGAAAACCTATCAGAAGTCACTGACATCTCACAAAACATGCAGTATAATGTGATTTCTCAAAAGGATGACACTAGTAGCTGAAACTGAGTATTTGAGCCTTGGATATGTAGCTGAGATTTTGGGTTTTGTGGATGATATTTTTTCCTCATTCTTTTAAACATAACTTTTTTGCTTACTCTTCATAGCTCAGGTTAAGTGTTCTGTGTTCATTCTCAACTCTTTCTCTGCTGTGCAAAGTGAAGTTCTTGGCAGCCCCATCTGCCCATGAGAAGAACATCAACAATATAGTGGGTTGGAGATGCAGCATTCCAGTGTTTTCCAGTATGACTAGTTTGGGGATGAGGACACATTCAGTTTCCAGTTAGCTTTCTTTAAGATTTTTGCTAATTTTCTCTTTTAGTCAGAGCAAAGAATTTGGAATTCACCTTGATTCTTTTTTTCTGAAAAGGTAAAAGTATGCTGAAATGGAAAAGTACAACTATCTAGACTAATATGATAAACATGATGCAGAGAAATCTAACCAGTTTTGCAAGTTTATATTTAAATTATTATTTTTGACCATTCTTATAAAAGTATCACAATGATTTTTAATATTTTGAATCAAACAAATATTGGCACCAGTATTTTAATAACTTTCAGACCATTATCTCAGGTTCATTAATATACATGTTTTGGTATCCCCTTGTGTGCTGAAAGCTTTTTTTAATTGGCTCAAATATTTTGCGTATTTTATCAGTTAATTAAGGTTGGCTCTTATTCATAAATTACATAGGTTGATCTATTTGGTGGAAAAATTCAGCACATGTAAATCATATAATCTGTGAGTGGATTTGGTTGGAAGCTACCCATGGATGCTATTTGATCTTCACCACTCCAAACGAGGTCAATATTAAATTACAAATGTCTTCAAAAGGAAGGAAGAAACAAATTGTTACCTAATTTTTTTCCTTGTTTTCTCTTGGTTGGTTGTTGGGGGGTTTTCTTAAATAAATATTAAAATGTGGTCTGTATTTTGCAGATTTTTTTTCCTGAAAGACATAATTTAAATTCAGCAGAATTACTTTAAAATGTAAAATCAATTGTGTTCTAGGCTGCACTTAGTTCTGAAATTAGAATTTAGAAATTCAAATCTTTTTTCTATATATTTAGAAAATCTCTCTCTTGAATTTTTATATGCAAAAGAAAAAACATCCTAAAAATTAAGCATGAGTGAGTCATTTGACTCCACTGCAACTTGAATATGAAAAATGGGCAACAGGATAAGTACCTAAAATGAACTTGAAAAATTAACAAGTAAAATGTGCAAAGGAACTGTTTATTTTTTCAAATTAGTTCATGTCTCTGCTAAAGACATGGAAAGCAGAAATATATTCATTTCTTTAGTGCAAATAACTGGACATTTTGGCACCCAGAGAAGCCAGTCATTCCTAATGAAGCTATTGATCAGTACTTCTTCAGCATTTAGTACTTCAAAACTTTTATCTGCAGTCAAGGAACATATTTCTAACTAGAAAATTTAATGAAGAAGAAATTCTTTCTCCAATGTAATCTAAGACAGTACTGTGAAATTTGCCTTGAGAAAACATAAAAAATTACTCAAGCTGTGTTTGAATTTATGAATTAAAATATTTCAGAAAAGGCACTTTTATCACACCACATGTCCATTTAAACAGCACATGATGAACAAACCCCAGCACTCCTCTTTATCTTCCCATTTGACAGTATAGTAATAATTCTCTGTCTTGGCATCATGTTGTACTAATATGGAGAGAACTTTTGGGTAATTACAGATGTGCCATCCTTCCATGCTCCTTGTCTTTGAGCAGCAATGTGCTCATGGTTGTGCCTGCACTCCCATCTACTGGCAAAATTAATTGTCACTGTGATCATGGTACACAAATCTGGAAATGAAGATGAATCCTGAAAGAGTAATGCAAGAGAAATTAAAATTTCTCTCATTAAAAACTTTACTAGTTACTATTTCTGTGTAGATAATTTGTGTTCTCATAGTGAGTGGTATCTTAAGAGGTGTTTTGGTGCTTTCCAGGGTTGTGACCAACAGATTTTTCTTGGAAGTAGGACCTATGCTGGAAGTAATATCCCAAGTAATGTGAATTCTCAGAAGATCACTATTGATAATTTTTTGCTTTTAATCATTGGCATTGAACTTGTCAATTTATTCCTTAGGACTATAGTCATCCCTTAAGCAACACTGACAAAAAAAAAAAAAGAAAAAAAAAAAAAAAAAAAAAAAAAAAAAAAAAAAAAAAAGGAGGTGCAAATGCAATCAGAAAACTTGGATTTAAGACTAAAAATATATTGTGGTTTTTTGTTGTAAAATAAAAAGAAGGGTTTAGCTGTACTAATAATTAAATTCCCATTACAAAATGCAATGTCTGACTTCCAACTAGTTTCTTACATCTAGGATGGGAAAGGTTTTATTAGTTGTAAATTAAGGAAAACAAATCAGTGTTATTTGTGCATTATATGCTGATGAGGTCAAACTCTTTTAAAGCCAATTAAACATGTTAAAACAAAATGCTTTGTCAAATTAAAGATTAATCTATTAAGAAAGAAATAGGCAAATTTAGCTCAGTTCCTGGTTAGACTTCTGGGTTTATCCTAACATATTCTTACTGTTAAATTTGTTTGTAATTATCAAATATCATCTGTAACAATCAAAGTTGTAACACAGGCATCTTCAAACTAAAGACACAGGTTTCTCTGTTATCACCACTACAGATTAACAAAACAATAGTAAATAAGATGCCTTGCAGTCAGAACATCCAGATTATCCAGAAGGGCAAGCAGCCCTGGTATTAAGAGATGTTCCCTCGGGAAAAGAGTCTTTGATTCGGTGATTATGTTCAGTATAGCAAGACTGAATTACTTTAATCACTAAATAAATCACCAGAGTTAGAGCTATAATGAAAATTCAGGGTTGAAAATAAGGAGCTGGAATAGTACAGACAGAAGCTAGGTGAAGTCAAAGCAAAAGGGAACAATATTAGAGGTGTGTTTGAAAAGGACTGGCTGCCCTGGCAAAGACTTACAATCACAATTTGGGATTTGGGGATGTGCTTCTTTTCTAGACAGAGATTCTAGCAGTTTCACCACAGTATGTTTGACACTTCTAAGACAAGAGATGAAGCCAAAAGCTTTAAATCAGATGAGAATTGCTAGAGAAATCCATGCTCTTATACACAATATCTGTGACGTTCAATTTCCTGGAGTTTAATTGTTTAAATAATCTCTGTGTTGGTTTTATACACTCCTGCATACTCTCTCATGTGACCATCAGATTTTATACAACAATTTATAAATTAATATTAAAATGAACAAAAGGCTAATAAGTAAAAAAACTTTTTTAAAAAATTGGCATTTATTTAAATGACAATGGTGTTAATTGGGAGGTCTGGAATTAATCCAGTGCTGAAGAGTGGCAACATTACATTACTTTTTTCCCCCTTATTTTTTGTCTTTTGAGATTTGACAGTAAGTAATAGTGACTCATATATCAGGAAGACTTCTGCTCTTTTCAAGTAGGTAAAAAAAAGAATAAGGAAACTACTTTGTGAATAAAATTAATGCAAATAAAATTAATGTGAATATTGATGAAGCAAGCTGGGTGAATGCAAACATATGTAACTAACTTATAATTGCACTTGAGCACTCTACCCTTTGACTCTGTCATTTTACAAAAATTCTCATACAAAGTTACTGCACTGTGACTTAGTGATGAGGATGTCCCAAAGGGAGAAAAATGTCAGGCACTAGATAAACTGTAATATTTTATACACCTTCACTACCTTGATGCAAGTCAGAAACAATATTGGCATCATTTTGATGCCATTGCTATTTTTTATGCTCTATTATTTCCCTCTTACATTGTCACCACTCAGTTTATGTTTCTTGAATTAGTCGAATACAAGGATACAGCTACTGAAGAAAAGCTGAAAGTGCATTTTTTTCCCATCAGATATAATCTCCTCTGCTTCTACAGGGAAAAATACAAAGCTGTTACACTGGAGATTTTTGTTTGTTTTATTTCTGTTTCTTAGGGTTTGTTTTTGGTTTTACTCTGTGGGTTTTTCCATGTCTCAGTTAAAGTTGTGGCCACGTTGTTTCTTTAATCTTTTCTTCCTCCATGGAAATTAATTGCATGGGTTTTTTTCAGTTAATAAGGAGTGTATTTGTTTTATGTCAAGAGAGATATGTTGCAGTGCAGAGCAGTACTAACATGTGCATTGCCATAATTTCTTATATTTTTCTTTGCATTCTTAAGTCTAAGATGTTACAGAGGGAATCTGATGCTCATCATCTTCATTCTTAAAAGTCCAGAGAGATATGGAGGGAGCAATAGGGGGATCAAGTAAAATGTAGAAGTGGATTCACATTTGCCTTCTACCTCACAGAGTTTACATGGGGCCAGGGAAATAATATGGAAGAAATCTGTTGATACTCTATAATGATTCTGGAGACAAATCTCCAAGGACACAGATTTCCAGTGCAGAACGTCTGAATTCTAGGTGCTGAGCAATTAGGGAGGATGAAGGACACTGTGGAGGCACCATGTCACAGTGGGAAATGGACACAATTTCTGCTAACAGATGTGTCCAAGCCAGGCTGGATGGGGCCATGAGAAACCTGGTCTGGTGTCCCTGCCCATGGCAGACAGGTTAGAAATAGATGATCTTTAATGTCCCTTCCAAACCAAAGCATTCTAGGTTTCTATGATTCTGTGGTTTTACTGGATGGAAGAACTATATTACTTCTCTTTGCTCTGGCAATTCAGGAAAATCTGTTTTGTTCCTTAGGTGATACAGGGCCAAAGTGCAGGGACGTATTTTGAAATCTCTTACTGTGGAAACCATATTTTTTTTTTTTCCATCAGATCAATATTTCTTGTATTCAGCCACTAGGACACAAGGAAATCTAAGAAGAGACAAAAAAAAGCCCTCTTCTTGTTTCTTCTAAGCATTGTTTATCTTCCTTTTCAATACACAACATTCATATTATACTGTTTAAATTGCCAGCTCACCTCAGAGGAGGGAGATTCTTTTAGGCAGCACTGTTCTGAGCTTGGAGTTTCTCTCCAAATGCCTTGGAAGGTAATGAGGTGAAATGGTGACCATGCTGTGATCCTGGGTACAGTGAAAGCCATTATTACAGTGCTGCAGTGGAGGAGCAAACACACATGCTCATCTTTAAATCTTTAAACTGGTGACAGGCTAAATTCAGTGCTGAATGGTCAAAGCATCACAGTATTCATGCCAGAAAAAGAGATGAGCCTGACCTTTGCAGAGGATCTTACATTTTGTAAGATGATCAGGAAAACACGAACATCTGTGCTGGGTGAAAAACCACCATTATTGCAATCTGTGCTGGTAGATTACTTGTACTTAGAATAACTAATAGCAGGATGCTGAGTGACTACATGTCACAGCCTTGGTGAGGTGTGTCTGGTTTATGTTCTTGTTTTTATTGCTTTACTCAAAATATAGCAGGCAAAATAATTGAATTTGTGTAATATCACTGAGTCACAAACACTTCTTTAGCTGTTCATTTACTTCACTTTTTAAACACAGTCATTTGAAACAGAATGAAAAGATTTTAGGAAGAAGTGCATCTATCTCGTTTTGTTTTGCACACTCAAGTTATTTCATGCTGGATCAAATTATCCAACCCATCCTCCCCCATGTCTTTACAACAGAGGATGCAGAGCTGAGATGAACTTGTAAAATAATAATATAGTTCATGTTCATGTGTGGGTTGATAAAAATAAATACTTTTTCATCTTGGATGATTTTGTGCTGAAAAATGTCAGATCTAATATGATATTCTGATCTATGTACTCTCACATAAACTTGAGGTTATTCCAGAGAAGCCATTAAGCTTGACTTAGAGTCCTCTGAGATCATGATTTGGCTCATCTTCAAGCATTGGGTTTTTGCCTGCTCCAAAACTCATATGAATGTCATTGACTTACACAAGATATCTTGAAATTTATCCTTTAACATAAAATAGAACCTCACAGATATCTTCAGTGGAATATTGGCATGAGAAATCAAGCTCTTAATCAGTTGCTTATGGCCTCCATATCAAAAGAAGCTTACTGGCAGAAAAATGAGTGGAAGAGCTGCCAAAACTCTTAATGTGAACTGACTATCCTGTTTTATACAGTTAAATTCCATACTTGCTGTGCTTTGCCCATATAAATTCTTCTCCTCCAGTTTTTTTTACAGCACTTAGTTAGAATCATGGAAAGTTAATTTATGTGTATATGGGAGGCTGAGTAATGTCAACCACAAAAGTGGCTTTAGCAAACTTGTGGATACATCTCAAATACTCTATTCAAAGCCAGGTGAGCTGGGTAATGTGCAGGCATACAACAGCCCTGGCTGGACTGGGTTGCATCTCAGACATTGAACCTATATTTTCAGGCACACTTACATGTGCATGCATGATTGCCCTCCCTGGGCTTGGATTTTAATATTTAAATCTGGCAACCACGCTGAGCAGCTTCATTTATTGATTGTCCCACTTGTTTCCATCTGGAATGGACCCAGCAGGGTAAACTAGATGAAAAAAGCTTTCTCTAATAGAAAGCTAAAAAAAAAAAAAATATTGATAATGTTCCATCAAGAAAAGTCTGCATTCAAAATCTATTTTCACTTTTGGTTTTTTATGTAAATCAAATATTTTATTTGCTTTGATCTTGTCTCTCTCTTTTTTATTTTTTTTTTTCCTAATTGTCATAGGAATAATTACACTGAAAAGAAAGAGAAATCTTGCATTGTTTCTAGCATGTTAATTATTTTTCTCAAAAAGAACAGGAAAGTTACCATGAAAAAAAAAATTGGCAGCATTGCTTTTCTGTGGAAAATGTTTTTCCACAGGAATAATATGGAATTTAAATTGAACATTTCTGAATTATTAATAGAAAAACTTATCATTACTTTCAATTTCAAAAGAGATTAATTTTTTTTTTGTCTTCACTTCTCTTGGTTTTGTGCTTTCCTTTTTTCTTTCTCTTGCTCTTCCTCTCTCCCTCTCCTTGGTTATTGGATGTCCAGGCATAAGGAAAAAAACATCCCACCAACAAGCTAGCAAAACCACAAAGCATCAAAAGATTTTGTAAAGGAATATCAAGACATTTAAACATGGAAAAGAAATTGCAAGTAACTCAATTTTTTCTGGTGTCATTTCATCCAGCATGCAGGAAAAGCAGAATTTTATGTTTGTTGTAGATTCTGACTGTTTCTTTCCTATTTGGCCCACAGGCCAAATTTATTATTTAGACCTTGGGTTTGATGATGCCCAGCTTAAATGAAATGAAATTCTACTTAAAAATAGAATTACTACAAAACTTTAAATGGTAAATATAAAAAATATAATAATTTCTTCAATATTACACAGTGTGCTAGTGTGTTATTAATATATTTTTAGTATTATTGTTGTTAATCTTTGGTTATGCAACGCTTTTGGGGCAACAGTATGACCCCAATTGAACAATCTGATTTCTTTTCTTTTTCCTTGGACTCTTCTTTCTGTGTTCAACTGTCTATTTGTCTACTGGTTTTAGCTCCAAATAAGCATTGAAATCTTTAATTTATTTAGCACTATATTTATAATTTTTCCTAGCAGTTCAAGTGAAGAAGACAGGTGGCAGTTTCTTCAGAATTTACATTTGTTTTTCTGCCATTCCTGTTGCTCTTTAAAAACAGATTTGCAGGTAATCCATAATGGAGTCAGTTATTTGCAATTTAGGAAGAGAATAGAAGAAAAATAGCTCTACATAAACCTTGAAAGTAAATAGCAATATACTGGCTCTTGGAGTATGCCCACCTCCACTGCCATGAATGCTGTGAAATCTTCATTGCATCAAAGTTTTAGACAGAATTATTACTAAAACTATGCAATAGTCTATATAGGAAAACATGAAGGATAATTAATGTTTTCTGTTTTCTTGATGAGAATAAATTTAGTATTTCAGCACTGAACTCTGCCTGAAATAGGTAGATGGGATTTTTTTGCTAATAGAAATTTATATCATTGTTATTATTTTTGACAATATACTATCATCCAACCTACTCACAATAATGTGAGCAGAAATTATGAAGATGAAGTTTATTTCGTGCCATTCAGGAATGCAGATCAGCTCTGGAATGGACTCTTTAAATGTTTATAGATCAGCTGAAAGCTATTAAAGGAATTGCCAGATAAATCTTTTAAAAGTCTGTTTTCATTTATTTACAATATGAAAAAACTTTAATTGGTGGGACAATTTTTCTCTTTTGGGGAAAAAAAATAATTGAAGAAGAATGAATACTCTAACTGACATTTTCAATCCAAATGGTTCAGCAGCTTCCCAGAAAAGGGTTTCTACTCCCTCTGACATTAGATGAAAGTCTCCTACTTTCGTAAATGACAGTGACCTTACCCTAGGAAATAAAGGCAACATTTGAAACCCAGACTGACCATTGCTAAATGTACATCTGCTGAAAATTAATGAAACAAGAAATCTCTGAAAAAACTTACATTAGTTGTATTAGGCAGAGGCTTAGTTTCAGACAAACTCTGTAGATGGGATATAACCTTTTAAAAGCCCTTCTGTATCTCATCAATCAGTTTATTTCCATATTCCATTTCCATTACAATATATCTGGGCTAGACATAAGCCATGGGATGGAGGCAAGGGACAATATTCCCAGTGTCAAACATGTCTAGATTTCACTTGGAGAGGAAGTTCAGAGTTACTGCCCCCACTCACATTTTCAAAATATAAATCTTGGATGTCTGATTGTGAAGATTTTGGAACAGATACTGTGTTTAGAAAACACAGGATGAAATCTTATAAAAGCATTTTGATAGCAGAGTTTGTTTCCCCATCCTCCTGTTTTGGAGCTAGACTGCATAACTTTTTCTCATTAACATTTTTATTTGTTTGTTTTTTTATTAAAGCTAACTTTCTAAAAAGAAACGGATCACATCGTATTTCAAAGCCTTTGCTGTGACATTAAACCTTTGAACTACTGTTAAGGAAATTATTTCCCTAAGGCTAAATATCTGAAAGGTTATTAAAAATTTAATTTCACAAATGGTACCTAGGCTAAAAAATAATAATATCTAAACACTACTTAAAACCTTGATTGACTAATCTCATAAATCCCATTGCTTCTTACTTTTAAATAAAGCAAAAATTACTATTAAAAATACAGAAATTTAATTTTCATAACAGGATTTCAGAAGAAGCATGGAGATGCTAGGTCTTATATCTTTTATGTTGCACACGTATTGTATCTGTGACTGCTACATGGAGTCAGTTTTAAAATTCAGTCCTTTTAAAACAGTTCTAAAGAAAATGTATTTCACCTTTAGGGCATGAACCCACATAGGAGGCCATTAGAGGGAGTACCTGAATAATTCTGAAAAGGGGATATAGGTGTTTCATAAAATGACAGAATGGTTAGGAGTAGAAGGGACCTTAAAGATCCTCTAGTTCCAGCTACCCTGCCATGGGCAGGGGCACCTTCTAGTGGGTTATATGATCCCAGGATTAATTTGAAAAAGACATTCATGTTAGGAGTGTAATGTCCCTTGACTTTCCCCAGAGAAGGTAACTTTCCAGTCATTATCTGTGGATTTTTCCTGCTCTCTCTGACGTTAGAAAAAGTCTAAAAAAAGCTCCTGGATTCTAGACTGCCAACTTCTCCAATCAACGGAGTCCTTTCAGCATGAGTCACAAAGTTCTGTCCTCTAAACCCATACTGCCATGCTACCAGGGCTTTTCAATACTGCCCTTAATCATAAGCTGAAAGCCTTCTTTGTTTTCAGCAATTTACTTTTATGGATGCCACCTTTGGTTTATGGCATCAGGTTTAGTGTGGCTTTCAGGATTTTCCTTGTTCTTTTCTGTGGTTTATGGCATTATTCTCACTGCAGAGTCATCTGTAAAATAAAATAATTTGTAGAAGTTTGTAGATGAAATTATTATTTCTAATGTGATTTTGACATTTCAGAGATGAAACACCACAAGAATAAATTAATGAATAAGTTGATAGGAATAAAAATAATAAAGAATAAAGGTATTAGAACAACAAGGCCCACACAGAAAGCTTTATATACAACAGAAACAGAAACATTTAAAATTACAACACACATGCAGGTGCATTTCTACTCCACTGTTCTTACTTTTATTTTAAATCTAAATCCAAAATCCAACGATGACCTAAAAACCCCACTCATGTGTAATAATTTATTATATATTGTAATCTCTTATGTTATATATATTTCTCCAAAATTGGTGATTCTTCTCTCTTAAAATAATTTCTCTGTGACTGAGTGGAAATACCTATGGTTTGATGTATAGTGTGGCATTCTATGTATGTTTAATCATTTTGTCTGTCTGCAATGGGGTTTGCATAATAGTTTGTCCAGCAAATTATCAAGCTTCGTGAAGAGAGAGTAAATTATTACAGATTTATATTTCATATCTGCTGATTTATTTCCTTTTATACACAAATGTAAGGAAGGAAGATTTAAATAAAAATTATCATTGTTATAAACACCTTTTCCTTTATCCAGGATTTCATGGCTATTCTGACTATTGATAGAAAGGTAGGGGTAAGTTTTATCACTGTCCATGAAATAAATGTAGTGTGGTGTTGCTGTCTGCAGATTTTGAGTAATCTCAACAAAGGACTGAATTTTTAACATGATTGTTCAATTAATTTATTTTTCTGGAGTCATACATAGGGATTTTGTTTTGTTATTTCTTTGTGTCCTTACATGAATGGTAATTTTTTACCTGATCCACATGGACCATATATACTCCATAGGAAAACCTTAGAAGGATACTATATTTTTCATCTGTATAAATTTATATAACTTTTCTACTTCACAAAGATAAAGAGAGAGTTGTGCAATGTGTGTGACACATAAAAAATAAGTTATAACAACTTGATATATTACTTGAAAAAAAATCTTTCATTATCTTAAAGAATGGCAACTTGCCAGAACAGAAAGGCCAAAAATGAGACCAAGTGAGACTATTAACTGACATAATTTTACTTCTGTGGCTTTGCCAATTAGTTTCTTTTGAGACTAGAATGGGAGACAAACCCACAGATCTATCATTCATGAAACAAAAAATTCACACAAATAAACAGCACCTGGAGAAGATAGGATTGGTCCCTAATGTAATGATTCCTCGTGCAGTTTGAAATGCTGTAATTTCAAGCTTTAAATTACATTTATGAACTCTTTAATGATCAAAGCTGTGAAGATTCTACTTCATATTGCAAAACTATGCTTTGAAACTGCTAGAAACTCCTTTAAAACAGCTTCCAGTACAAAAAGTCAATGACATGACCTTGAAAAAAATGAGTAAGCAAAACTTTGATATCATCATCTTGATGCTTCAAATGATCATTAGCAACAGATTTGGAATACACCAAAATATTTTCTGGGATAGTCTCTCCATGCAGAAAAGTTGGAGAATAGACATCACAAATGCTAAAAGCTGTCGTATTTTTATGCTGCTGATATTTTCTTTCTGAAAGCTTGGTCCTGATATTTGTCTTCATCCTATTTTTTTTTTTTTACTGTTACAGAGGGCAATCTCTCTGAAGGAAAGAGCTGTGCTTCATTAAACACATTTGCAAGTATTTACAGTTCAGACTTACGCAGCTGGCCTAGGTGATTGAGCCTTCTCCATCTTCCATGGAAAAACTGAGATGAAGCAAATCTTGATGTCCCTGTTACTTTTGTTAAGTCTGAGAAGATGCAGGATTAGTAGTTCAGAGGTCGAGGTCTGCCCTAGTACAGGCAACTTTGTCAGAAAAACTTATGATTTTTTTCCTCCCCATCATTTTGAATTTGGGAGTGCTCAGGACATCAGTCAAACTATTCTTTTTTTATATGGACTAACAGACATCAAGAGGGGAAGAATTCTTACAAATATCTGAGTTGATTCATTCATTAATGGCCTAAATGTCCTATTTGAGCTCCTCTGAAATAAGCCTGTACTTTTATTTGAGGAAGATTGTATCTTCTTGAAAGACATAGCCATTGACATTATTGAACTTTCTATGAAATAAACTGAAAGAGAGTTGATTTGGTATCAGAAAGAAATTCTTTACAGTGAGGCTGGTGAGGCACTGGCACAGGCTGCCCAGAGAAGCTGTGGCAGCTCCATCCCTGGAAGTGCTCAAGGCCAGGCTGGATGCAGCTTTAAGAAACCTGGTCTAGTGGAAGGTGCCCCTCCCCCTGGAGGAGAGTTTGGAATTCCATTATCTGGGCGGTCTTTCCAACCCAAACCATTCTAGGGTTCTGTAAAAGAATAATCAGCTGTCAGAAACTCTTCATTGAGAAGTTTTTTAGCAGATGAAACAGTACTAGGTAAACAGAGTTTAACTATTAAATTCAGCTTTTAATTTCTCATTGTGTGTTCACCAGTCTGAAGGGCTGTGCGGGTTTTGGTTTGTGTTTTCCTTTTTTTTTTTTTTTTTTTTCGCAAACCTTTTTAAATATTTATCTCACTCATTTATATCACAAAATTTAGCAAATTAGACAAAGTCTACATTTTGTTCAAAGTCTACTGACTGTTGGCACTCCCTACATGTGAGGATGCTGAGATCTTGATTAGTTTGAGAATGTGACTAATATTAATTGCTCATAAAAAAATCAATTTTCCATATGCCTTACAAGTGCACTATATTGAAATAAGACCCACTTGCCATGCTTTAATTACTTTTTCAGCTACAAATTTTTTCAGCCATTATTTTCTCTTTTATTACACGCAATTTCTAAATTTAATGAATGACACAAAGCAGAGACCAACCTCTGAGATAACCTACTTAAAGTATTCTCAGTGCTTTATTGTTCCCTATTTTAACTGACATTCTGAAATCTAATAATTTGTTCCACTTAATTTATATTTTGCCATTTATGTTATTTTATTTTATATTAAGCTTTATTTGAATATTCTGTACGATTCTATGAAGCATTTTTGTTTTTGCTGTTGACATATCACATTATTTTATATGATTGTACATGAGACTGTATTGAAACTAAATGACCTAATTAATCCTTATTTATATTTTTCTTAGATACTGCCATGACAACAGTTAATTTCTGATTCTCTCAAATCTTTCAGTATTGTCACACCACCCATTAAAATTCAGCAGCACAGATTCAGAGATTTTTGTTTGTCAGAAAATTTATGATTGTTCAATGGAGGTGTTTGAATTGAGTAAATTGAAAACATTTAGTAGTTTGTCTTTAATATATATCCTGATTATTAATGGAGAACAAATATTTCTTTTTCAGTAAGAAATATATACCATGGTCCTTTCTGAAACTGCATTTAGAAATCCTGTTAGCAGGCATGTTCTTCTTTCCCTTAGATTTCTTTTTAGTTATTACTGACTCTTAAATGTGTGTGAAAATTTGAGCACTTGCTAGAGCAAGAATAACTTGGGATATGATTATTTTGCTCTATTTTACCTGTTTTAATTAATGTGGTACAGATTAAAATTTGGAAATTAGATTAGAATTTGATTTGGGGTTTACAGAACACAATGGAAACACTCTTCTTGGAATAGATGGACTTCAGAAAGAAAAAAAAAACATGTGGCAAAGAGGGGTTATGAGGTTTGTGGAATAATCTGCACCATTTTGAGGTGCAGCAGCAGGTGAAGAGATAGAAATAACAAGCAAGCAAGCAAGGCTGGTTACCCTGCAATCTCTGTGAATCAAGTCCAATCATGGGACATTCTAATACCCTGTGAAGTGGAAGCTGATGAGCAGGAAATTGCCTCCAATGCATTGTCTTCTGCTGAATACTCTGCCTTATTCTCTGCTTGGGCATCCAGGAGAGATAAAGGAGAAGAGATGGGTGACACCTAAACTTTATCTGTAGAAGAAAAATAGTTCCCCAACCTTCATTTCAAATCTGTAATTAGTGTTTTACATAGAATTGAAAATACTTCAGAGAAAACAGAAATTAATACAGAGAAAGATATTAACTGAAACACTACAATTCATATTCATTACTGAGATTTTTTTTTTTTTTAAAGTGGTAGTGCTAAGAGTTTTTTCTCCTGAAGCCTAAACAGGTAATCCAAGGGATTAGATAACTCAATAGAGTTGATCCCTTGTTTGTCAGGTTTGGGAGAAATCAGCTGCTGTAATAGAAGGTCTTTTGCAAAGCAGCAGTGTCAGAAACTAAAACTCATACCAAGGTGACCTCCAAGCTCCAGTTTCTATTTTATCAGGAAGAAAAATATTCTATACCTATTAAAGGAAAATATTTGGAAAATTTTTCCCTAGAATAATGTAATCTTGCTGTGTCTGCAGAGCACTTGGGGTGTCATCTCAGAGACCTTGGACTATTGTCTGCTGGAATTATAAATACTGGCAAGACCATTCCAGAAGTAATGAGAGGAAAAAAAAGGAAAATTGCTAGTCTTCCAGCACACCTCTATTGATTGCTGTAATGTTCAAATTGTTGACATCATGAAGAACAGAGAAGAAAATTCCTCTTCTTCAAACCTTCTACCATTCCTCTGGAGATGAACGCTCTTAGCTAAAAACAAGTTTGGTGTCCCAGACTCCACAGCACACTCATGGTCTTCCTGTGTTTGGGGATGCACCAAACCTCAAGGTCACTGGGCATATTTCAAGATCAAATCTTATATCAATTATATTAATTCTGTTTTTTCCAGTGGAAACACACTTACATGAAATCATCACAATTTCAAACATCCACTCGGCAAGCTCTGGATATTTTTATCAAAACCCTCTAGAGGAAGAATTTTATTTAAAAAATTGTTTGCAGCTTATAGCATTTTTTCTAGAACTATTTTCTTGTGGAAAACTCAATTAAAACTCTCTTATTGATTCATCTCACTCAATCATTGTATTTAAATTAACCTTCTTTTAGGTCTTGCAAACAATATTTGTTTCAGTTCTTCAAGATCCCAGGATGGGAAGTATTGCACTGGTGAATTGTACACACTGAGAAAATTATTAGCTGGTGAAGATTTCATTCCAAGTAATTCTCGTTGCTTCAAAATATTTCAAACTGGACTGAGCAGTGTTTGAAACAAACTCTCACTGGAAACAAGATGATTATGTGATGGAATATGTTGTTAGGGAAGTGAGACTTGGTACCTCCTAACAGATGTGTCCATGGGTTTGTTCTGCTGACCAGGGCTAAACCACATCAGGGTTAAACTAGCAGAAGGTGTGGGTGAACCTTCACAGCTACCTCTTCATTCCTCCAGTAAATAAAAAAAACAAAAACCAGGAGAATACCATAGGCTTGTCCACAGCTTCTCTTTTAAAACACTTGGAGCTCTTTTGCTGCTCTCAAAGTAGACAGAAAATAAGATTTACATCTGTAATTTTTTCAGCATTCTAGTGACACCATAATGTCATTGAGATTTCCAGTATTAATCCTGAAAAAAATACAAGTTCACAGATTGTTAATTTTCTCATACATATATCTGAAAGCATCATTAGGATGGTGTTGATTGCCTACAGGGAGAGAAAATTTAGCTCTGCAACCCAGCAATCTTGCTATGTCCTCATTAAGATTGACAATCATCAACTTATACTCCCATCAATCATGAGAGTATTGATTCCAAGTATTCTTGGAAGCCTATAATATTTGATCCTTCTGCTGTTTTTTAAGAATAAAAAAAGAATAAAATTGATACAGATTGTGAACTGATCTCCTCTCCTCTCCTCTCCTCTCCTCTCCTCTCCTCTCCTCTCCTCTCCTCTCCTCTCCTCTCCTCTCCTCTCCTCTCCTCTCCTCTCCTCTCCTCTCCTCTCCTCTCCTCTCCTCTCCTCTCCTCTCCTCTCCTCTCCTCTCCTCTCCTCTCCTCTCCTCTCCTCTCCTCTCCTCTCCTCTCCTCTCCTCTCCTCTCCTCTCCTCTCCTCTCCTCTTCCTCCCTTTCTCCCAGTTCTCTTCCTAAGCTAAATTACATGACAAAAAGTATTTGCCCAAATCAATCATACATGCTGTTTGTCTAAACAGTAACTCTGTCCACTCCATGTACAAGTGACCAACAATTCAACAGTGATAACTCTGGACCACAGGATCATTCTCAGACCTCCCAGATCCAAATCAGACACACCATGCCCAGGATTTCTGCAGTTTTCAAAAGCATCAGCAAATAGTTCAAAGAGTTTGAAGCTGCCATATGCAGTTTCTTGCTGTTAGAGTGGAAAAATTCCAACACAACTCTTTAAAAACTCAGATTTTCCTGATTACCTTTAGGAGAATTATGACTTCCCTAAGATTGCAAAGGCAATTTTAAGTGAAACATTAAACTTATTGGTTGGTGATCAGGCAGTGCTCTAGAAAACAGGGTTACCATGATGTGCAGTATCTAAGGAGGCTGAAAAATAAAGCATGAGGCTTATCTTGGGGCCCTATAGTTTTATATCTCCACAGCTTCATATTATTCTGGTAGCAAACTTGTTCATTTAGAACATTTGAAACCTAGACCAACTATTGTCTTGCGCTTCATTTTAGATGAGAGATCAAATTTAAAAATTCCGGAAACAAATCTACTGATCTCAGTTCTCTCTGTGCCTATTTTTCAGAGAAAAAGTGTGATAAAAACCCTTGGGAAATGTGCACTAAAATGTGTGGAAGTACATTCTTCCCTTGGAATGTATATTTAGACACACTGCTTTGTTGCCTGTATTGAAGCTCCTTGTTAAGGAGGCAGAAGCAATCAGGCTCTTGAGCAACCTAGTTGATGAAGAGTTTTATCATTTATATACCCTAATTATATGTAAGGTATAATGTCAGGGTTTACCTTGAACACAGGAGAAGGATCATGATTTAGTAAATGGATAATAAGGCAATAAGCCTTGTAATGTGTTGATTTGTTAGCTTAGACTCGTGCATAGAGTGCATACAAAGGATGTGTTAGCACCAACTCTTCTGATGAGATGGCTGTGAAATCAAGCTGTGCTGACACCAAACAATTTTAGATACTTCCAAGGCCAAGCTCTGATAATGATACTTTGGTGACCCTCAAACCCTCATTAATGTTTTTGTGATGTAAACGGAATGCTTAGCCAGTATATTATACTCTAATATATTCTGTGTATATCCATAAATGAATATGTATGGTTTGAAATTGTTTTCCTAACAACTTGCTTCTGCCAACCCAAGGGATTTTGAGAATGGGAAATTGTTCAAGGTTTTATGTTGTTCAAGAAATGCTTGCCTGACTTCAGCAAACAGGAGGGTGAAGCCTTACATCTTGTTTAAGTTTGCAATGCAAGCATGAAATATTTCATATAGTATTTACCAAAAATTCCATGTGTTTTTTAGAAGGGCAGACCCAAAAAGGGTGTGCCACCAACATACCTCTATTAACAGCTGATTTAGAGCACTTCTGCTTCTCGTTAAAATTTTCTTTTTGAATTCTTGTTTTCAAACACTCTCTCTAATTTTGCATATTCCTTTCCACATCTCATTGTTGTATCAGTTCTTGTTCAATTGGCTTATTTCTCTTGCTTCTTCTAAATGTAAATATCCTGTTCTTAAATTTCCTTCTGGATGTTAATCCTTTCAGATTAATATTTGCAGCTTTTTCTTACACAACAAAACAGGAATTCTTTTTTTTTTTTTTCCTCGCCTTGGTGTCTATTTATTTATTTATTTTTATTGTAATCAGAATATTCTCTTGCTAACATTCCCTCCCAGAAACTGCATATATTAAATGCTTCAGATAGCATAAACCTCAATACAATCCTGAGAACTAATGAAAATTAGGTTTTTTTAGGCCATGGTTTTAATCTTTCCCCCATTTTTTCCCCCAAAGACATCTGGCTAGAGTTTTAAATCCTGTGTTCTACCTGCACTTTTGTATTTTGAGGGCAGACAGCTTGTTTGAGACCCAATCATCAGGACATTCCTGTGTCCTTCTGCTGCATTACTGACTTAAAGTGAATATGTCTCCATGACAGTAAATCAATCAGGTCTCTAAAGTTAGATGGGATTTCAGCCCTCAAAGCTCACCCTAGATGAGGAGCTAGGAATAGGAACTGTACTGAAATGTAATAACTTTGAATATTTTTCTGGTCAGACCAGTGAGACACACAATAATAGTAATAAACATTATAGACACATGACATGTTTACAGAATTTACAAACACCTCAAAACTGTTGTCTGCTGGTTTTATTCACTGGAAAAAGTAATATCTGTACTTCTACCTAATTCCAATGAGCAGATGAACAAGGAGGAGGCTATTTCATTTTAAAATGTTACTATAATTTAATATTTTCAATGTTTCAGTTTGTTATAGATTAAATATTATTTATTTTTCAGATATGGACAAATAGGCATTTTTAATGCAAACATTAAGGCACCAAAAGTGAGGCAGACTGATTTGTGCTGGGAAGAACTTTTGATTTGACTGAAAATGAAAAAATGCTTTGAATTCTTGCACTAGATTGTTTTGAATTTACTTTGATTCAGTTCACAAATCAGATTTAAACAATATTCAGTTTAGAAGACCATTAATTTTTATTTGCAGAAAGAAAACTTGGACTATGCATACAATAATTATATTGGTCTGAGAAAATTATAACTCCTCAGAAACCTATCCATAGCTTGTCATAGCATGACAAATTACTTCAGAGAAAGTTGGCAGCTGCAAAATTATTTTAGAAGGACCTTGATCTTTCATCCTCTCTGGAACTGAAGGCTTTTCAATGATCTGAAGTTGTCCTTGATTAATAATACATCTTTGAAGCTGACCAATGGTGCACTCAGCAGTCCTGTAAAATGAGGGGGGGTTTGTCTATGAAGCTTTATTACATATTCTCCCATGTTTGTCAAATTCTCCTGCTGGACTGTCATTGGACTTCTGTAGTAAATTTTGACAGGGCTCTGCCAGAGGTCACTCAGAATTTAGGGCTATGAGAAGGATCCTACATCAGAAAGAAAATAATTTTGTTTACTTTGCACAACACAATCAATACTGGTCTCCTGCAGAAGAAATTAAATGATCTAACCACAGAATGCTTTTTATCTCACATCAATGTTAGATAATCTTTTGTCATGGAATTATTCACAGAAAAATAATTTTTAATTATTTCTGTGACTAATGGCCAGTCATAGACTAAACTTTCATGTTTTGTAACAACTTTAGTTGCTTATACAGAGGTAATTATCACTTTCTACTGTGCCTAAGAATAACGAGGCTAGATTATACCCATCTGCCCCCCAAATAATCTGTCATTTGACAAGGTTAGTTTTCCAGAAAGATAGAGGTAGTTCCAGATCTGGTAGATGTTGGATGTTCATTTCATCTTCTTCTGAAGAGATTGCTCTTAAAACTGCACCATCAGTTTTTGTACTCTTATAGAATTATTTTCCCAGAATTAACTTATCTACTGTGCTTGCTAAAGTTGTAATAGCAACCTCAAAAAGTCCCACAGCTAAATCAATATCCTTCTCCTGCTGCCCTTGACTTCAGTAGCAAATCTCCCTTTGACTGTGCTGTCATATAGAATTACACTAAACTAAAACACTAATTTCAATTGGTAATCAAAGGTATTAGTTCCCAGATAAATTCATAGTAAGACGTATTAGCAGCTGTCTGTAGTAATCACGTTCCATTACCAAGGGAGTTTCAGATAATGGAAAGTTTAGTCTCCTTCAATATGTGTCTAGTTTTATGACACATTAGTACAACTGATGTTTTAGCAGCTTGCCACCAGGGTAATGAATTCACAAACTAAACTTGTTTCATTTCATGGAATTTTATGAAGTTAATTTTTTAAACATATTGTCTCTTCCCTGTCCTATTTCTTTGCCATTTATCAGTGGACACCTCTCAGGTTAGGTATCCTGAGGATGTCTGTGGCAATTTGTTCTTTTGTGTCTGCACAATATATTCAGGCCCTGATCAATGTCCACTGAAATTTAGAGGAATATTGCTGTTGAATGGGTCTGTCAAGGTCCTGACCACACCTGTGTGCTCTGCTCTTCAAGCAAGTTCATGTATGTTTACTGTTGTACACAGAAGAAAGCTGTGTGAAAATGTCTTGCACACTCAATCCATCCCTTCCATGCCTTTTTTCCATCCTCTTCCTCTGCTCTAGTGAGAGAAAAAGCAGAGTGAAGCACAGGCTACAGCTTGCTGCCATTGAGCAGGACAGTAGATAGTGCTGTGGGTCTGCTCCATAAGGGATGGGACTAAGAAGGCAGAGAGGAGGGAGCTGGCTCCCAGCCCTCCTCTGTGACCTCTGGCACAATCCAGCTCCTTGGCTCCACTGTCACCTTTCCTTCTGCTCTCACAAAGTGAATGAGGCATCCCTCTGTCCTGAGAAGTGGAGAGAGACTGGGCTCTTCCTTGGCAATCAGCTTAATACCAAGACAGCAGCATTCAACTGAGATGTCAGATGACTCTGGTGTCTGTGTCTAATTCTAGATATATCTAGCTACCTACATGCATTTTGATAAAAATCCCTTGGAAATGTAAACACTCTGCCTTAATTGCTGTCTTTTTAGAAGGGATCCAACATGCTGCATATTATCTTTTCTGAAATTGTATTTCTCAGTTGGCTTTTAGTTTTTTTTTTGGTTGAACAGAGTTCCTCTAAAGTGACACATTACCTAATCTTTGAATGAGAACAGTCCTGACTGGGCTTTGTCAAGACTGCCCAATGCATGCCTTCCTGCTAGTTTTTTTAAAGGAATTATTTTTTATTTTAAATTGTGGTTATACTTGTTGGTTTTTAAAACCATGTTGTCCCTTAAATTCTTAGCAGTTCAAATATGAGGGTCTTTCACACATCATCTCTTCTCACTGTTAATCTTGGATCACACATTAAGGTTTTTTTAAAAGAAACAAACCCAGTTTGATGCTCAAGGAAAAATCAAACTGTCTGGGGAGAGAAAGCATGTTGAGCACTTGCAATACAAGTAGGAAAAAGTATTGTGTTTTTTCAGCAGTTCAAGGACTTCTGCTTCTGCCTTGGGGCCCTGCCATCATTTATGTGCAGTAAACACAAGTTGGAGTTGCTTCTTTGCCTATAACTTTTGTGTCTCACTGGGAATGCTAGCTGATTTCCTACCTTACAGGCTGCTTTGCTATTTATTTTTGGAATAATGGAATGGGGGCAGCAGCTCTCACAGCTGTCATAATTGATTTTTCTTCCCTCTCCAAACAATCATTCATTAGCACTAAATAATAAGCACTCCAGATGATCCATTACTATTTCTGTCATTTTGGAAAACAGCTGACATACAGTCAGTCCTGTTGAACTTGCCCACCAAACAATTGCAGAGTTTGTTGATAAAAGATTTGATTTCATTGATCAAGTTCAGTAGAATTTTAACAAGGCTGGTGACTCTCAGTAGATACCATCATAACATAATATTAAAAATTAATTTTTATTTATTTATTGACACCATATCTTTGCCTCAAATCCTGCAAAGTTTTGAGACTCAGAACTGGAAGCACTGTGTTCAAACAGTTGGCAGTTCATTCCCAAATATTCTGATTTTCATCCACTTTTCAAGAAAGGTTTTATGCTAAATAAATTTATTTGGTTAGACAGAGTGTAAAGCAACCTACATCAATTTGAATTTTTTTCATAAATTAAAGAAACTGGACAGTGGAACTGCAAATATTAAGTAGCTCAGTAGCTCCTGAAGCAATTTCATTTGCTAGAAGTTGGCAAACAGTTGAAAAATTAGGTTTTGTAGTGTTATTTTGGAAACTGATCCCAGTTACACACACACAAACACACTCAGAGCTGGTTAATTTTAGCACACACTGATTTAAGTGTCCCCATGAAGGAGGAAGAAAGTACAGGGGAAAAAGGTATCACCAAAACTGAGAGGAAAGCCAAACTCATCCCATTCCCAGCACCAGAACCAGCTGACCCCAGCTTATAGGTGTCGAGAAAGTTTAGTGTAGCCAAAGACATAGTGAACAAAAAGTTTCCACTAGCTCCAGGAAGAAGCATGAAGATTTGTGTGTTGTATTTCAGTCCTTGAAACATATTTTGTGGGTGGGGATTTTTTTAAGATTTTTTTTTTTTTTTTAATTGAGTTGTTTTGGAGAGAGCTACGAAGAAACCACAGTAAGAGTTAGCTCAGTGTCAACCCCCTCAGCATATAGGAGTAATAGAAATTTGTTTCAATACATTTTTGAAGCTGTACTCTTGAATGTGAAGATTTTCAGTAGTCTATTAATTTTATAGTTTAAAAAAATAGTGATATTATATGACAGTTTTAAGACAGATGGTTTATACATATACAGAATAACTTCTGTAAGAAACTACTATCAAATCATTATCTTATCCCTTCTTTGTAGATAAGTGCAGTTCCTGAAGAATAGCTATGGAATGAAAATAAATTTGATGCTACCACAAACCCAAGAATTACAACAATCACCACCTCAGGCAATATGAGTCTTTTCCTTTGTTGAGTCAGATGATCACATCATGCAGTCGTAAACCAATTATCTTCATCATGAAATTTTTTGCAAGGTTGATGATATTTGTGTCTCTCCTCATGTACTATTGAAAAGATCTCCCAAAAATTTTTGCCTTGATGGTTTGAGGCCTTCTTCTAATTTCCATCCTAAATTTATTCAGAATGTAACATCCATTTTCTTCCATGCCAAATCTTGTTCTTGGCCTTTAAGGGAAATATTTTCTTTTTACGTCTCCAGTGCTTTCTCCCCTGACACATTTATTTATATGACAAAGCATCACTTACTCTCAGAACACACCATTTTATGACTTTTTTTCCCATTTTCATCTTTCTGCTATCTATCCTATAGTCTCTTTCTGTTTATTCTTGATTGTCTTATTCTTGATTATTTATTCTTGATTGTCTTTCCCTAAATATTAGTAATTGCAATACTGCATTATATTGAGGATCTCAGTCTTTTCCTCAGCATTGTGTTATCTACATCATTTTCTATTCAGATGACCTTGTTATTTATACTGCAAATTTTTACCTGATTTCTCTTACTCCAGGATTTACAATTAATTTTGCACACTGCTCCCCTACTCTGTATTGGTGATGCCCTCACACTTTACATAGTTTGTGAATATGACTATTGAACTACTTTAGATCATGCCATGATTACAGATATTAAATTAGGTTATTTGCAAACTGATCCTTGAGGTATTCTAATAAATTATTTCCAGCCCAGTAAGTTATACTTCCTCTTTTCTTGAATTTCTCCTCCACCTTATAATATTTCTATTAATTCTATGTTTTGCACCTTTATTTAAGCTGTTGCCATAAATTCTAGGCAGATTAAATATTACTTTTGTCCTTTAACCTAAAAAATAGTGAAGCACTCTACAATAAAGGTGTAAGGTCATCCTGGCTTAATAGACCTTTAGTAAATCCAAATCTATCTGAATAAAATATTCCTCTGCATTGGCAGAGAAAACAAATGTCTTGAAACACATCTGCTTATGAAGATTCATTTTTGGATGTCATCAGAAAAAGTGGCACCTATTGTACATCTGTTAAATTGTGTAATCTCTCCTGAAAGGATTGATGAAAGTACAGTAAAAGTAATCTTCTTAGAACATTTTGCATTAGAGATATTGAGTTTCTGTGTCAACCTTCATTTGCTTGCTCTTTCATATCTTTACTATATATACTAAATATTCATTAACTCACCCAGATAATTGTAACATCGTTTTTTAAGAAAATTCAATTTACTAGATCTTACTCAGTAAACTAAGATTAAGGTGGATCTCTTCTTTGCATGCACCAAATTATGCCTCCAGAAGTCAAATGGACATGAGGAAAACCCAGAGGCAAATTGAGCTACCCAACCGTGTTCAG
This sequence comes from Oenanthe melanoleuca, assembly GCF_029582105.1. Classification (NCBI taxonomy): domain Eukaryota; kingdom Metazoa; phylum Chordata; class Aves; order Passeriformes; family Muscicapidae; genus Oenanthe; species Oenanthe melanoleuca. Next base: position 31,411,506 of record NC_079333.1, on the reverse strand, counting down.
CAGAGGTTTTATACCTGGGAAAAGCTCAAAACAAGAGGATTTCATTGGAAGTCTTTTATGGAAAAATAAGTGTCTTCCCATTTGTTATATCTGTGACCAAACATTATTCAGTGACTAACAAAAAAAAGTCAGTGACTACAATTTAGGTTAATTTCTTCTCCTTAGTTGTGATTTGGGATAATAAATAAGGTCTCAATTCTAAAAGTAAAAAACAAGTTATCCAATTACTGACCATTACACAATCCTCATAAAGAAATTTTTCCTTCTTCTATTCACCTCTGTATAGAGAGTAATGTCAGATAAAAGTCTGTAAACACATTTAGGTGTAAGTAGCACGCTTTTGGGTATAAAAGTGCCTGCAGATATAGAGAAAAAAAAAAAAAAAGAAAGAGAAAAATAAAAGGAAGAGAGAGAAAGAGACAGAAAGAGACAGAAAGAGAAAGAGAGAAAAAGAGAAAGAGAGAAACAGAGAGAGGAAGGAAGGAAGGAAGGAAGGAAGGAAGGAAGGAAGGAAGGAAGGAAGGAAGGAAGGAAGGAAGGAAGGAAGGAAGGAAGGAAGGAAGGAAGGGAGAAAGAAAGAAAGAAAGAAAGAAGGAAAGAAAGAAAGAAAGAAAGAAAGAAAGAGAAAGAGAAAGAGAAAGAGAAAGAGAAAGAGAAAGAGAAAGAGAAAGAGAAAGAGAGAAAGGAAAAGGAAAAAGAAAAGAAGGGGGAAACAGAAAAAATGGGAAAATTGGGAAAAAGTAAATGAAGGAAATAAAATCAGGAAGAATAAAAAAAGAAATTAGGTTTAGAGATACATCTGTCTCCTCTCACCTCTGACACCAAAGGTGATCCCAACTCCAGAAAGACTTCAAAATTCTTGTCTTGTGTATTGGGAATCAGTCCATTTCTTAAAACAGGCTTTCTTTAAAGTTCTCTCTTTTATTTAATTCCTATTGGAACACCATTTTAAAAGAGTCAGACAAAGAGAGCCAGAGTCTTGAAATTCAAAATTTGAAAATTATAGGAAAACCCATCTCTTTGTGGGCACACACACACATTCACATAAAGACACACACACACACAGAGGTAAACCCAGAAAGGATTTAAGATTCTCTTGCCATATGCAACATTTCCCAATGTTCAGTATATTCAGAAATGTCATTATCATGTTAATACAAAGTATATTTTATTTTAGCAGTAATTTGTGCCATTTAGCATTAATTTCTCTAACAGTACTAGGAAAAGGGTTTTTTTAAACTATGTGAATTAATCAACTAGGTTTTTAAACAACAAATAAAAGCCAACATATTAAAATGCAAAAGTATCATCACCACTACATTCAGTTAGCAACAAATTTTTAAGATATATTAGCATTTTGTAGTTTCCCTGAACTTTTATTCTATTCTCTCCTCCCATGAACAACTTTTTCTTTTTTTTTTTTTTTTTTTTTTTTAATTGATGTGTGTTAGTAGTAATACTGTAGTGCAAACAACTTATTGTATTGGAAATACACTTTCTAGGCTTTATAGAGCATTGGTTGTTTTTTGGTTTTTTTTCCGAGTTAAAAATAAATGCTGACTGTTATCTCTGGGTGCCTTGTTGGGAAAGGGGAGAGAAGACAATAAAAATTTGATAAAAATCTGGAAAGGAGAGATGCAAATCTCCCTCTTGACTCATTGCCTTTTTTGTTAGGTCCTTATTAGCCCTCCCAAACTGGAACACAGATTTGTAATCCTGTATATAGGATTAAATTAATAATTTGTCACCCAGGTGTGCTTTCACTCCAAAAGAATGGAGTCCATGTCATGAAAACATTTCATGTTTTTGCAATACCTAGAAGTATGATTTCAACTGACATGAGATTTTTTAAATTTCAACTCTCACAACATTTTTTGAAGAACCACAGTGTAAACCTAGGATGAAGATAAAAAAAAGAGCTTTTGGAATTAGGAATTGGTATTTTATTCTGAAAGTGAATTTAAGATGCCTTCTGTAAAGAAACTTCCTACAATAATATTAATCATTGCATATCTGAAACCTTAGGGTTTGTTTTCCTCTTCATAAATTTTTTTTTTTTGCAAAATTGCAACCTTCTATCATGATACTTTAATTACCTTTAAGAACATAATGTTACTTCTTTATTGCCACTGTATTCTTCTTGAGAGGTAGATATTTTAAGTCTTATTTAAATGTAACAAACATTAATATTACACCACACCAAACTGAAGTTACAGTGAGGCTCCAAAGGCTTGAATATAGGAATATATTGTCTCCTTTTTTCCTAGCTTTTTCTATTTATCTATATGATCAACTCTTTTTTTTTTAGTTTTTCCACAAAACCAAAATTCTGATGATGTTTTGCTTATTTCAGGCATAGCCTGGCTCCTCCTTATTCCTGCTCACATATCCCACACCTCAAGACTTTAGCCACAATGCCATAATGCTGAGTCAAATTTTTGCTTGAAACATTTGGGTATTTCTTGCAATATCAGTGGTGGAGTAATAGCTACTCTAAAGGATTACTGAATGGAAATGTGTCCTTCAAAACTTCTGCAGTCTCCTCTTCTGTGATTCTAAATCTGTCCTGAAAAAGGTGGGTTCTTTCTGCTGTCACCTTCACTCCTTATTTCTGCTGTCATCTGGTGGTGAGGCAGCCTCAGGCAAAAATAGCATCCCTGACACCAAGCAAAACAAACATTTTCTGTGATGTTAGAATGTTTGGCTTTATTCTTCCTCAAAAAGAACAACAAGAAAAATGAAAAATTAGTGCAAAACACTACAATACTTTATATCATCAGTTTTATGACATGATAGCCCTTCATGTCAAGGAATGGGATTTATGGATTAAAAATAAAACCAGAAAAAGCATGGCATCTTGTTTTGAACTTATGTGTTTTCAAAAACTTAAATACAACATTTGCCTATGATTTTTAATGGAACCCTAAATTGTTATTCAAAAGTCATTGTTATCTTAAAATATAAATATTACATTGGTGACATAGGATGTTGGTTTAAGGGTTAATAATAATGATATATTAAAAATCCTGCTTTAATCCCCTTCTAATCACCTAAACATCTTGTCTTTTTGTCTCTAACAAACAACTAAACAAATAAATAAATAATTAGTACAGATTCTTCAGGGGATAGTGTTGCATTTCACCAAGAACACAGATGAATAGATACTTAATGAAGTACTATTTTTCCCTCAGAAAATGAAGACAATCCAGTGAATGGAAAATCGGGGTCACTCTGTGTTGCATTGCAAAGTAATAGTTATTGGAGTATTGAATCCTGTAACAGGAAAATTTGAAAATGATGAGGAGTATTCAGACAAAAAAACTAGAAAGCTGGGAGAGGTGGAAAGGGGAAGCTGGAAGCTTTGTGCTATGCTGATAGTTAGTGTAATAGCAAAAATGATTGCTTTGCTTCCCAGGATGGGGAGGATGGGCTGGAGACATTGCCTCTCTTTGTCTCATACAGGGAAAATAATCCTCATTTCCCCTTAGCAGGGGCACTCGGTGCTGCTCTGAGGGTGATTTACCTCGGGAAGAATAAACAGCTGAGAAAAGGTTCAGCTGAAAATGTTGTAAGTCAAACAAATCTGAAACCTGGCTGGAATCAAATGAGCAATCTAATGTCTGTATATCCTCCCTGCTTGGGCAGGGAGCTGCTCTGAGTTTGGTGACTCAGTCACTGAGCTTTGTGCCCATCTCCAGTGACAGCACTTTTAAATCCTGGTTCTGGACTTAGCTGGTGCTTATTTACCAAAGAACTCAGATGGAGTACATGTAGCTCTAAATATTTTGCATTGTGATCATAGTTTGAAGTTCTTAAATGAGCAAGTGGATTATACCATTCAATAAATGTTTATGAGTATTTCATTAAGTGATCAGTGCATTAAATCCTTAAGCATTTTAAAATGAGGATCTAGTCTTATTCTCTTTCTCTGAAGTGGCCCACCACACTAATAAAAAAAATGTTTTTACCTCTTTTTCTGTTACTCCATAGATCCCTTTTTCATTTCTAAGGAGAAAAAAAAAAAGAAACAAAAAAAGAAACAAAATAAAAGGACCAAATATTTTAAAGTAAGGAAGCATTTTGTTAAGCCTGGACAGAATACGGAAGTGCTTGTCCTGCAACACTGGTCAAACTCTTGTGCTCTAGGAAGAAAAACAAACAAAATTTCCTTAGAATAATTATGGAAAATTATCAAGACAGAATATTCTCATATAGATGGGTTTGGTGAGGGTGGGTTCAATTTATTTTTTTATTTGTTTTGAAGGCACAGAAGCAATTTGAAATAAATATCTAGAGTAACTGCTTATTTAAATTAGCCACCCTTCTTTTCTCCTTCGAGAAATCTGCTATGTAAATAGAACGTACCCCTAGGTCTATTATTAAATCACTCAATGTACATTATTTTCTTTGGTATAATAACAAACACACCTATTATCAAGCACAGCATGCTGCCATGTACTAGAAATTCACACTTGAATCAGCAGAGACAAATTAAGCCCCGTGGTGGGTGCATCACTCCTGTGGTGTAGAGCACGAGTCCCACGATGGGACAAATGTCTCTCTGAAGGGACATATGAGGCCTGCCTAAGATAAAAGGGTTTTACATCAACAGCTTTGATTAGCTGATTAACTCATTGGCAGGTAAAATCAGGCAAGATTATTATCTTATATTAAATTCTATGAATTTTGTGCTAATCAGTATTTAGAAGTCCAGTTGAAGCTGTCATGGGAGCATGAGCATCGTTTGCTTGCGCTGTGTTTTCAGCACCCCTTTACAAAGTCCTGTTGTATTTTGCCTAAAATCCTTCCAGGTGCACAACTACCACCATATCTTCACTGGGTACAACAAAGCCATTATCTTCTGCAAATATAGATTTGCAAACGTGCCCTCACTGCTAAATGTAAAAGAGTTTAATGCTGTCAGATAAATTACTGTGATGCTAATGCCTCTATTCATTACTAAGGCATGAAGATACACAAAATCTGAATACAAAACCCATGTAAGTAATTTTAAGACAGTTCCTGGTGACAAACGATTTTTTATTTGGATCAAACAAGAAGAGGCAGTTTAATACAATATAATGTACCAACACACAAACTTTCCAGAAGTAATACTGTTTTTTAAGCATTCTTTGGGTTTTTTCCTTTTTCTGGTCTTCCCTCCATGTAATGCACTTTTCGCATCCAAGACCATTCAAATTATTTTTTCATTTTCAATCATTTTCATTGCCAAGGATGCTTTTATTAATCTTAAATATTTTAAGGCAAATTACACTGCAGCTTTAATGAAATGTATGGCATTTCTCTAGAGCACTAAGAAGCACAACAATTCAAGGAATAATTAATACAATAACATGGCAGGAAAATTGTTATTTAAAATCTAATAAAAGAACTTATAGGCCCAAAACAACCAAATATGAGTTCTGGGAATTTTTGTTATTGTTGAAATAGAACATCTGCCCTGTTTGCAAATAATGAATCCAGTGTTTTTGAGGCAGTATCCTGGTGGTTCAAATAATGTAGACTTTTTTGACTCTCTCCAGTCTTTCATTTCTAAATTTTTTAGTTTCATTCTTAATGCATAAGCTGCATGAAGCAATATCCAGAGTACTGAATTATTCCAGAGCAGTGAATTATTCCAGAGCATCTGCTGATCTGTCTCAGAATTGTCCTTGAATAATTTTAGCCCTCCTAGAAAGAAAGAAGTGGTTTGAATGAAACAAATAAATGCTGAGTAATCTAGTCTGACTTATCCACAAAATTTGGACCAAATAATCTTTTGAAGTCACTCCCAGCCTTGTCAGTTCTATGATGCTATAATTTAAAATGTAGTTTCTAACAGCAGAAGTAATCAAAAACCCACTAAAACCCACTTACTAACCAATATTGCTTGCTTTTATTTTCAGACATTATCCCCTGCCATCTGAGTTATATCATTTCAATTTATACAGAAATCTCTAGAGTGCTGGGGTTATCTGTCTTCCTGTTTAAAGGGACAAAAAAGTTGGTTTCTATAAGGACAATTGTGAAAGGCTTACTGAGCCTATGCATGTAAAAAATGTGTGTGCAGGTGTCAAAAACCTGAAAGAACACTTCAATACTTGGAGATTTTATGTAGTTTTACATACATTCAGAGATTCACTTTGGAGAGAAGTGCTGAGACACAGACTGTTCCTACAAGGACTTTGCTCAAATCTATCATTTCAAGAAATTTAACTACTTTAAATAACATCCCTTAAAATAATATACATAATTTGTTAGTTGAGTACTGCTTGGAGTAAACATCAAAATTCAGCAAGCTTAAGGCTTTGTCATATTCCTCACAAATAAGCAAAAAATGAAAAATCTTCAGAATTATTTCAATCTTCATAACAAAGACGATTTTTAATAAAAATTAAAGAGCTCCTACAAAATTATTTATTTTTGAAATGGCCTCATTTTCACTTGGTAGTTTTTTTCTATTGAATTTTTCACTGAATTCCAATTTTTACTTCTATAAATAAATTAGTTAAATTTGGTTTTATTAGTATTCTTTTTTTTTTTCAACAAATGCATGTCGTAAGCATGCACATTTATAATACAATAAAAATAATTTAATAGCAAGGACCAGGATAAGGCCCTTGATTTGACAAAAATTAAAAATACAAAATAGTGTCTTTTTAGGAATTCGCTTCCTAAACTCGATTTTTCAGAAGGATTATTTTAGAGATATTTTCTCTCTTTTGCATAAAAGGAGGCTTTTGGCCAGATCTTAAAGACTTGAAAGAAATAGGATAGAAGACTGGTTTTCAAGGACCAGGGAATTCACTATAATTTGGAATAACCTTTGCACCTTTCCTGGGTTCCTGAGGATACTGAAAAGTGGAGAGTTTCGAAAACAGATTAAACTAATTCAGAAGGTCCCTGCAGAACTACAATATTTAGAGGCAAATATTTCCTAGCAAATCAGATGAAAAGCTATAGATCTTAAAGCTGCTGCTGGGAAGGAAATCCATAGGGTGAGGTTGTGTTACACAAACTTTGGAACCAGAGCCTCCCTGAGCTGCCCTGGTGGTTTTAAGTGCTGGAGGTGGGTTTCCCCAAGCTGAACTGGAATGCTCAGTTCCCAGCAAGTCAGGGTGCAGGAGTCTCTGAAAAACCCTGAAGGGCACAAAAACTCAAAAAAACAAGCAGACCACCAAAAATAAGGCAGATTGTGGGGAGCTGCTGAATCCAGCATCCCAACAGAGGGGAGGATGCCACAGATCTGGGTGCCCAGGCTCAGCCAGCAGCAAGGCTGAGTTTGATCATCTCTGTTTAAAAACTCATTAACTGCTACATCTCTTCTTCATCTACTAGCTCAAGGAAGTGAAAAACAAAGAGCAATTATTAGCTTTGGTAAAAAAAAAAAAAATAAAATTAGTCCTTTCATGCATCCTTTCTTGAGAATTTGTACCTCATTATGATCATTATTGCCTCACATGAGACAAGTTTGTGGCACTTTAATTATTATCTATTATCCTGCTCATTAAAAGACAAATAAAAACTTATTTCATATTTCAGCATAATTTGCAGTCCTTGTCCATGGTAAAATGTAATGATGTTACAATAAATTTTAATGTGGAAATAAACCACAAATGTGTGGTGACAAGTGCTCCTTGCTGCCATTACTGGGACATTCATTTCATAATGAAGAACAAAAAAGTTATTGTTAAATATTTATTTTTAAATTATTAAATATATGTGTAAGTATTAGACTCACACACACATACACAGAGACCAAATTTTAAAATATAATCAGGAAATGTCTCTGCCTTGGAACAGTCTGGTGTTTTAGAGCTGTGGAAGGTGCATTCAGATAATATACTTGGGATATTAAGAGAAACAAGCAGCTCAAAGTATTGGAAGTTGCCCTTTTTGTTCTCTCACATGGGATCACACTCATTGGCTGTGATAGAAAGAAATTTAAGATTTATGCCAGTGAGTAGCATTGCATTCAGTTCTTCTGGTAACAAAACAGGCAAGATTTTTTGTTACTCTGCAAGAAATACCTGACTGATAAAGAGATTACTTACTTCTGCATTGACATGGTAACAAGAAAATTAATTTCATTGGTAATTTCTCTTTTGCTTACTGATTGCAAGGTGAGTAAGCCAGGACACCATAGAAATTTAGCCAAAACATTTCTTTTCTTGCTGCTAAAGCAAAATAAATAGCTGCACCATTGAAGCAGGGAGAGCAGTAAGCAGCAAGACCCTGGCAAGGTAAGCATTACTTATCAGTGAAACATGCTGGATTTAGCACTGCAAATCTCCTACTTCCCTCTGGGGAAATGTGGAAGAAAAGTAAAACTGATCAGAGAGTTGATAGATTAGGATATGTTTCATCTCCCCCAGAAGGACATTCTGCCTCTACTAAACTTTCCCTATCTCCTTGTTCTCTTTGTTCCCAGTCTTTGGCTTTTTTCTTTTTTTTCCTTCGTTCTGAAAGGTTTCTGAGGACAATTCTATGTGATGCATTAGGAAATATTTTGTGCTGTGTTTTGTGTTGTTATTTTCCTTCAGCCTCTACAAATGTAGGCCTGTTTTCTCTAAAAACATATACTCCTTGATTTTTTAAAGAAAAGAAAATTTCACAAAGCTTGAGTAATTAAGAAAAGGGAAAAATGGCCTACAGAAATTGTCTGTCAGCAGTCTAGATAACAGTGATAACTCTGATAACAGTGGTGGAAACTATCATATTTAAAAATACATCATTCCCTTGGGGCCTCTGAACAGTTATGAACACAAAAACTAATTAGCTCTTTGAACTCAGAAGTCCAATTTCTTAGATTGGATTTAAGATTTGGATGAAATGTTTTGATGAGTGAAAGGCACCTATATATTTGTGTACCAAAGATGATTTCCCCAACTGTGACCATCTCTTGCACCAGGTTGCTTCAGTGCACCTCCTTTTACAAATACAGACTGGATTTAATTTGTTAATCAGTTTAATTTGTTACAAGTCTAGAGAATCTAGAGTTGCAGAGAGCTGGGAAGAAATGCTATATCCTTTTTTTTTTTTTTTTTTTAAAGCTAGTTCTAATAACTCAACCTTTTATAAAAATGGAATCTCTCCTTTAGTGGAACAAGAGTTTTGATTTCATTTCACATCAAATCAGAATCAAAATTACTAGAATGATGTGATAAAAACTTGTAATGAATGTAAGGAAAATTCCTTCTTCCCAGTTTTTCCTTGTAAAATAGTCTTCCAAGCAAATCTCCAAGACTTGACTTAACAGCAAGATAGGCAACAGCAGACTTTGTTTATCACTCTAATTAATTAAAAAGATTCATCTGCAATTGGTCTTTTTGGTTCCAACAGCTTTCCAGCACCAGATAAGGAAAGTGAAATTACTGTCAACTCTTCATAAAGACAATACTGCCTGCAAATCAATATTAGCTGTACAAAATACCTGTGTATCTGATATTGAAGCGAAATAGGATAGAAATTTTTCTATGGATTTCATGATGTTCAAAATATCCTTTGAGCTTTTAAAACATATAAAACTCAAAAGAAACACAACCCTCGACCAAAAACACTACTATTCAAAGTATAATATCTGATAATATTAATAACTTTGGATTCAAAAGACAGAAATAAACAACATGAGGTTTGTTTTCTTTTTTTCCATCAGGAATTCTGTGAAAATTAAATACTTGCATTTTTAGTTCTTTGAAATTTTATAGAGCAGAAAATTATTGCAGTGAAAAAGTGTTTTAGCTCACATGGGAGTACTCCACAGGGGGAAAAAAAAAAAAAAAAAAAGAGCTACTGAAATCTAGGAATCACCATTTCCATATTTATATATTTAACATCAGATTATTAAATCTATCTCAAGTCATATTGAATTTTGATACTCTCAAGGAAAGAAGTAGGAAATTTAGGTTATTAAGACATTTAGTTTTGGATTATATATCACTTTTAGGCCCAAGCATCTTGTTCAATAGGCTACTAGATAAAAAAATAAGCTGCGGTAATTTTGTAAATTTGATTGATGAGCATTTTGGTTGGTTGGTTTGGTCAATGATCCATCCATCACATTCTGCTGGAATTCATAAATAAACTCTTTTTAATGGATGATTTATACAAAATACCTGTCCATCCCCACCAAATAACTGTTTTCTTACTTCTACGAAAAAGATAGCCACTAAATAACATTCCAGATTTGTTATCAAAGAATCATTTATGACAAAAAAAAAGTGGGGACATTTATTCTGGGATTTTAGGGTAAAGAATATGTTATGCAAATGCAGTGCCAATCCAAGTACCTTCCACAAAAACTATTTTTTTTTTTGTTTGTTTTGTTTTTTGTTTTTTTTTTTGTTTTTTGTTTTTTGTTTTTTTGTTTTTTGTTTAGTTTAGAATGAGACTAAATGTTTTTTATAATCAGGAGATGAAAATGATCAGCAGCATAAAACAGAACAAGTAAAAAATCCTAAAACAAAATCTAGCTAACTAGCTAAATAGTTTCAAAACCTAGTCCTCTACTTCCAGGAAGTATCTTATAAAGCCTATGGGCATATATGAGAACAACAATAACAGATTTTTTTCAGGTGACTCTGGGAGGTTTATAGCAAGACATTTATATGAAGGATCAAGTTTTTAAATCTCTGGTACATTAACATGTACCCTTGCATGTATTAGCTGAAATTCAGTTTTTAACTACTCTGAGCAACAGTGTAGTAGTCATCTGAATACAAATTTGGGATTTGTATTCATTAAAGCAGATTTTGAATTCCTAGAGCAGAGAGAAAAATCATAGTGATTTTTAGGCACTGGAAGCATCACCACACCTGCCCTTTTCATGCACAGATCAATGTATGTTGCTAACCAGACACACACTTGATGCTTTTAAAAACAACAATGATCTTAAGTTGCGAGGATCTGCTGAAACTTAATGAGTGTGTTTGGCTGGAATTCCAACCCCGTGCCTGGTTTTGCAAGGGAAGAGCTGCATGCAATTCATCAGCATTCCTTTCTGCTTCCTGAATCTATCTGATTCCTGTTTCACTCTCTGGCTTATTTAGTTTCTAATTTGTTTTCTACAGACTCTGTTTTGAGATGCATATGTATTTCACTGGAGTGCCACTGAGTTACAATTGTTCTAACACAGAGAGAAGAAAAATAAAAGTACCCATTATTGCAGCATTATTTTTCAGTCCCACTGGGATTTGTATTTCTACAAACTGAGTGCCTGGAAGAACTGAAACACATATCCAATGGATGATTTGGAACTGAGGGTGGAATTTCTAAATGGCATAGTTAAAATTTCCGAATTATTCACCCATTTATGTGAATTCTGTGTGCTGTGACCACACTCCTTCCCTTGGTTCCCAGAGCTACAGCTCTGGGAGGAAGATGATGTTTTAGGATCTGGTTGTATCAACAGTGCTGAAGCTCAGGAAGGGCTGAGCACACCCAATTCATTGTGACCTGGTTGAAGCTGTCAAACTTTGCTCAGGGGAATTCAGGTCTTTTCCCAGGGGTTTCATTTTCCCTTCAGCTAAGCCATCAAGATATTTTAAGGGTATTTTGATCATTTGAGGTTGTAAAGCAAAAAGCAAAAGCAAATAGAATCAAATGCTGATGTTGCCTCCTTTTTTATTTTAAGATTATAGTAAACAATGCAGATCACATAAAATGCAGCAACAGCAATGATGAAGTGAGCTGCTTGACCAAGCAAAAAGATGTTCTTTCACACTCTATGCTGAGCCTGGTGTGAAGGGAATGTGCTACCTGATATTTCAGTTTAATGCTACTGTGAAGTGTGGATGAGTAGTGTGTCCCTACAAACCAAGTCATCAAAGCCTCTCCTTTTGTGCCATTCCATATATTTTTTAACATTTGCTCTTCATTTTGTAGGTATACAGCCTGCTGAAATTGAGAATAAAAGGCTAGAATTTGCTCTTTAAGTTCATCCCAGTTTAAGTAAGGAATATATAAAGAGATTTTTCAGCTGTGTATTGGTAAATACTGCTCACAATCTGTATTCACAAAGATTACATTTATTCAGCTCTGTTTGCTTATAATGCAGAATGGGTTAGCTTTAAAAACCTGACAATGCCCTGAAAGAACTCTGGTAACAATGTAAAAGTACTGAAATAAAATAACAGTGCAGGGAAACCTTTGTATTATTAATAATTCATCGTATACATCTTTGAGGCAGAAAGAAAAGTTGTTTTTTAACATGATACTTCTAAATCCTTGAAGACACAGTGGGCACACAAATTGCACGTGTAATTCTCATCTCTCCGTGCTTTAAACCTGGTTAAATGAGACAGTTTTCATACAGAGTGAGTCAAGAACATCTTCTGAAACTCCAGATTATTTCAATATTACAGAGTATTTGCAGTACATTTTTACTGCTTTAGTAGTGAAAGGTTTAGAAATGAGCATCAGCTAAAACTCAAAATGGTTTTGCTTTAAAAGTATCAAAGATCTGGCTAAGAAAAATACCACCTTGACCTGCAGGCAAACATGCTGAGCAAGTTCAGTCTGTCTCTAAGTTGTAAATGGTATGGGATGACACCCATAGCACTGAAAAACTCCCATCTATCTGTTTTCTACCTTTAATAAGCTAAAGGTATCTGGGGGAGAATACATCAAAGGAGATGGCTGAAACCTGATAAAAATGTGATGCAGCTGAAGTGCTAAAGCGTTAGCTTGCGAGGACAAAATAATATTTAAGGGTTGTGGTTGATGATTTTATTATATACCCACACAATGTGGGATCAGAAGATGCAGAGGCCTTTCATGTACCCATTGCTGGTGCCTCCCCATTGATGTGGTGCTGCACTGCCTGGTGCCACAGTGCTGTCCTTGTCTGGCTGTGCTCACTCTGCTCAGTCCCCTGCGTGCAGCTCTGCAGCACAGACCCAGTCATGGGCAGGGCACTGAGCTGACCCCTGAAGTGGCCTGTGGTAATTGGTTTGACAGGGCTGCAGAGAGCTGCTCCTCTTCTGACCTTGCCATGTGAGAGCATGCTGACACCCTTTTAATGCGTGTGTCACTGCTAATTCATTCATCAGCCAGAACATTCTGCTGTCTGCCGCTGCAGCCACGCCAGATGGGGTTTCTTTCATTCCAGTTTAAAAGGCATCCCTTCCCCACAAAATTTGTTCACATCACAGGTGACCTTTCTATGGCAGCTTTGAGCTTTGGCTGGGGAGGTGACCCTGACAGTTTCAGTTTACTCTGCTCTCTCTCTCTTTCAGCATTTCTCATAATTGAAATGTTTTGCTTTATTAGCAGTGGGGGTGAGTATCTCTCCTCAGCTTTGAGCTTCCTTTTTCTAGGTGCAGGACTCTTGTAAAGCAGAACAGAGTGGTCAGGGAAATGCTATATATAACATTGCAGGTAAAATCAGAACAGAAAGATATTGAAATTATGAAGATAAAACAGACCACAGACCATCTTACTGTGCAGGACATGCTTCAAATAATGGCAGTCAACATGAAAATTTTCTGAATAAAAACGTTGAAATGAAATATTTTGATTCAGATAAAGCTAGGATGTCATTTTAGCTGAAAATTGTTCTGAAAAGATTTTAGCAATTTGTAAGTCAGATTTTTAAATAGTCCTCTGACAAAAAGACAAAAATATCTAAAAAACTAAAAACCCGATCCTCTGAAAGATGCAAATTGTCATTTTATAAGGCAAACTCTATTATATTTCTTCTTGTAAAGTGATAGTTTGCTGAAACCTTTAGTAATTTTTTTAAAAACAGTATTTCCAGGAAAAGTTACTACTCTGTGTGAAAACAGATGACAGGATGGATGGTTCTCTGAGAGTAGTAAATGCAAAAAAGAGTAGAAAATTTAAAGCTTTGTGTTTAGTTCACAAAAACACAGGCTAACATGCTGTTAAGATGGTAAATAAAAATACAAATGCAGCAGATTTAATGATATGATATTCTGTTTTAAGAGGTAAATAAGAAAAACCAATAGGCATGAGCAATGCACCCATTACTTGTAGCTAAGTTGTAAATGAACCACTCTCACGTGTTCCAATTGCCATGAATTTGCAGTTTAATTAGTTCATTCTAAAATGGTTTGCTTTGTGAAAAGACCATGGTGACTGAAGAAATTTTATTGAATGCATGTAAAACATTAAAATGCTGAGTCCACTGGGTCTGGACACACAAAATTAATAGTTGCACTGACAGATTTCCAGTATTCTGCTAAAACGAATGGAGGTCAAATCTATGAGCAAGTTAAAACAGAAGCAAGATGCAGAAACATAAGAATTGGTTTCCACAAAATGCTTTATCTAATGGAAGGGATATTATGTGGAGATGTCTCTACTACGAGCTTTAAGCCAGTTCAGAGACATCTGACAGCATATTAGAGCATTCCTAGCACATGTGGTGCTTTTCAGTGTGTGCAATGGGATAGATAAACTGGTTAGGATACAATCAGGGAAGAGCCATGCCTGAAGGTTTTTCTCATATTTCAATTCATTTTTTCAATTCCTATTTTGGAAAAAATGTGATACTTCCCATTATCTCCAGTTCTAGAGTTATCACACATCAGGCATCAAGAGGTCTGTTTCAGGTGGTTAGAGCTGAGGGACAGCTCATACATCTGATATAACTTTTGCCTGTAGGTGTTTTGTAAAGGACTCCTTGAAACTCTTCTGCATTTGCAAACCAACTTTTCATTACCCTCCTCCTCCGTCACTCTGCCTAGTTTTCTTTTCATTGACTCTATGCAAGTCTCATTTCCACTCTGCATCTCCAGAGAAGCTGGCTGAGGTCTGAAACAGCATTGTGTGCAGTCCACAAAATAGATTCCCCTATTCTTTCCAGAAAACAAATCATGCATACAATTCAATGGATGCTAAATATATTGTCAATATCTTCAAAGCCTTCTCAAACCTTACAAAACAAGGCTACAAATATCACTCTGATTAACACAGATTAAAAAACCTGGTTTTGCAAATCCTTTGGTTTTGTGGAAAGGACTTTATCTTTCTGTACATTCTCAAATGTACTAACAACTAACAAGTTTGTTAGTTCCCAGCATGATTCTTAGCTTGATTTAATTTTTTGTTATTCTGCATTGCCTACTTTTCTGTAAAAGAACACAAAATATATCCTGAATGCATGAATACATCATCTGATATGAGCTAGATGGGGTGTTTCTTAAGAGATATTCTTATTACATCCTAACATCTTCAGATGAGAAATTATTGGTAAAATTCTTGCAAAATCAATACTAACACAAACACTTTGAAAGGTGAAAAGTGAATTGGGATGTTTTAATACCAAATGTACTAGAGAGAACAAGATGTAGTGCAGTGAACACTAGAAATATTAAACACCTTGATGATACTATTCTCTCATGATGGAAGGTGAATAAAATTCCTTTAATACTTAAATCCACAGATACCTAAATTTCAAATTCAATATAGTAAGCTGGGGAAAATCCAACCCATAAAAACCTCTCTAGGTAAGCATATGAGCCTAATTTCCTAAATATTAAAGAAGGTCTTCTAAAATCAGTGTCATTCAGCTTTTTTATTTTTAGAGTTAACACTGGAGAACTAATGAAAATTAACAAACTGCAGCAGCTTCTAAGCCAGCATCCTGTGATCAGCACAAGCCCTTTTCTTGACAGCCTCATCCAAGGAATCAGGATAAATGCTAATTCTCTGATTTTCCTATTTTAGCAACTTGGCTCTCTTATCCCATACCATTATTCAGACTTTCTCATGAAAATGGACAAAAAATGACAAATTAGAGACTGAGCTTCTTTAATGTCTTGCCTTCTAAGAGGCACAAGTATGTTTCTTCTGCTATTAAAAAATTACTCTGGACAACCAATGAGCAAAATAGTGTTGGGTCTGTATGGACACCTGCAAATTGTACTTCTCTCTTTCCAACCCAATTTCCTTTGTTCTGACATTAGGAGCTGCTTAGTACCATTATATCTTTTGTCATTGAAGCATTGATTAACTAGCTATCTCACTTCTTTAAAATTCCTTTTTCTTCCAACATTTCATCCTAAAGTGCAGCAATGCGTGAGGCCCCTATTAATGATCCTAAAGCATTGAACAGCTTTCATAAGGTCAGAGACAGACCCCTCCTCTATTCATATTTATATTTCTTGAAAGCCCCTTTTTATCCTCAGTTCTCTCAAGCTGGTTGGTATAGAAATGATATTTTACATTTTCTTCCAGACTCCATCCTCTTTTTAATTTCCTTCTTTTTCCTTCTCTTCCTGTTCTTTAGAACACAAACCTCAAGAGGAACCTCGTCAAAGAATAAGAGATTTGGATTGGAATGGATCTTAAAGATCATCCAATTCCAGCACCCCTGCCAAGGGTAGGGACACTTTCCCCTACACCAGTTTGCTCAAAGCCCTTCCAAGTTGTCCTTCTTTCCTCATGGCCATGGTTCTAGCTTCAATTATTAGAGAAGCATTGAATAAATTGAAACATCCATTATTTTTGTTAAAATATCATAAATAGTTCACTAAAGGAAAGTAATTTAATGGAGAAGACTGTTCTTTCTTTGGCCATGTGTATCTAAAAATGCAAACCTATCTGGAATCTTGAGATAGAAGAGCAGAGTGGTGCTGCAGGACAGTTGTGATAAGGTGTTTTATTCCACAAAGCTATCTAAAATGTAGGCCAAGAGCTGAAAAAGAGATTGAGCTTTGTTTGGTTACAGGTTCCTTGTGTCTGCCTGATGTCCCCTCATGTTCTCTGTCCAGCTAATCTTGTTTCTTCTCTTCCTCAGTTTGGGCTCTCACCAAACCGACACATTATGTAAATTTTCAACTCACAAAATGGAAACTCTCATGCCCACCAGACTCCTGCTGTATAAAAAAGTGTTTCATCTGCATTGTATTATGTCTTAATTTCCATCACTATAATTGCAGTATTTCCCTATGAGAAATCACTATACTATAGGAAGCTAATGGTGTATGACTGGTTTTTAAGGCTATCTTTATTTTTCTGAGAATTTTGGCAAAAAAGATTCTGAACAAAACCAACAATTATCCAGAAACAGTTTTGTAATAACTCTTAGTAAATGGCACTAATTTTAAGAATAATGGGGAATTCCCACTTTCAGAGTGCAGAGAAAAAGCCCGAATCTCACAGTACTAAATAAAAAACAGGCTTCTCATTGTTATTTATTTTCATATTAGCCTTCACCAAAGCTGACAGTATCTCTGTGAATTTCATAAGCAGACCTCTGCAAGCTGTTCAGAATTGCAAATATATACAGTGAGCTTTCCAGAGCAATAACATCCTAATCCAGTGATTAGTTCTCCTGTTATTGCAGTGTAGGTTGTTAAAAAAAAAAAAAAAAGGTTTTTAGCACAAATAAATAAATAAATAAATAAATAATGCCCAGAGCCCCTCCCAACTTTCTCATTTTTCTCAACTGTTTAGTTATCATGCAGAGCCTAGTATCACCAGGTCCTTTATGCAAAGAATCAATATAAACTCTTCCCTTGCTTGCCTCAAGTCTCAGTTTTCTGAGTCTAAGGAGTTGTGATCACCACTGACCAACCTGCTAGACCTCTGGAGCCCTGAAAAGAGTGTGGTGACTGGTTACCACCTACTACAGCTGCAGAGCTTGTGGCCAGATGTAAGCCAGATGAGCTGGAGGCTGCATATGCACATCAGTGCTCCTGTGCATCTTTTTTTTTACAGGCATCAGAAGCACACAACCAAGGCACTGCCTCCTGATGTGTGACTTCCAGACCAGGCTGGCACACACTGTCACCCTCAGGTCTCTGGCCTGCAGTTGTCTGGTGCTGTTCTGGAAGAAAAGCCAAACATGCTGAACTATGATTATCAAAATGAGCTGGACTAAAATTTAAAGAATTGTATCTTATTGTAAAAAAAAATTAATAATCTCCTTCTCACCCTGTTTGTGTTTGTACCCACTGTTAATGAACTGTCAAGAATGACTGTATAGTATTTTCAGAAATGCAGACCCACAGTATGACATGCTAATGGGAAAGTCTTGATTGTGTGTTCTGAGGGCTGAGAATAAAGATAGCACCCTCCAATCACAGCTCTCCTGGATATGAACAAACCAGGAAATATATCTGTAATGAAAGAGCAGAAGATTGAAGTAATTTCCATGAAAAGAGTATAACATTTTTCTCTTCTTAAAAATAGTTCACTATCTAAAAAAAGGAAAACCATAATAAATTAAAAGAACATCTTTTGCAAATTGAATGCCAGTGTTTTCTGTAGGGTGATAAATAACCAAATACATTTTCTGTTTATTAAACGTTCTGCAAGTTGCCCTCTTCTTACATTTCAAAATAAGTGTCTGAGGTTTTTGTGCAATTAGGTAAGGAAAATAAAATGAAATAACATTGTCCTTGTTTATTGGATTCATTATGTTAAAATGCTACATTCTACATGGTTATCTACAGATGCTGACAGCAAATTTGTGCTAACTATTTCTGCCCATAAGTGGGAGGATATTTGGAATTTGAGAACTGAATATGCAAGGGTTTATGGAATGATAAATAATAATAATGGAATTTACTGTAAATCAGATCAAGATAAATTTCCAGTTAGGGCTCTCAATCTGGTATACCACAGAAAGCTGCCTCCTGCCTTTACTGATTTGAGCCTCTTGCTTCTGAGCTAATCATTTTCAAGGGTTCTGGGTGTATTCATGGACCTACATTAACATAGTCCCCATTTCAGCTCAGCCCTGAGACCTGAGCTCTGTCATAGATGTACCTGTCTTCTGCCCTGGATTGTTGACTTGACTTGAGGCATGACTTGCCACTTGCCATTTGTTCTGAGGGTTAGGCTGTGGTGGAACCTGCCCCTAGCAGCTCTGCAGATCCTCTTGCACAGATATGCTGAGGAGGGGTTCCTGGGGGACAAGTTTTCATCCTGTCCTGGCTTATGGACAGCTCATGCCTTGTCCTTCCCTTGTTGGGAAACTCCAGTCTTGAAGCTTTGAACTACATTAAGGACTTTCCTCTTGAAATTAGTATTACTGCATATTAGAAGTATCAGGTGAAGGAAAAGCTTCCTAGCTTTCATAATAGTTCTGAACTCTAACAGACTTGGCAACTTCTATTTTTATCCTATTATTTCTGTATGAGCAATGGTGTAATGATGCACAACCATTTATAAGGAAATAATCACAGAATCAGTATGCAGGGTTTGCTTCTGAGAGCCCTAAACTAAGAAAATGTCTATTGCATTGCAATAATGTAATATCACTGCTAAGATATGTAGCAGTGAACACAAAGAGACACAGAGAGTTCTTACAAACGTGTGGATATACAAATACTGTAACAGAGAGCCTGTGACCAAAACCTTTTATCATTTAAGGGTGAGAGCTTCCCCATAACACACATGTAAAGCACCAATAGTCCGTATGAAGGGGCATGTAGGTCACTACTCTGCCAGAGGTGGCATGAGACATTACACAGGAGAATTTTCCAGCCTGGACACTGTCTTCCTCGATACCCAGCATCAGAGTTGTGTGATTATGGATGAGAATCCCTAATCCCTGCTGTACACAAAGTAGCCTAATTATTTTTTCTACCTAATTATGTTGTTTGCCTCCAAGGAGTTTGTTTGTCTCTTTGCTTCGTTGCTGTGATAAACGACAACATCAAGTCATCAATTCATATATAACAGGGAGCACAGAATCATGGAATGATTTGGTTGGAAAAGTCAACAGAGAAAGGTCATCTGGCCCAGTCTCATTTTTCACTACTTTTATTAGATCAGGTTGCCTTTGAACACTTCCAAGGATGAGGTAGACACATCTCTGGATGACCTGTGCCAGTATCTTGTCTACCTCACCACAGAAAAAATCTTCCTTTTGTCCAATCTAAACTTACCTGCTTAGAGTTTAAAACTGTTGCCCCTTGTCTGGTCATTTTGGGTTTTGCTAAGAAGTTTGTCCTTATCTGTTTGTAGCCCTTCTTATGTACAAGAAGGAGCTCTAGGACGTCCCCAGAGGCTTTTCCTTTCTGGACTGAGCAACCTCACTTGTCTCAGCCTGGCTTAACAGGACCGATTCCATCCCTCATCTGTGAAAAGGGCAAGAGAAGAGACAAATGAGACAAAACTGGGGTTTGTGGCAAGGTTAGTTAAGTTGCTTGTTCAGTATTAAACCTCAATATGTGAGAATCCAAATGGTCTCATTTCCCTCTTTATGAAGAAAATGACACTGTCATTTTGTCTGGTTTTGTCAAGTTGGTTGTTTTGTTGAGTTTTCTTTTTGTTTTGTTTATAATTTCTCTTGAAACATTTGATTCTTCTGTCCTGGAGGGTTTTAACAGCATACAGAAATGATTTTTGTGGCACTTGTGTGGAGGGAAGAGTCTATTTAATTATAATTCACAAAACACTTTCCATATGAAGGTAGGAATCCAGTATTTACTGCAGCATTGCTTGAAAGTAAAGGCTGATGTAATGCTTTGGCAAGAGTATTCAAAGAGACTCCTCCTCTCCCCACAGATTAAAGATTCTGTTCATTTTGTTTAAAGCAAATTATTTAAAAAATGAAAGAAACTCTCTAAATTAGTTTTTTGGGGGTTTTTTTGTATATATATACTTCAAGTACAGAACCTCATTAGCAGTAAATAAACTATTATCTGAACAACAAAAACACCCCACCCCAATGCCTAAGAAAACCCTAATTTTCAATATTGAAATGAATTCTTTCCTGTAAGCAGCTTTAGCTATTTAATAAAAAAATGACATTTCCTGATATTGATTTGCTTTTTTACTTCCAACACTCCAACCAAGAAATTTTTATTTTGACATGCTGTTCAATAAGATGCATTCTGATAATCCAAGAGATTCAGAAGGGAAAATTTCCACAAGTTTTACCTCTGCTTGATGCTGGATTTCCCCTCTTTTAAACTAAGGGTACCTGGTTTAAATCAAGAGTCAACGTTTGAGTAAAAAACAGGTTAACAGTCTTACAGCAGAGGAATTAAATGTTGAAATTCATGTCAAAGAGGGAACACTAGATTTTTGAAATGGGATACTTTTTAGTTCATGGGACTAGATCTCCTGGGGTGAAGGTGTGGGAACAAATGGAAGCCCTGAAATGTTCCAACAGTTCCTCCAGTGGGGCTCAGTGGGTGTAAGACATCAGGGCAGACCAGCCATGCTCTCTAAATGTAGCCTAGGCAGCCTGGTCTTCCTTGTCTGCACAGGTGCTTTACAAGCAGTAACTTGGTGTTTGTTCACAACATACATGTTCTAAGTGCCTTAATCTCCAGCTAAAGTGATTTCTTCCCATTAAAAGAAAAAAAAATCATAATTTAAAAAAAAAAAATCATAATTTATGAAACAAATGGGAAATTTTAGCTAGTACATATTTCTTTGTTTTGCTGCAGAATGGCATAGGTTTTGATTTATTCTGTGCACTAATTGGGTACTCAGCCTCACTTCTAAGTGAAGCTCAGAGGTCCTGAGGAGTTTCTAGGCTGAGTCTGAGCCATCTGCCTTCAGAGACACGCAGTTCTCAAAGCCAGTGCCTCTCCTCAAAGCTGCTCACTAAGTGATGCCAGGTAACAGAAACAGAAGTGTGCTCTGGCACAAAGACAACCTTGGGGCAGAGAGGGAAACTGATAAAAAAATGAGATGCAATTTTTACACAGTTTCAGTAAGAGTTTCTGTGCCTCCTTAGGATGTAGCATCATCTTCTGGTGGAGTCCCTTGAAGAGAGGTTTTACCAGCACAGGACAGTAAAATTAATCCTGGCATGCTGTTATTTTGAATTAAGTCTCTCATTCCCAAGACTCTGTTGGTCCATCTGGGGATCAGAAGTTCTGCCCACACATGACAATATCAGAAGTAGGCTGATTACATTTCTTCTGCCTACTATTGCTGCCTGCCAGAGAGAAAACAAAATCCCAGCCTCCCTTATCCCCAAATGTTCCTACTTTATCCCAAACTGACTGGCAAGCTACAAAAGCAAGCATCTCCTTTTGCTCACTAGGGAACAAGCAGCATTCCCCCCTAGATGGGTCAATATTTCTTGTGTCTTTGGTAACCGAATTTGTGAATTATGATACAATTTTTCACAATATGTGACGAACTGCAAATCATTTGAAGCAAACAAATTATCAATTTTCATTTTACTGGCAATTTGTTTTGTTAAGGGTTTGCATCAAGTGTTTCAAGAATTGTCAATTTGTGTGGGGTTCTCCTTTCTTAGTTTAATTGCCTTGGTATTGAATAATTTACTTTCTCACACTTTTCTATGAACTCCTTCAATATGTTTAAAAGCTGCAGCTTTTACTCCTTGTTCGCATTAAGACAATTTAATTACCTGACCTTTCTACTTTCCTTTAAGAAAACAGAATTAAGTGTTGCAATTATTTAGGTTTCTCAAACATTTTCACAGCCATGTATTGATTCCAATTAATGTTTCTTTCTTACTAGCTTTAGTTCATAGCAAATTGACCTCAACATTTAAGTTTTTTTGTTCATTTATCTGAAAAGGCCATTCTATTACTTCGTGATTCTATGACTTATTTTTGTTTATTATAGTTATTTTCCCTTTGTGTATCACCTTCTTTTGAAAAAATTCTCAAAAGAAAACTGTCTCACTGATTTCAGTGTATCAGAACTCTTTGGGGGGAAAAAAACCTGACCATTTTTTCTTGAAGTTTCTGTGACATATCAGATCCATTAATTGGTTATTGGTCTCATGCATTTTTCCAAGATTGCTTTTTCCCAGTTTTGCTACTCTCTTAATCTCCATTCTTCTGCTTATTATTTTGCTTTACACTAGCAACTGGTGGCCTCATCAAACTGAAGGACTCATTGTATAAAGAATTATAAATCTGTGGCATTAAATGGCACATCCACTGTGTAATGAACATACCTATTGCTGATTGTCATTAAGGTGGATTGTTCCTCTCTAAGATACTCATATGGCTGTCACTGCTTCATAATGTTACCTGCAACTTATCAAAAAATCTTCAATAATGTGAATATTGAGGAATTTCAACTGCAAGTTTTATATATTTAGATGCCTAGAAGAATTTATTCTCATCAAACTGGCATAAAATCATTCAGGCAATCTGCATCAAAAGGGAATTGAACCTCAGCCAGAACTTCAAACTATTGAAATTATCTGTAGAATTTCCTGTGTGCTAAACAAGTAATTTTAAAAAAAAAATTGTTGAATAAAATTCAGTAGATGGAGCTATTTTTTTTAATCTGAAATTAAAATTTTTAATCTTACAATAAATAAAAAAAACCTTGCCAGGAGTGATTGACATTTTATTGAGTACAAGTAGAAAAGTAATTTGGGACCCATTTCTCAAATGAGTAAGCTGCAATGTATTTTGTAAGAAGTATTAAACAATATTTAGTTGAATTCTGAAGAAATAAGTGTAGAAAAAAAGTGCCCATTGAAGGGAAGAATCTAGTATTTCCTGGAACTTAAAAGAATGCATGCCTTGTCTTTATTTTTATTTCTGAGATCAAAGTAAATTCTCAGACTTCGTAGTAAAGATGGCCAGATCAATTAATCCTAATGACAGAAACCTTATCTATTGCACCATAAATGATAAGAGTTTTGTGGTGAGTGTTAGGGAATATGCTAAATCAGGGGGTTTGCATATAATCTGGAAGAGAAGAATGTGCATTTGGATGGGAAGCATTGAGAAAGTATTTTTTATAAGAGACTGCTGCAGCAGCATCTAAATTGCAATCAAGTTCACCAACTCCAATTTAAAATGAGTCACTGCTCACCAGTTGGAATGAAAACTTTTACTGGGTGAAGTCTTTTTTCAGTCTTGCTGAATCTGATGAGGAAGGTATTCCCAGGATACCAGACACCCCATCAGGGCATGTCAGAGTCCAGAGTAAATGGCAGTGGCATGGCAGTAACATTTTAAGAGAGTAAAGTGAAAGCTGAATACCTTCTGGTTGAGATTTTAATTGCAAGGATCTGAAGGTTGGGCAACTCAGTGTAAAATGGTGAACTTTCAAGGAGAGCTTAGCAGGTGTCTCAGGAGGATAGGGAAATAATAGATTAATATTAGTTAATATTAAGATGAATAATAGAAACAATAAATTAAAGGAAAATAAATTGCATTAAAAGCTTTAATGTGGGAACAGCTTTTGAATATAGATGGTGGGAGATGAACAATTGACAGATTAATGTTTTCAATCTAGTTTTTTGCCTATCTGTGACATTAATTGCAATAGGAATAAATAGTTGGCTTGTTTTCATCTGGAAAAAAATGCACGTGGTTTATCAGAAATGATTCCCCTTCAAAAGGCTGTGGAGTAAAGGAACTAAACTGTAAGGGCAGAAAAAAAAAATATGTCTTCCATGTTAAAACACCAGTTCAGGAAATTGCAGGGATAGGAGACAGTACTTTGCTGTGATCTGTATGGGAGAAATGGATGGTTTAACATTGTGCAGTTGTATGGTGATATTGGAAGAAATTTTGACTAGAAGTGTATTTTAATTTTGATTATACTATACTTACTGATACAGAAACAGAAGTACTCATTGCTATGGAACTTTAGCATGAACCCACACCTTTGTTATGTCATTGCATTTAAGACACAGAAGTAAAATTAAAAACCACTTTGATTAGTTAATATCTCTAATACTTATATAAAATTGTTACCTGGTAACAGTTATCCTCCTCTGAGAGTGAGCAGGACAACAGGCTGTCTGTATGCAATATAGAGATAAAATGTACCTTATATGGTATTTACTTAATATTGCAGAAACAGAACCTTGGAACAGTAGCAAAGACCCTTGACACTCAATTTGAGAGATACAGTTTTTCACTTTGAACAGTTATTTTAAATGGGGCAACAGCAGTACTCATGTGAGTGCAAAGGTCCCAGGTATGTGCATCTTCCAAATTATAACTGAGGGAAGCTAAGCCTCTATTTAAATTGGCTTTTTTGATCATGTTACATCTAAAGAGATTTTACTACTTGTCCTCTTCTGAGGTGCCTTTGAGAGCATGTGGCCCTTTTATAATTACTTGTGGGAGAGGAATTTTTGTGCTCCCTATAAGAAGATGAGACACAGAAATTCTGTCAGACCTGCCCAAGATCATACCACAACTGAATATGAAGGAAAAGAATTCAACCAGCATGACTTTCTCTCTAAACACCCAGCCTCTTTTAGATACTGTGAACATTTTTAAGAGCTGTTGTAACTCTAATACAGTCTTACCTCTTCAAAAGTAACTTATCTCAGTGTCTTTTATTTTATCCTGTCAAGGCTGTTGTTATAGAATTTCTTTACTGTTAAAAAAAAAAAAAAAAAAAAAAAAAAAAAAAAAGCTGCTGCTTCCAAAAACAGTAGGGGTAGGCTATTTGACAAATGAATCCTGTCCATATGGTGGTCAGAGAAATTATCTTAAATGCAGAGACAAGAATGAACTTGTCAAACAAGGCATTTGTACAAAAACATCTGAATCAGTCAGCTGTAAAATGATTGTAAAGGAAAGCAGCTTAACATTCTGTTAGGCAAATGTCTTATTGACCACAGCCACAGCTGCTGTGTTATTTATGATGCTCAGGAAGGCTGGAGTCACTGGAGCTTTCCTCAGTGTTAGAATCATCCTGATGCTCTTATTCTTCCAACCCTTATATATCTGTATATTGAAGGAGTGTGTCCTTGCTTACATAAGGTGAAAGAGTTTTATAACAGCTCTCTTCCTGGCAGATCTCCAGGTTGAAGCACCTGCAGCAAATAAAGCAGATGTCCCAAATACTTACCAGTGCATTGAATTGTTTTAATGTCCCTGGGTAAGTTTTTGGCTCAAGTCTGGCCGATTTTAGAATAGTCTGCAAGTTAACTCCTCAGGTTCAATGTGCAAGGCATTTAACAGGCAATTCTGAAAGCAGATCAGAGGACTGAGCTATAATTGGGCAAGTAATTTCAATCTTCTGCCTTATCTAACAGTTCCTTGATTCCCTTCCAAATAAGAAAATATCTGTTAAGGTAATCTAAATCATAAATGCTTGGAAGATGATTCCTAAACAGGGAAAATGGAGAACCATGAATAAAAAAAAAAAAACCCAAACCAAACAGAAAACAAAACCAAAAACAAACAAAAAACCTCTCTAAAAACAACAAAAAAAGGGGATAACAAGCTAGAACAAAATAGCAGAAGTATTTGTGTGTTAATGAAAGTCCTCTCCAAAAGGATGTAGACTTTTCACACAGTGAGGAAGCCACAGTTTGAATGCAGCAGAAAATAGTAGCAAAACATTTAACTGTGGAGATATAAAATAATTTTAAGTCCTAAACCAGATATATATGGCCACTTCTAATATGACCTTGCCATCTCTTTGGAGCCAGCACAAACTCTTGAGGTGGCTGTTGTTTCATGGGACATTTGCTACTGTGAGGAAAGGCAAAGCTTAATGCAACAAGTTGTGCTCAAAATGTTATTAAATTGTTGGTGCAGGTGCATACAAGTAGTTTTGCTAAAAGTGCTGAGAATGTGACTGTCAGGCCTCTCTGAAGTCTTGAAGAATGGAAATACTTTATCCAACACTTCTAGAACAGGGCTTCCATCTATGGAAATCAGAAGAATACACCACAGTTGCCTCAAGCTGCTGTTTAGAGCACTTTGCTGCTTTTCTATTAATTGCGTTGAGAGGCAATGGAACTTTCTTGGGAAGCTCCATTTCTCACTTTTATCTTAAATTCTGTGATAAGATAGATACTGTGATAAGCATATACACATAAAATAATCCAAGCTACCACTCTCTATGAACTTCCATCATGTTATTTTCAACTGGCAAAGGGTGGCCAACTTCTCCAGGAGAGAAAGGGAAAAATGTGCCACTGCCTAAAAAAGGGAGAAGGGTTGAAAGCAGTTTATGCTGTTGATTGGCTTGGGCCGTAATTTGGTTTTCTGTCAAAGAGTCAGCGTGCCAGTCATCGGAAATGATGAGCAATCTTAAACTGATTGTAAATTGCATCTGACTGATTGGCAAAGGAGCCAGCTGAAGCTGAGGAAATCAGCACTGGGCATGCAGAGCACTTCCTCCTGCCAACAGGTCATGCAGCTGCAGCAAGTTCAACAAAGTGGCAGATCTTCCACTGCACAAAAGAGCACAAACTTGACAGTCCAACCCCATGAAACACTTCACTGAAGCACCATTGGGTGTTTTGTTTCCCCTGTGACTTGCTCTTGGCCAGTGTCCATCCACTCAGAGCCTCTTCAAATGACTGCTTGTGCACTTTATACAGCAATTTGGGTTTATTGGACAGTCATTACAGTGCCCAGCTTCTGTGTAAAATTGCTCTGTACTTATTAGGAGAGATGTTGGCTCTTGAATTACACTTTTTTTCTCAAGACATTTGCCTGTTTTTTCACTTGTCCTTTGAGTGAGCATTGGTGTGGATAAAAACCACAGGATCTTGGGAATTGACTTCACTGTGCTGGTTTTGATTTCCTGCACATAGCTGGTTAAACATGAATAGACTTGACAAAAGAATCATATTGATAAGTTAAGTTTAGCATGGGTAGTATACATGGATACAAATATGTAGTGTCTACCTTATATAAAATACATATTTACAGCACACACTTTGAATCTTTTATAATAATCACCAAGTTAAACTTCATGAAAGCTTGGATTTTAGAGTTGCTGAAATGTTAGTTGTGCCAGCTGACATGAAAATCTTCCCTTCTCCCAAGAGTGGAAAAGAAGGGAAATTATTAATCTCTCAGATCACTGGATCCATTTCCCAAATCTCAGATATTTAGAAATTTTTTGTGTGTGTGGATGTGCAGCCTTTGTTTGATATTGCTACAATTATTTAAGTAGGAAGTGGCAAACAATAATTACAAGATAGAAAACATTGGCAGTGATAGAGGGATCTTCAACTGAGCTATTCATGGTGCAGAACTGCAAACTCTACTCACACTACTTGTTGTGGAGCATGAACTGTGCACTTGGCCTGAATCTCCTTCCAGTCCTAGGAAGTGCATTTGGAGGGCTAGTTTTTATACTTTTTTCAACTCAAAATGCACTCCAGAAAGGTTAAGTCCTCTGTTATAACTTGTTGGACGTGCCAGACTTGGCAAAAGCCAAATGCACATGTTTTGAATTGGCAGCAGGTGAATGGGACAGCTGGGAGGAGAAAGAACCATGGAACAGTCCCTAGGAGTGTGAGAGGGAAAGAGAACCATGTGAAACACTTCTCTTTACTTTGTCTTCAGAGGGAACTATTTGGTTCCTTCAAAAGCAAAGCCTGAGAGATAACAAAATGCATTGACTGATGTGCAGGGTCTTAGACCATTTGCCAGGCTTTGCTTTCATTAGCACAACAAAAGTAGATCAAAGAGACTGAAGAATGTGATGCCAACAATTTAATGCATGTGCTTTAGACCTTTGAAGTCTTTTACCTTAGATTACCTCTGGCCTGCTCTGCAGGCAAAATATCCCCTATAAATATGTAGACTGGAGCTGCCCAAGATATAACTATGTCCCTGAATATCTTCTCTGAGAACAAGAGACCTTTCAGCAGATAATCTTTAGAAGTACCATGCTGCCTTTTCATCTGTTTTACAGGAGGTGATGGCAGGAGTTTGGGTGGTAAGGTTTTGTTTTGTTTTTTTTTTTTTTTTTTGTTTTGTTTTGGTTTTTTTGTTTTGTTTTTTGCATGGTGTCAGCTACTTTGCAAGTTGGAACCAAGCTTAAAATCTTCTCTTGGGTGACATCAAGAGTTATTTTTGTTCTGTGTCCTACCTGTCCTGCTCTTCCTGTTTCATGAGCAGTGCAGTGGCACTGTCACACAATTCCCCTCTTCTGCCAAGCTCTTGATTGGTTCATTTGACCCAGGCAGGTGTTACAGGAGGAATAATCCATGTATCTGCAGAATATGGCTAGGAGGGAACCTCTTGATGACATATTACCAATGTTGCCAGAATTACAGCTCATATTCCTCCCCCTTTTCAATAGCACTGCTCTGCCTCTGTCAGAGGAAAATTTATGAATGTAGGAGGATAACTCAGTGGAATTGTAGTGTCCTCAGAGCAGAACTGGAAGGTGCACAGAGGTGGAGTTGAGGTCTCCTGCTATACACATTGCAATAGCTGAGAAAATTTTTGGGAGACCATACTTGATCTAAAGAACATGATTTTCTCATGTTCCCAATCTGCTCTCTCTGACACCTACTAGTCAACGTTTGGATAGTTTGAGCTGTGGGATTAGTTGGCTGTGGTCAGGATGGTTGAGGTCTCCTTAGCCATCATCCAAACATTACCCCTTTGATTGCTAACATCCCCCTCCCTCTTACTCACAGCCATCTAGACTTTGCTTTGTGCCCATTCCTGAAGTCTATGAGCACAGCTTGGCATGGTCCTTCCTACAATCCAGTGTAGTTATGACTTGATGTCAGTACAAGCCTTGTGTCCTGGTTTAACCCCAGGCAGGAGCCAAGCCCCACACAGGCACTCACTCATTCCCCCACTGGGAGAATCCAGCAGAGAATCAAGCCTAAAAGCTGGAAAATGTGAGGGTTGGCAAGAAAAAATTTAATAGGGTCAGCAAAAGCCACACACAGAAACAAAGCTAAACAAGGAACTGATTCACTGCTTCCCATGGTTGGGCAGGTGTTCAGCCATTTCCAAGAGAGCAGGGACCCATCAGACAATTATTTGGGAAGACAAACACCATCATCCCAAACAACCCCACCTTCTTCCTTCTATCCTCTTTGTACACTGAGCATGTTGCCATATGGTCTGGAATATCCCTTTGGTCATTTAGGGTCATCTGTCCTGGCTGTGTCTCCTCTCAATCTCCTGTCCCCTCACCAGTGAGGCAGTATGAAAAGCAGCAAAGGCATTGGCTCTGTGTGAGCCCTGCCCATCAATAACAAAAACATCTCTGCATTATCAGCCCTGTGCTCAGCACAAACATATCCCCATACTACCCAATGTGAAGAAAATTAACTCTACCCCAGCCAAAACCAGCACACCTTGGTGAAACACATCGGCAGCTTTAGAAATATCTGGGGAAATTTTGTAGGAGACAATGCAATGTCTGATTTCTCTTATCTCCAGCCTGAAGCTACTACTTATTTCCATGCCAGGACAGAGCCTTTACAGCATTTGGGTATCTGTTTGTATTGCCAGAAAGGTTTTTTATTGTTGCTGGATAATGCTATCATACCTGATCAACAAAGGAGTGCATATACATTGTTTGGATCCCATGTGGAAACCTGTCACTGATAAGCTCACTGCTGCAGGTGGTCACCTCTTTCACAAATGCCCTCTGCACAGAGGATGCTGGCTTTGCCCTGCAAAACCACTGTGAAATTATAGAGGGATTTTTTCATCCAAATGAGAACAGCAAGGACCAGTATTTCAGCAACTTCACAAATAGCACTCATCACAGTTCCCAAATGTTTCCAGCTAATACCTATGCCATCTTTGCATTAAAGGCAGAGCGAAAGGATCACCAGGCTTCCACTGAGCACAAAGAAGCAGGCTTGGTGGGATGGAAGGTGGCACTGAAGGCATAAAAGGCAGTAGATGGATATCTGTTTATCTATCTATCTATCTATCTATCTATCTATCTATCTATCTATCTATCTATCTATCATCTATCTATCTATCTATCTATCATCTAATCTCTCTATCTATCTACCTACCTGCCTACCTATGTAGATATCTCTTTAACTTTCCTTTACCTTTTAGAGGAGCTCAATCCATAAAGTCTTTTGGGCACAGTTATGCAGTAGGTGTCTTTCCCTGCTGTTTGTGCCCTTTTTGACTTTGTTTCTTGCTGCTGGGCTGCATTTCCTGCTTCAGTGCCCCTCAGTTATCTCACCAGCTGAACAGTGGATGACAAAGGCAGCTCATGGCTGCAATGGAGCCATTAGAGGGGGACAGAAGGGGGAGGTTTTCTAGCTTTTCACTCCTTCAGGTGACAGTGGGGTTAGCAGGGGCTGTGGGTGAGTGGAAGACTGATAAGTCCTGTCTTAGTTGCTGACAGAGCTCACTGTGAGGCTGGGTAAAGGCAGATAGTGATGGTTAATTAGGTCCCATAGGACAAAATCCAAACTCCTTCACTTTGTCCAAGGAGACTTTCTCCTTTCCCAGTCAAAGAACTTCCATGGTCTCTCACCACGATCATATTACCACTCCAGCTCTGATTAAAAAAAAAATCTGTCCTGACCTACTGCCTATGTTTGGACTGAAACACACAATCCAAGTCCTGCAGCTCCACAACCCCAAGTACCCTACCATAAAAGGACTTTGTAGCCCAGATATTTCATATGTGTGCTTATACTTTTTGAGAATATATCTGTTTTGCCATGTGCTTTTGTGAAAAGAAGGTATTTCTGGAAAAGAAATGAATTGTGTGTGAAAGAGTATAGACAAAAAACTTCTATTCAGAACCAGGGATGAATAAAGCCTGATCAGACCTGATATGTTCACAGGTAATCATGATTTTTGCAACACATTTCACTGTGTTAGACAAGTTGAATATTTTTTCAAGCATAATGGAGGTCTTTGCATTATTAAGGAGCTCTACAACATGTAGGTCTGATGAGAGGTTATTACAGATCACAAGCTTGCTGCTTTTTCCTCACTACCACTCAATCTGAATCTTCACTTGCCTTAGTAAGCTGGGGAAAAGAATGACAACTTTTCTCCAATCTTCCGTGTCTATGGTGGAGTACATTTTACTTTGGGACAGGGGAAATCTTTTCACCATGTTAGGAGAATTGAGGTTTTATTGAGGAGAAGAGAAGGCTTTGGGGACACATTAGAGCACCTTCCAGTATCTAAAGGGGCTACAAGAGAGTTCAAGTGCATGAAGAGACAGGTCAAGGGGGAATGGCTTCAAACAGAGAGACAGCAGGTTTTGTTTAGATATTAGGGAGAGATTCTTCACCCTGAGGGAGGTGATGCTCTGGCACAGGTTGTGCAGAGAAGCTGTGGATGCCCCACCCCTGGAAGAGTCCAAAGAAATGTTGGGGCTTTGACCAGCCTGATCTGGTGGAAGGTGTCCCTGCCCATGGTAGGGGGATTGGACTTGGATGATCTTTAAGGCCCTTTCCAACCTACACCTAGCCATTCTGTGATCCCTGAAATCTCATCTAGCTAGTTAGCTAGTTATTTTCTATTTTAATTGCTTGTCATAATAGCTAATTTTTCCATGGAAGGAAGATTGCATGACTTATTGAACCATTTACTTATATGGACCTTGCTGGGATATTTCCAGCAGATATGGGGAAAGTCAAGCACCTCATTTGTGATTGCAACAGGTCAAAAGACACAGAAAGAGTGAATTCAGGCTGCCCCACTCCCAGCCCTGAACACCAGATTACACTGACTTCTCTGTAGCATTGCAAAACAACCCAGCAGCACAGTGATATTACAGTCCTGTGTCAAATTATCCTATTTCATCCTTTCAAAACAAATTCAGCCCAGATGATTGCATTTAAATAAGAACTTTGCTGGAAATATTTTTTTACTAAAAAAGAAAGATTTTACATAATAGATAGGATCTGTTTCTAAGATATGCCAGAAATTGTTTGTGTATATATATATATAGGTAAATGGAAACATGGATTTGATTTAAGCAATTGAAAGCATTACATCTGTAAATACCTTCTGGTTTTGAAGGATCAATTACTGGTTAAAAAGTAGAAGTTGGAAGTTGCCACTATAAAACAGTCTCCAGTGCCTGGTGCTAGGTAACTGTGCAGGCTGGAAGTTTCCCAGTATCTGAAGCTGAAGCAAACATTATTTGGTGCGACACTGGTCCCCCATGATTCAGGATAAATTTTGTGCCATTGTATGAAATGTACTTGCACTTAGGTGTGAGTTGTTCAGTTTACTAACCTTTCTGCTTCCCTTTTTTTCCTCTTCTGGAAAGAAGTCAGCAGTGGAAAGAGCATGTTTCCAGCCACTGAGAAGTTTTTTCCTGCCTCATGCTAGGGAAGATGTCACCTTCATGTAGGAGCATGTCCAGTGTCACAATGGCAACTCACACATGGTTGTGGAAGGGGCTGTAGGACATGGTGCTATAGTCACCAGTGTGTCAGAGGCAATGGTCAGCCTCACCAGTCTGGCCTTTCTGCTGCAAGGCTGAGGAGCCTCTACACTCTGACATTGCATTCTAACCCTGGGATATCATAACACAGACTGTAAGGGGTGATACTTTTCCACACAATTTCCAAATTCAAGTGAACAATTATAATTAGCTGCCTTTATATTGCTATAATAGAATACAGAATGGTTGAAATTAGAAGGGAACTCTGAAGGTTGTTTTTTCCAACCCATCCTGTCCCTCTGCCCACAGGCAGAGCCACCTAAAGCTGGTTGCCCAAGACAATGACTAGACAACTTTTGAATACTTCCACTGACCTCTATACTCCAAAACTCCACAACCTCCCTAGGAAACCTACATAAATTATTAAAATGAGCAGGTATATAGAGGATGTAATGGATGTTAACATGCTTGAGCTTTCTGAGATATCTCAGTGAGCTCTCTTTGGACCAGGAAGGATTAAAAATATGACCTGTAGTAAAAAGCTAATAAACTCTGCTTCAGCCACCGTGCTATGTCCCTTGAGGTGATCATGGTCTCCCCACTGAATCCACCCCCACATCCTGAAGTACAGAGCTAATTCTTTCTGCATTTATGAAAAATGGCTTTCAAGTAACAGCAGGTAGACAATTTCTATCAGCACCATTTGCTGAAACTCCTCCATCTCACACCCCTGTGGTCTGCTTGTCAACACTAATACATCCCCAATGGAGCCACAACTTCCACACAGCAAGTCCTCTATGCCAGGAATAATTCTCATTCCCCTCTGGCATCACAGCTGTCATTGCTGTAGCTTATCCTTAAAAATTAGAAGGCTGGGCAATCACCATTTGTATGAAGTTTAACGAAGACAATTGCCAGATTCTGCACCTGTCATGGGGGAACCCTGGATGTACAGACAGCCTGTGGAATGAGGTTCTGGAGAGCAGTGCCATGGAAAGGGACCTGGGGTTCCTGGTGGACAGAAAGCTGAATTTGAGTCAGCAGTGCCCTGGCAGCCAGGAGGGCCAAGCATGTCCTGGGGGCACCAGGCACAGCATCACCAGCCAGGCAAGGGAGGGGATTGTCCCCTCTGCTCTGAGCTGGGGTGGCTTCAGCTCGAGGGCTGGGGGCAGTTCTGGGTGCCACAGTGTATGAAAGATACAAAGATTAGAGAGTGTCCAGAGGAGAGCTATGAAAATGGTGAAGGCTCTGGAAGGGAAGCTGAGGAGTGGCTGAGGGCACTTGGGCAGTTCAGCCTGGAGAACAGGAGGCTGGGGGCAGACCTCATCACACTCTACAACTTACCCATAAGGGAAGAGGAGGGGCAGGCACTGCTTTCTTCTCTGTGGTGACCAGGGACAGGACACAAGGGAGTTACCTTGTGTCAGGGGAAGTTTGGGCTGTATATTTAGAAAAGGTTTTTCACCCAGAGAGTCATTAGACAATGGAAGAAGTTTCCCAGGGCAGTGGTCACAGCACCTAGCCTGGCAGAGCTCCGGAAGCATTCATACAATGCTCTCAGGCACCTGGTTTGACTCTTGGGGTTTCCTCTGCAGGACCAGGGGCTGGGCTCAATGTTCCTTGTGGGTCCCTTCAGCTCTAGGATTCCATGGCAAGGCTACTTTGTGGAATGGGGACAAAGACCAGCATTTCAGGTTACTCCAGGACAAAAGCACTGTGAAAACTTGCCAGCTGGTGAACTCTACAGGAGTGATGCTCAGTGGACTCCTACAGAGTTTAAGTCAGCATGATGAAGAGGCCTGCCAATTTACCAAGTGCTTCACTATCCAAAGGTCCTACTAATCCTCGGGGATCTAGATTTCACTGTTGCTTTTGGCCAAGCAGTGATATAATGACAGTTGTCTAAGAAATGCATGAATTCTGAATGGTAACGTTTAGCCCTAAAAGTGCAAAACTTCAGGTCTGCATCTCCTGGACGCTTTCTGATTCATAAATTCCTATTGAACAAGAAGAGTTACAGAAAAAAGAATTATTCAGGAAAAGCTACACTTCAAAATTAATTTGCATATGAAACACAGCTCCTGG
This sequence comes from Oenanthe melanoleuca, assembly GCF_029582105.1. Classification (NCBI taxonomy): domain Eukaryota; kingdom Metazoa; phylum Chordata; class Aves; order Passeriformes; family Muscicapidae; genus Oenanthe; species Oenanthe melanoleuca. Next base: position 31,376,424 of record NC_079333.1, on the reverse strand, counting down.
AACTGCTGGACCGTGGAAATATCAGCAACAACAAGAAAAATCAGGAGTGTTTATTAAGGCTGTGCCCAGCTCTCCATGCAACATGTCTCAGGTGTATGTGCACAGCAGAACCTGTCCTTTCCTGAACAACACCACACAGCAAATCAGAGCTGCATGGCCTGGAGGTCAGATCAGGACAGATTTACTGCCAGCCAGCTGAGTGGTGTATAAGTGTCAGCCCATTCAGCTGAAAGAGGATTGCTGTGGAAAGTTTTAAGGCTTGGTTTCTGGATCTCTAGCACCTGCAGTCCCTATTAGTTATGAAATTTATGACAGAAAGTGCTGCTTCTGAAGATATTCGTATCTCTATGCTAGATGAGCAGTTAAAAGTTTGAGAGTGAGACTTAATAGGAGATTATTAGGTTCTGCATAATTCTACCAGAATGAGATCATTTTACATCTTGTTCACAGAGCAATATATTTGTAATGTGCAGTACCCAAAATTAGAAGTCTATCACCTACTATGGTGAAATATGCTGTAGCTTTTCATGAGAGTTTAGTGCAAATCATAAGGTATGAAACCCATGGTCCATCTCATTTCTACATTTCCTCAACAGTAGCTGCAGAGAAATAGCTATAAAATAAAAATTAAAAAAAAAAAAAGGTGCAGGAAAGATAAAAGAGCCTGCTTAATTCCAAAAGACTTGTTATTAATAGCAGAAAGACACTGGTTTAAATTATGGGGTTTTATGTCCCTACCCAAAACTTGGATCATTAAGTCAGTAGTGCTGCTAGTCATATAACTGTCCAGTCTTCCCTTTGTATCATGCAGCTGTGCACTGCACAGCCTAATTATTCATTGTCTGGAAAGAATCAGCAATTGTCCCTTCTTGTTTGATTGAAGGCCTCTTTTATGCCAGGAGGAATATTAGTCCCTATTCCTCCTGCCACACAGCATTTGTTTCTTAACACTTTATTATGTCCCCTCTTGCTTGTTTAATTTCTCGAGGAAATCACACTATTCTTTGCAATCCCTATTCATGGAGGAGGGTTTTATTTCATCCCCTAATCATTCTCATTATCATTCTTGTAGAGACCCCCCCTCTCTGTTTCCCTGTCCTTCAATTATACTTCCTCCTCTCTGAGTAATTCTGCATAAACACATTACTTCTGACATCAGATGCTGAGTTGTCAATGCACAGCAGCATCCACTCCATTCACTCAAAACATTTATCACATATTATGACCATCTGGCTCACTGGCCAGGCCATGTACAAGAGGCAAAATGGTTCTAAGAAGCAGCAAAAAATTGCAAAAACAGGGACATCATCACCACCCAACCCCTTTAGCCATATTCCCCCACTGAGATTGAAGTGATGGACTGGGGGCTGCTCAGCCATGTCTGATGAAATATTTCAGGTACAGCTCCCTTGATTGTGCTGCTCAGTGCTGGCTCTAGAAAGGCTATGGTGGCACTGTGGGCTTGCAAATAACCCAAAATAATGTGTGCTGAAGAACTGACACATTCAGGGCTATCAAGACTGACAGCTCCCTGCACCTGGAGATTTCCAACCCTCTTGGTCACTAGAACTGGGCAAATATATTGTGATTTTTCTGTGTGGGTGTTTTAATGGGAAGAAGTTTGGCCATTCTCACAAAAGAGTCACAGGGTGAGGAGCATGGGCATGTTTTGCCATCACCCTGGTTTCCATACCTCCATGTGGCTCCATCTGCAATTTTGTCTAGTCCAACTAATAGTTGTTGTAAGAAAAGTTGAAGTAAGAAAAGTACTTTTGCTTGGTGAAGACTGTGGTTGAATTGAGAGTGATTTCATACAAGCTTACAGAACTGTCAGTAACAAATGCAAAGGAAAAAAATATGTGGATATAAGACATAAAAATTAAATTATACTTTTTTTCTCAACTTATTGAGAAAAATGTAAATTATGAAAATAATTTAAATTGTCTTTGGTTTTATGACTCCCTGAAATTTTCTAATAGGCAATATATAAAAAAGAGTTAAAATGCTTATAATTGCTTTTCTGCTGCTCCAACAAATTGTCAATAAAAAACCAAAGTATTTTATTACTGTAAAAAAGACTGGAAAATTAAGGGTTTTTTTGCAAAATGCTTTTAATTCTGTTTTTAAATTTTCATTGTATTTATTTTTTGGTTTAATTTTTCATGGTTAACAAAATCAATGAGAACCATTCACATGAAATTGTTCATTTCCCATACATATTAACAAAATTTAGATTTTGATGGAACTTTTTCTAAGAGTGAAATGCTGAATTCCAACTGGCTATGACTTAATATTTATTTTGTTGCTTATATCTTCCTGTGTTCTTCTGTCTGTGATCTCATCAAACTTTATGGTTTTAAACATGAAGTCATTCATGTGTTAAACTCAAAGCTTAGTTGAAAAAGACTCAATCCAAGCAACTTCTACATCTTTAAATATTCCCATGACCACATCCTTCTGCAGACATCTGTTTTCATAACAACTACTTCTGACCTTCAAAAGTCAAGAAACATCACAACAAAACCCTTATTTTATATGTTTTCCTCAGAAAAGAAAACCTGTTAAAATACTCATTATACATTTAAATACTATTTAGTAATACCCAAAGGAGTTTTTAATCCCTCAGTTGTAAAATCAAATCACATTCTATTTTATATCACTAAATGAATCCATTTTCCCTCAATAATTATGTAGGTTTTTTCATAGTATCACAATGAAAAGGACCTTTCTATACCATCATGTGAAAATATGAATATAATTTTTTACTAATATACATTCTCAGATTTTGGCTTTGTGTGATGCTCAAAATATTTTAACAGCACTAAATATTGTAGTAAAAAGCACTTAATGGTGGTTTCATTTTTTTTAAAATTTTGATAACTTCTAATGCCTTGCATTCATATTTTCTTCCATCCTGTCTTTGCCTAATTATGCTGTAATTAATATTGTCTAATCAATAGAGTGCTATGCAGGCAGAGGAGTCTTCGTAATATACAGGCTGATCCAAGTTAAACAATTAAACAACTTTCTTCCACTGAGTTCAGAAAACTTGACTTTTAGGCTGAAAATGTAAGGAATTCAGTCAGAACATTCTGTCCACCTACTTCATAGATTTTAGTCTGGAAGTTCTTGATAGACATATCCCTGAGACAGGGATCTAACTTGGTCTAAAATCAATCTCAAGACTTAAGGAATCAAGAAGGCACCACCTCTGACTAAGATATTTCCCTCTTTAATTATCATCAGTTTTACATTACTCAGATTTATTAGTCATTTGAACATCTTTTAGGTTCAAAATCTGCATTTTAAATATTTCTGCTTTGGGGGATTATTTTTATTTATTTTTTATATATTAGAGACTCTTTGCTATAAAATAGGAAAGTGTATCCCCACAAAGAAATTCATGCATGTTATAAATTTATATTTATTTCTTCATAATTTTGGTAAATATTTACTCTATGTAGTGAAATACATAACTTGCCAAATACTAGGAACCACCTTATCTAAGGACCAGCCTTTCATATTTTCCTTAGATGAGCATTTGAGTCTTGAGGGATTCAGTTCTCCATAAGTTATCTTGGTGCTATTTATGATTGCTATAGCCCATGTGAGAAAATATTTCCCTGGGAAAATAAATAAATAAAACAATCCTATGCAATCCTATTAATTTGGAAGGGAGCACAGAGATCACCTAAATCAATTTTTCATTTTAGAAATAGCTAAATAGAAAATAAGCTCTATAATAATGTGTATGAACTCAGGCCTGCACCCAGAGAAAGACAGCACCAAATATTTAGCATAACCTTTACTGTAAATTATGAATTATAGAATCACAGTTGCATTTAGGTCTGAAAAGGTCCTTAAGATGATCAAATCCCATCACTAACCCAGCACTGCCAAGTTACAAGCTGGCTGTAGCTCCATTCACCACCACTCTCTGGGACTGTACAGGTTTTTACCCAGCAAAGTTTTTACCCCTGTAAAATTTCTCCGTCACTGAGCAGCCAGTTTGTCCAGCACAACGCTGTAGAAAATGATGTCAAAAGCTTTACTGAATCCCAGGCACACAACAACCACAGCCTTTCCTTCAGTTTTCTAGTTCAGCTTAAGTCTGTTCTTGACTTTTGTTAGGTTTAGGCTCCAGTTTTAAATCCACTATAATGGATTTAGATCAGAGTAAGAATGATCAGGTGACCATTAATACTGATTAAGATATTGTCCTGGTATGGTAAAAATGCATTTTTTTTTTATTTCTGCAGACCCATAATGCACATGAACCATATTTCTAAGATCTTGGATAAATGCCTTGAACTCTATATGATTCCTCTTTTGTCACTGTTGTAAAGTGAATGGAAGGAACTCATTGTACTTAAAAATAAATTGTCTTTAAGCCAAAAGAGGTTTGCTATTGTGAGTGGCAGTCTCACAGGGGCTCTCAAATCTAGTAAAAGAGAAGAAATATCCAATGCTTAAACCTTTTCAATTATCTGATTTAGTTGAGCTGTTTGGAAATCCAAATTTTTTGACCTTTTACATCCTCCATGTGCTGTTGCAGGGACTACTGTTTCCAAATAAAAAGATAAGAATTTAATGTTTGAGCCAGAGTTTAAAATCCAGTATGATGGTCCTCAGGGATACCATAAAAATTTTGTGGACCAAATCCCATGAGAAATAAAACTCAAATTACTGTTTCAAGAAGAATTTGGGAAACAGCTAACAACCTCTACTGTCTTGCCTTCTTTCATATTATCAGCCAGATTTGGGCTATAGCTTAATTGCAAGATCTCAAAATACTATTTTATCCCTTTTTTCATCTATTGCCACTCACTGGTGGTTATGACTCTGGGGACCTCTGTCCATGTTCCATTCTCTTTTAGTGACACTTGAAATAGTTATGGTTTTAGAGAGGGATAAGGGTGTGTTCTGTGGGAGACATTTTTCTGAAAGGAAAATACAGCAGTAGCAAAGTCCTGTTCTCATACAATATTCACTAATCATAAGAAACCAGGTTCTGTCACATGTATCACATAAATATAATCATATGGTATATAAATAGAATTGTTTTTAAATAGAATAGCTGTCAAAGTCTTCATTCAGGCTTAATCAGCAGATCTTTAAGAGAAAAGGCTGATTGAAAAGGAAACTCAGCAGCAATTTAGCACGAGGGCTAATAGCACTCCAATTTCATTTCTTTTAAGCTAGAGGAAGTCATTTGACACAGATGTCACTTAGAAGGGTAAAACATAAATACTGATGTTTTTCAGACCTCTCAGGAACAGAAAAAAAAAGATGCAGGTATATTATAATACTGGTGCAAAATATATCATCCATGTAATTACCAAGGGGGTATTTATACTCCAAGGAAAAGAAAATATGTTCTCTCTCAATCCCCCTCCACCAATAAATTGAAATGACAGAAACAAGAAAACTATATTAAAAAAAAATTCCAAGTTTGAAAAGATAGAAAATTATTGTGATGGTGCAGGCATATAAACATATGTGTGTATTCAATATATTGATATTAAAAACTGTGTGTGTGTAATGCAGATCCCAGTGAAGATTCATTGACTTGTATAAGGTAATCAGCAGCCACTAGAAGCAGTTTCAAAGGTTAATCTGCCTTCATTTATACCTCTTTAGCTGATTTATCATTTTCAAGACAAAGCAGGAGCGCAGTGTTAGGTGTGATTTCTGAAGCTGCCCTCGTGTAGAAGAACTGACTGAGCCCAGTTCAAGGGACAGGTTACACAGCCTGGGCAACACTGGTGCCACAGAGGCTGCTGGAGGGGCTTGTCAGCATTTATCTTCTATAGATGTTGAGAAACTGCAGATCTTCTGGTATGGCTCAGAGATAAAAACAGCTCTAATGCTGCTTCCTAGGGTCAGGTACCAGTGGGGGTTGACTTTTGAATTTCTTGGTGTAAGGACTTTAAGGGGTGATTTTCACCATTAAATGCATTGGTTCTTCCATCTCAAAGCTCTGAAAGCCACCAGATTTTCTTCTGCCTATCAGAGGGAAAAAAATTGTCACTCAGCCTAGGATTAACCTGTATAGTGTGATTTTTTTTCTGTTTTTACGAATACTAGCTACGTGCTGTAACTAATTTTTCCATTATTTAATAAGAAATGAATACTTCCATAATTATATTTGATACTTGCATAATTAAAAACATTGACGTATTATAAAACTCCCAATCCTTAAGATCAGAATTTTTCTTAAGAAGTCAAGTTTTATCAAAACCCATAAATTTCACTAGCTCTAAAAGTTCACGTTTTCATATTTAGAGCTTGACAAAACCTTGACTGAATTACAGGTTGAGTTCCACCAAAAGATTGTTCACTTTCCTGTCAGAATAATGAGGTGGTTTGTTTTTTAGTTTCTCAAGACTTAGATCCAGGTACCCAGGCCTTCCAGAGTCTACATTTTCAGAGGGTCTTTTTGCAGAATTGTCACATGCCTGGCAACTCTGGGAACTTTGAAGACATACCACCTATCAGACCCTTCATTATCATGCTTTTTAATTTCAATAATGCTTGTTTTCTTGGTATCCTCAAATGGCCATGGACAAAAATCTTTAAACTCTGAAACCAGCCTAATGCATCATCCTGATAACTATGAAGCCTTGAACATATGTGAAGTAATGAAAGCAATTGTCATTATTGAGAATTTTCAAAGTAAGCATACCAAGAACCTGAAATAAATTTAATTCATTTGGAAGATACTGCACAGCTGAGAAAGCACATCTTCAGAATTTCCACCCTTTCTTGACCATTTTATTTTGATTTTTGCAGGACTTTACATGTTTTTAGTTAGAATAAAAGGTAAAAAAAATGACCCTACCAAAATATTAAACTGAAAATAATTAATTACTATGCTTGAGGCCTGCACTGACCCATTTTCTTACTTGATTTCTTTTTTTCCTGAGAATAGGTTGGGGATTTTCAATTTTTTTGACTCTTCCTTTGAAACTACCTTTTCTCATTTATCTTAGTTTTATATGATATAATTTGTAAATGTTGGGTAGATGAAGAAAGCACAGTTTTCTTTCTCCCTCATTAATTGCTTTATCTTTGTAATGCTGTCAATCCTTCCTGAAGAATAAGGGAAAGAACAAACTTCTTTGTGAATGTACTCTGTATCTGTATCTGTGCTACTAATGACTGGGAAAAGACAGATTAGTCAAACTAAGAAGAGGATGGTGCTTAGGAAGTCAGAGCCCAGGATAAGAAATGGTTGTAGAGAGAATAATTCTGGACTGTTATTGGCTTGTAACAGACTTGAATCATGAGACTCCTCCTTACTAGGCTGTCTCTGCTGACCAAAGAGTAGATGTTGGGTATTGAAGTGCTATCCCTGTGTGCTTTAAACTCTTATGGGTTCCTCTTACATGGCTGATTCTGTCCTCTGAATGCTGGCCGTTCCATCAGGGTTTGCTTGTCCTTGGTTTTTAGGAGTTTCTCCTGATTTTTTTTTTTTTTTTTTTCTGGATGAAAACACCAAAAACAACATAATGGACAAATAAAAGCACAAGCTGAAAGTTTTATTCAGTTTAACACTATGGCACAGCACGCACTGGTTAAGCCATATACAGACCTGTTTTCAATATAGAAACACTGATAGGTTTTCCTTTCAGTGCTTTGGATGCTTCTCATAAATTGAGTATTATGTGTGTACTGTGGTGACTATCTTTGTCAGTGCCCAGGGTGAGATTCACGTGATGAAATTTAGGCAGCTACTATCCATGCTAATCACTATATATTCCCTTTAAAGTAAAAAAAGGCAGTGCATGTGTATGACTACATCAAGCCAGTCACCCTCAGCATGTGATTGTTGCAAATGTAGGTGTCTGAAAAGATTTACAAAATGAAATGGAAGCAGCACCCACCAGAACACAGAAATAGGAATGACCCAAACAAGAGATTTATCTGGGTATTTACATATGCTCATTTTGAGCTTCCTACCTCTGGCTTTTCTTTTAAGAC